>NC_089992.1:20652104-20970715 GCF_036417845.1 Apteryx mantelli
TGAGAATGCTGGGAAGGGTCATCAGTGAAAAGCACCTGCTTCCCGTGCCCTTCTGTGGGCACCCGCTACCGATCGGTGTAAAGGATCAGTGTGGAGCTGGAAGCCCTTTCTGTCTCTCGATCTGTGGCAGTTCTTGCACAAGCACTGTCAGATGCTTTACTCATAGTTGCCATACTGCACACATTGCATACTAGCTCTTTTGCAAGCCTGGTCTATGCCCAAATGTGGATAAATTGGCTTTATGTGGAATTATTAGTGCCATTTTTGTTCCTTCTGAGAAGGAGCCCAGAGGTGATTTAAGGGACCAAAAATCTGCCCCTGAACCTACAAACTGAATACATTGTGATATCTGACACAACTACTATGATGGATTTTTCATTAGTGGATAGTATTAAAATAATTTAAAACTATCAGAAAATGAGACATGCTTTAAAGGATTTTAAATAAAGCTGTAGAAAACCCCCCAGCATCAACTAAAACTTCTCAAACAGCTCATTAGTTTGGGAAAGGATGGGGTACAGAAGGAACTGCGAATACCAGGTACCAACCCAGACAACTTCTGTGTGACTGCAGAATTCAGCACACCACTGGCTAATGCCAGTTGGTTACTGGAAAACGTCTTAGTTGTTTGTGATTATTGCCAATTGAGTGGTCTTTTTGACCCAGTAAATGGGAACGATGTAATAGGAAGAGACTGGCCATTATGAAGAGTTATTAAGCTTTCAAGTTAGAACCATAGAGCTGAAAAACAAAGTCATCAACCCAAAGCTCTTTATTTCTCTTCTTGCACAAGGAACTGCCCGCCCCTGAGGAGCACTACGTTTTTGTGTGCCTCTGCAGCTAAGGCTCTACAGATCTAATTGTGTTCTACATATATTCTAGCTAGTGACTTACCAACAATGTCTCTGTCACACATATACACTTATGTTGGAAGATTCATTTCTTTCCATTAGCAGAAGAGCTTGCACTGACTCCTGCGGAAGTGTTTCCTGTGATACCAATACGAGTGAACAACAGGGCACTGATTTTATTGAACAAGTGCTTTTGTGCTATTGTTTCCTGCTTTCCCAAGTCAAATTCACACCTGACAATTTTTTTAACCTTAGATAACATGTTAATACAATTTATCTTCCATAGTGCCTTAAAAGTTTATTACATAATTAATTTCTCCATAAGCTAGTGTTTGAAATAGAGGGGGGAGATTTAGCTAAAATTATTGAATTCTCATTTTATACTATGTTTGGCTTCAGACAGGACGACAAACTGCTAGGAAGAATGGAGACTATAGAAAGTGATAAATACTTTGAGTAGGAATGATAATCTTAACAGACTGGAGCAAAACTAACAAATACAAACTCTTACAAGTATTTCCAAACACAATAATTGCTGAGCTAATTGTTGGAGGCCTTTAGAGTCCATGTGGATGGCTTCTGTTTTTAGGATGACAACTGCAAGTTCATTGCTCATGTGATTTCCAACTGCCTTGTCATATTAGCACTCCAGTCTGAGATAATGATGGCTCTCTAATTTATATTTTATTTATTTGTTTACTTCTTTTGTGCAGTGTTGGCTGTTCAAATCCCATCATATCATATGGAAGTGGCAATGCAAGAAAGCAAGACAGGCAATTGTAAATAGAGCTTTTGATGCCATTCTGTTAGGTAACAAACTTTCACTTGTGTTTTTTTGAATAAAGCTTTAAAAGAACTTACTGTGCTTTCAAATATACAGACCGTGGCTGAATAACTGAGGTTTGAGCAAAAGAATTAGCTAATCAGTGGCAGCTCATGTTCTCAGCATATGTAAATATAAGAGCAATCATACAGATCAATGGTGTTAAATGTCCTCTCTAACAATTATACAACATAGCCAGCACAATATATCCATTTCTCCTTCATTTTTCAGAAGTCATAAGGACTTCTGCACAGCAAATAACAAAGACCAGTTTATCACAACAACAAAATGTGTCAGAAAACATATATGGTTACATATGGTTAAATAATTTCCTAATAACCAAAATGTTTACCTACAGAAAATATTTAAAGAACTCCATGATTTTTGAAAATCGCCTGGTTATAGCATAAATTTGAGTAAATTAAATTTCTATTGCTCTTTACAAACATGCTTTCCTAACAAGTAGATATATATGACATAGTGGATCATAAAATTGCTCCCAAAGTAATGTGATTTCATCTGGAAAAGAACATCAGCAACCCTTGGGTTGACTGTGTCAAAATATCTTGTTTTAGTAAAACCTGAACAGATTTTAAAAAATGAAGGAAAATTGAATGGAATTAAGGATGGAGAAATTATGAAGAAAGGAATTTTAATAGATATTTTATCCACCATAGCTGCAGTTGCTTGTAAGTACTGAGATATTGCTTGTAAGTAAAGATACATATTTTTGCACATTTACTACCAAACAATCCTTTGGTAGTCTTCCTGAGCAGATAGGGTCCCACTCAAAAATAATATTAATGCACCTCCTGTCTGCTGGTAGGTACCATTCCTTGTGTGTTCTCAGTGAAAAAGGTAAACAGTCCAAAAAGAAAAAAAAAACATACACTGTTACATGAGGTATGAGTTCTGTATCCAGAAGAACAGATACAGGATAAACAGAAACGTGGATGTTTGCTTACCATTCATTGAATACACACATAATGTTCATTCACCTCAGAGAAAAACCCAGGCACTCTGTCCATTTTTTCTAAATGCTAACATTGAATAGACATGACTGGTTTCATAAATATGAAACAGTTTCACTCAGCCGAAAGTCATCAAAAACAGCATGTTCTGGTTGATGTCTAGAGGCTCATTCTGTATTATTGTAGCACGTTATCAAATATAAAGATTTGATGATTCCATTACTGCATGATAATTTCCTAAACAGTAAACATAAATACAACACTGTAACACTTAACTTTGTGGTTGTGCTATTTTTATGGCAAGATTTGTTCAAATCTCTAGGTAAACATTTTACAAAAATGAAGCATAAAAAATGGTAATCTGCATTGTAAGTATCAGTTTAAAGTTTCCATTTTATGAATTGAAATATGCACTGTAACAACAAATATTTGTTTGCTGTTGCCTGTTACACAATCTTTCATGGATAAATAATAGTTACAGCAATTCTAATGCTAATCTGAGGTGGGTACATGGACTGATAGCTCAATAACCAATCTTTCCTCTCATATTTAACTGCATTAATATTACAGAATCTCCAGCTCCTAACATCTGACTATTGGCAGGTGAACAGATGGCAAATTTTATCCACTCTACCTCATTACACAGAGTGTATGCCTATTAGCAGTTGGGAAATCAGCCAAATAATGTAACATTGTCTTTCCTCATCACAAAGCCCGCAGAGATAAGGCAACTTTGCGATGAGTTCGATCAGGTTGCCAAGGGCCTTGTCCAGACAAGTTTTGAAAATTTACAAAGCTGGATATTGCACAGCCTCTCTGAGCAACCTGTTCCTTAGCTGCTCTCACTAGGATTTTTTTTTCTTCAGAACTGTTTGGAATTTCCCTTGCTGCAACTTGTGATTGTTACAGTCTCAGAAGCACTGACTACATATTTAAGACATATTTTTGCACTTAGCAGATGCAAGACATCAGTATTGATAATTCTGCCATCCTGATCTTTCTAAAATAATTCAGTGTTCTGTGGAAATAATGGTATATGATATTGTTTTGGGGTTTGTTTTACATTTGAATTCTAAATTTTTGTATTTTATTTTTCACTTTTTTTAAGCTTGTTTCTAAACAGTGCACAGGAAATTTCATTAGTATTGAATGCATTGCAGAAAATAAAAACAAGAGATGTCTCAACTATTTTATCAAATACTAAAATAAGACAATCTGAGTGTTTGTTTATAGGAAATAGAAAACTGCTAACTAATTAATTTCTTAAGATCATTATTAGGAATTTCTGCAACGCTGTTATTTCAAATACATTAGCAATAAGTAAAACCAACAGATTACAATATATTAAGATGGCTGAAAAAATAAGAAGATGACAACTTACAGCACTCTGGTTTCCCTCTTCCCCCTTACAAGCCAGAGGCTCTTGGCAAGCCTTGGAGAACTCACATCTGCAAAAAGCAATGGTATCATTTCAGTGTGCGTCCTTTTCCCTCTCTGCAATGGAACAATAAATACAACAGATTTTCCAAGGCACACCTGTGTTAGAATTAAGTGATAAGCAAATGTAAGTGTTTCAGTATATGAAGGCAGTGTCAACTCAGCAACTAACACCAAGGCATAGTCATTTTATGAAGGAACAAAGTTGATCTTTATTCATAAAGCATCTGGAGAAACCCTAGTTTTGTTTCTAAGGATAATTTTAAACCAGATAGGCTGTCCAAATTCTAACATGATGGTTACATTTTTCCCTCATAAAATCCCACCTCTGTTTCTAAATAAATAATTAGATGTGCATCCTTTCCCATTATCCTTCGAGACAAACATTGGGTCAAATTATCTTCACTGGCTACTGTGAGTATTTCAGAGAAATCTGGGTAAAAAATGGCATCCCCACCAACTGTTCCTTGTTCAAAGCCTAGAACCAAAGCTCTTCATAGCTTTCATATGATTACAAAAGAAGAAATACAGCGTGGTGCAGATACTGCACAGTAAGAAATAATGCTGTATTCGCAAATGAGGATAGCTCCACAGACATTCTCAGTATGCCATGTGGTTTTCAAGGGACTTTGAAGAATCTTCTGTCAGATGAGCTCTAGTTTTCTTTATGTACTACACCTTATCTGTTTCTAAGAGATTTATTAATTAGAATCTGCACTTCTGCAGGAAATTTCTAAGCCAAGAGGCTAAGGAAGTCTATCTGATCAGTATTGATCACATATATATCATACCAACTGAGATTTAAAGTATAAATTGCTTTGATATCTTTTCTCCTGAGCAAGGGAATCTTCAAAAACAGCTAAGTTGTATCATTAGAAGAATCTAACTTAATTTTTCATGAGGATTTTATTTGATGGTATTTCTGAGGATCATAGCTTTTTTTTCTTCAGTGATGTGCTATGAAGATGAAAAAGCCACTAGCTATGTAAGAAAATTGCTTGAAACAAAAATGAACTTGTTTTAATGAATATGTTGCCTTTGAGTGAGGAAGGAATCTATACTAGTCTAGTCTGGACCAAACAAATTTGCTTTTGAATGATAAGTATAATTTTATTCACTTGATCAGAGCTTATTCATTATAAAAGTAAGGTATGAGTTACAACAGAAATTTTTTATGGCTTGTTTTCACATGCGAGTATGTAAAAACATTGGCACTGGACTTTATGGTGTTACAGGTTTCTTGTCAAAGAGAGACGGCTTTCAGGCAGGGGAAGCCTGAAAAACATCCCATTGTAATCAATAATCAGAAAAGAATGACCAAAGTCAGACTTCTCAATACAGCAGTCTTATTTTCTTAAGCACATAACTGATCACATTCAAGAGGACAGGTTGAACCACAATTACGGTTTAACAGAGAGCTCTCACCTACCCAATGTGTCTATCTATGGCAAGACAGGGTTTGAAGAAGCGCTTATCAGAGTGGCAGAATAGGAGAGCAGCACTATGTGGGGCACCTCCCTTCAACATGCATAAGGGAGTGCTGTAATATAGCTAGTTCCTAAAAACACAGACCCTACACCTGACTGGCACTACACAGATCTGACATGGAATTAATGGGTATTTGTCCTAGAAAACACAGTCCAATTGCAAATCCACAGATGTAAAGAGCTTAGGGTAATGGCTGCTCTCTCCTTCAAGATAAACGAAGTTCATTATATTCAAGGTACCTCAGTCCATTATTTCAGGTCTTGGGCATAAATTATGGCAAGCATTTATATACTGGCCTATTCAGGATTATGGCTTGCTCTCTTGCAAAAATTGGCTGGGCTGCTGCAATATCCAAAAACATTAAAATAGTTTCTCAGGTTCTCCTAAAATTTTGCCAATCTGAATTTGCATTAAGGTAATTAATTTTATTTATATTTGAAACCTAATTTGGTTGATGCTTAAAGAAATTTATTTTGCTAATCAAATCTTTCATGAGAGAATGAAGAAATCAACTGCAGAACATTCTTTATAGAAAAAAGTCATAGCTAAGATTTTTTGTTGCTTTTGTGTTTAATTTTATTGCTGACAACTAGGGCAAAGAATTAAAAGACATCAGGAGACAAGGAAGCATAATAAAGGACAAATTTCTAACAGTCCCACATGAATGTTGTCTAAAGGGAAGCCTGAAATGGACAGTCAGAAATATACACCAAAAAAATAATTTGACAAAATGTGACTGGTATAGCAACATATTTTAAGCACATGTGAATATCTTAATCCAAAGCCAAGCCATTTCACTTGCTAAAAATTTAAGTCATTTGGACGTTCACTTGGATGAGGAACAGCTCTCTAGCAAAAAACACTAAATCATAAATGACAGCATTGTTCAAGATAAATTTTCTGAGTGGCAAGTGTGTGTGCTTTTCTGGAAAAGTACTGGCTGATTTTGAAAAAAATGAGATCCTGAAAGGTAGCACTATCAGTAATTTATTATAAGCCATAGTGTGATTTGGAAATGACTAAGAGAAGAACAGTAGGATGTTGCACAATTATAACACCTGTTGTTACTGATAGAGTTAGTGCATTCCCAGATGGAGGCCAGTCTTTAAATAATACAGCAGAGGAAGGAAAAATCCCAAATGTCCCACAGAATCACAGAATCACAGAATCGCTGAGGTTGGAAGGGACCTCTGGAGATCATCTAGTCCAACCCCCCCGCTCAAGCAGGGTCACCTAGAGCACATTGCACAGGATTGCATCCAGGCAGGTTTTGAATATCTCCAGAGAAGGAGACTCCACCACCTCTCTGGGCAACCTGTTCCAGTGCTCTGTCACCCTCACAGTGAAGAAGTTTTTCCTCATGTTCAGATGGAACTGTCTGAGTTTCAGTTTGTGCCCGTTGCCTCACATCCTGTCGCTCGGCACCACTGAAAAGAGTCTGGTCCCATCCCCTTGACACCCTCCATTCAGATATTTGTACACGTTGATAAGATCTCCTCTCAGCCTTCTCTTCTCCAGGCTAAACAGGCCCAGCTCTCTCAGCCTTTCCTCATAAGAGAGACGCTCCAGTCCCCTAATCATCTTTGTAGCCCTCCGCTGGACTTGCTCCAGTAGCTCCATGTCTCTCTTGTGCTGGGGAGCCCAGAATTGGACACAGTACTCCAGATGGGGCCTCACCAGGGCTGAGTAGAGGGGGAGAATCACCTCCCTCGACCTGCTGGCAACACTCTTCCTGATGCACCCCAGGATACCATTAGCCTTCTTGGCCACAAGGGCACATTGCTGCCTCATGCTTAACTTGGTGTCCACCAGCACTCCCAGGTCCTTCTCCGCAGAGCTGCTTTCCAGCAGGTCAACCCCCAACCTGTACTGGTACGTGGGGTTATTCCTCCCCAGGTGCAGGACCCTGCACTTGCCTTTGTTGAACTTCATGAGGTTCCTCTCTGCCCATCTCTCCAGCCTGTCCAGGTCTCTCTGAATGGCAGCACAGCCCTCTGGTGTATCGGCCACTCCTCCCAGTTCTGTATCGTCAGCAAACTTGCTGAGGGTGCACTCTGTCCCTTCATCCAGGTCATTGATGAAGAAGTTGAACAAGACTGGACCCAGGACTGACCCCTGGGGGACACCGCTAGCTACAGGCCTCCAACTAGACTCTGCGCCGCTGATCACAACTCTCTCCCACTTAATATGAACTCATAAAACCAAAAGTAAGAGTTTCTTACTTTTGAGTAAGAGTTTCACAGAAGTCACTCTTACTCCAGACGTGGCTGAACTAGACAGTATTGCTTTTGTTTAAAATAAAATTATCTCAGGAACAGGAAATACAAAATGTTTCATGTAACCTAGTTTTGACAATATCTATTTATAAGACACCCCCCCCCCAATTTTCAAAATCTTATTTGAGGTTGGAAACATTAACATGAGTTACCTTATTTGCTGATGCAAAGAAACAGTCATCCAGGAGATCATCTAGCAATGCCACCACTTAAGTCACAGGAAAGACTCTGTAAAAAAGATCTATGAATCAGGATGGGCTAACTACTCCCAGAATAAATCTTGCACAGCAGATATTATTCCAAAGAGATATTGTTTTCAGGTGTTTCTTCTTGGCAATATTTAACTCTCATGGCAACGCACATACATTACATAAACAAACCCTGTGTGATTCTTTTGTCTCTTCTGTCAGTTTAAAAATGGAATAACTCTGTTAGAATCAATGTAGCTACAACATACAAAGTCAACACATGTTAAGAATTATTCCCAGGGTCCCGTGAGTCACAGTATTCTTCTTAGCAATTTATGGTTCAGACCTCCTGATGTTTGCCAAAAAGTGTAGGACCAAAAATGCACTGATTATGATCAGTGTCTCAGGAAAAAATAAGGCCAGTGTATAACTTTTATTCATTTCATGTAATCCAAAAAAACCCTTTCTTGTATGCTCCTGAGTTTGAAGCAGCATTTGCAGGACAACACATGAAAATTTCTATAATATAATGTCTGAAGAGCTAATGAGAAATACCTTTTATATAAAGCAGGGAATCCTCGTATCCAGTCGGCCCGTACTTGTTAGCTGTGGTAGCAGTATTACCAGAGGTACCACAAGCACATTTGGGAAATACCTAAAAGACCAGTTCAAGGGATCTCAGTTTCTCATAAACTGTATCACAGTCCAAAGTGATTGTCTTGTGGGGCTCTGTTCCTTCCACTGAAAATCCCATTTTCATCTTTTAGCATATACTTTCTGTGCCTATTTGACCATCTGTAATGTATAAAAATGTCAAATTTTGTAAGATGGGACTTTTATATACTTGGTTGCACAGTATGAATTAAATTTATCAAATAGCAATCTATGTGCAGTACACAATTATCATGAGTAATAGGCACCTAGATATAAGCATGTGCTATTAATTTAACCAAAAATGAGTAGTCCCACAAGGCCCTAACTGTTTCACTCTAGTCTGGCCATTTGCTATAGCAATACCATTTTACAAAGTCCAAGGAACCAACCAACTTGCCCCTGGCACCAGGGAAAATTCAGAAGCAGAAAATACTATCATAGAGAAAACCAGAAAATCCATCTTAATGAAGATTTCCTCTTTCAGAGGATTGCAAAGAATGAGCTTCACATCTACTCAGTCAAAACAGAACTGTGAAGAGAAATTATGTCCTAAGTAAAAGTCAACTTTACTTTAAAAATGTGTTGCTGATGCAAGGACAAAAGACCACTATTTGTCTGGTCTTTTCTGAGCTAAGATGAACTTTCTTTTCATTAAGATATATATTTGCTTTCATTTCCCTTTACATTAATTATTAGTTGATTCTTAGTGAATACATGACAAGCAAATTTCTGCTTTGAAATACAATGTATTTTCTATAGGCCAGGCTTTTTCAGGTATTTATGTTGCTCTGATTTTTATTAGTAGATTCAGAACATCTATACCTTCTCTCACATGAGTAGAGATTTTGGAAAATTTTTTAAGATCTCAATACTAAGCCTTAATTTATAGACCTCACTGAAAAACTGGAGCCCCTGATAACAGTACATTGTACATCTTACTGATACATAAATTTGTTCCCAAGTATCTTTCAAGGGCTGTTAAAAGTGGAAAAAACATTCAGTTTAAAATGACAGTATGTTAGCTAGAATGCAGTGAAAGACAATACATTTTGATCAAGAGCTCAGTACAGTACGGTGACTATTTGTAATAATGATATGTTTGAGTGGTTTTAATGATAGTTTCTTAAATAAATTATTGACTTCTTAATCCAAACTCCAGTACCCAGAAGATGTCATAATTTTGGAAACTTCCAGTACTGCTTAGAAAGTTTCTTTACATTCAACTGTAGTGTTGTATAGTGGAAATGGGAAACCTTTGTTGCAGCTACTTTAGGCTATATAAGTAGTTAAGATTGTAGTTACCACAAGGAGAGAGCAGGTATTAAGCATTTAGAGCAATGGCAAAAAGTCAGATGTGATATACAGGTTTGATAGTCAGAAACGTAATTCAGTAAAGCTATTTTTAATACAATACACTGATTGTAGCCATAGGTATATCAACAATTCAGATAACATCTTTAATCCATATCACTCCATTATTATGTTAATTAATCAAGTAGGAATTGGGCTCAAATACCTACTTGTTGAAAGTTGCCCAAGTCTTTTGAAAATGTAGTTCATTGATAGCTGTTCATGAAAATATATTGAGCCTAGCAACTGTGATGGAGTCCTAAAAAGGGCCTACTTATTGGAAAGCTTATTAAAGTAAGCGCTAAAGTTCACTTTTGTGCGTTCTACATTATGTGGTCTATATCTTATGTTGTCAGTTCTCAGAGACAGGAGATTTACAGATGTATCAATAAGACTGTGCATTTGATATTTCTCATTATATAATGGGCACAATTTTATCAAGGTGTCTTCAAAAGTCTTCAAGCAGAAGACAGACAAAAAAAAGAAAAGTTAAACAATCAATAGGTTGTCAGCTGAGTTATTCTAGATGAAGACGGGAAAGATATGACCCAATCTCCCGCATCTCTGTGTTATGATCTAGTTCCTAACAACAGGGAACGGAGGGCAGGGAAGCAAGAAGGAAGGGTGGGGAAAAAAGGAAAAAAAGAAATTTCCATTCAAGGAAGAAGAAGGTTTCCAGATCAATTGCTCCTGGTGATTGAACCTTTGATAGTAAAAGCAAGAAAGAAACAGTTAAAAAACTCTGCAGAAATTTCCAGCTTCAGCACAGATTGTAGCGATTTATCACATCAGCCATATCAACAAGTTGAGGCACTGGTGCAACACAGGAGGAATCCTGTTGTGAATTATAATACTGATAGTACTAATAGCACATGGTATAAGTTTATTTTCATGTTTCTTCCATTATTACCAATCTATGCTTTTTAATGCATTTTTTTTCTTTTTCTCCTTTACCCTTAATAATGAAGTTGATCCAAAGTTCCTCTTGCACACACACTGGGTGCTCCACTTCATCAGGGGCTGGAAAATCCATTATTCAAAGCTTAACTAGAAAAGTATTAGGCAGGCTCCCTCTCCATGGGTCATGGATCCTCAAGACTCTGCAAGGCACCATTGAGCTGCAAGGGCATACTCATGAGTGGATAAGTTACTAGCTTTTAGCAAAATGCCTTTCTAGGCATCTCAGCAATAGTACAAAGACAGGCTGAGGGCTACTGTGATCTCTTGTTACTGAAGAACATTGTCTTTATTTATATTTCCATTTCACTGTTGAGATTGTGACTAGCCACATGAGAACAAACCTTTCAGTAGCATTTTTAAAGCTTATCTAATTTCAGAGTTTATCATATTTAAAATTCCACTAAAGATAAATACAGTTATCATTCAGTCTTTATTGTCTCTCATGTAACCTGGGTATACGTTATACCAGCATTCTCAAATAGGAAATAGTTATGTATGTGAATATAAAGGGCAAGATATCAGTTATCTCACAAGTAAGACACTTGAAGGTAAGATGTTTTTACATGAGCCTCCTCTTAACTTCCGCTCTCATATTTGGACCTACTGTCTCCTCTACAACTTGGTGTTCTCCAGCTTTTTCTGACATTCAGATACTTAAAGTGGTAGCCAAGAACTGCTGTTTTCTTCCAGAGGCAATAGCAGATCCATATAAATATTGATACTGATTAGTGAAATCTAGACTGCGTTTCATTTCATTTGGAAATTTTAGTAGTGAGGGTTCATAAAATTGTTGCAGATGTCAAATTTAACACTCATTGTGCTAAATCCAAGATCTCCAGAATTGTTAATTCAATACTGCAATATAACTGTGCCAAATCAGAAAGTGGGCTTTTTTTGAGTTTTGTGGTTATTAAGCTCAAGTCACTCCTTAGTTTAATTCACCTGTTTGGTTTGGTCAAGAATAAAGTGAAGGAGGAACTCCCAAACAGCTGCTAATACCTCTCAAAACCCCTCCACAGCAAATTAAAATCCAAACTCAGCCCTACTTGGGTGTGCTTTTCCCCTGCAGCACTACAAGCCACAGAGGACTTTGGGACCCTGGGCAAGAACAGCATAGCCCTGGCTTGGGATGGGGGTGAATGGGAGCCACGGATGAAACCTAGGCTGAGGATGCAGTGCAGATACCCAAAGAAAAAAATTATTCCTCAGTGGAATAATTTGCTGTATAGTTTTATGAAAAGGCGATCATGTCATACCAGCTTGATATCTTTCTTTGACTATAACTAGCTCCAGACACCAGAATAATTTGGTAGACCTAATCTAGGTAGATTAAGAGCATTTGATACAGTGCTCAGTGGCAAATCATTATTTTAGAAATATTATTTAAAGTTCAGTTATAATTTAAAAATATTTAAATTATTTTAAAACCTTTGTTTTAAAATAGAGATGACAAGAATGAATATAAGGTGTCTAAAGAGGAGATTGTAACATGTCATGTTCAAAGAGAAATTGTGAAGATGGAGAAATAATCCCTCAAAATAATAACAGTTTTTCATAATAATACTAGTGAAGTTCCTCATGGATTGCTCTTGATGTCCAGCGTGATTAATATTTAACACTAAGGACAGCCAAAGTCCCAAAACAGCCTGGGTACTTAAAAAATTTGCAGATAAACCAAAGCTGAATGGTATGACCAGTGGTGGTAATGGCTGCTTTATCATTCAGGAAGGATTAGAGGACATTGTAGTCTAGACAGATTGATGGCCTGTGAAACAGCAGTCCTTAGTGTGCAGGGTCTAATGATTAAATACGCCGGAGCCAGCCTGGGTGCTCATCACAGCTCCTAGTGGCGTGCTAGCTGTGAGACAGAGGAAAAGGAGGAAGAACACCCCAGGAGCTGCTCACAGGCCGCCTTTGCCCTCCTTCCTTAACCGTGGCTGGCTGGCTCTTGCGTGGGGGAAAGCCAGCCGTCATGCCCCCTCTTCACTATCTGCCTTCAGCATCAGCCAGCGAGGCCGCGTGGCCAGAGGAAGTGCAGGGAAAGCACCGCTGCTGCTCTGTTCTCCACCTGCGCCTTTCACCACAGGGGCTCCCTGCTGGTCGCACAGCCCCTGCAATTGAGCACCACTTCCTTTTCCTTGTCCTCGAATAGGATACACATGAAAAATTTTCTACAAAAAGAGAAAAAAACCCTAAGAATCCAGTTCTATGGCAATGTCCGATTCTGGCTAGTTTTTGGCCGTTCTAGCTGTATTCTAGTCTTCCTAACCCCTTAGATAAAAAGAGAATTGCAACTCTAAAGCTACAGCAGGAGGCTATAGCCTCCCGCATCCTGCTTAGCAAGCAGTAAAGGCAGTCTGGCCTAGACTAATAATCTGTTAACTATTTGTAGAAAATATTAGGAAACACAAACGCTTCATTTTCAGCATATTCCACCACCCTAAGCGCCAGGGTTCAACAATAAAGCTATTTATAGATTTAGCCTTATTTCATACACTTGCATTTCTCTTGAAACCATTAACCCTCTGAACAGTTGGCATACGTGACTTGGAAAGGTTGAAGCTTATGGATAGGAATAGCACTGTAAGTTTTTGAATAAGCTGCCCCTTATCAAAAGGAAGGAAAAGCTATTGAATAATATCTAATAAAAATAATAACATAGCAACTACTTTTTGCAGATGATTGGTTTTTTAGGTGAAAGGTTGTACTCAGCAAATGAGAAAGAAATTAAGAGCCTCTGCTTACTGTGCTTTCAGGTCTTTATTTTTCTCAGCAATGAACCATATGTACTTTTTCCCTGTTGTTACTATAACAAAGAAGCACTCTGTTAAATATTAAACATGTCCATGAATTAAGCACTCACATGCTCTGCTGCAGGACTCTGGGCAAACCAATGAGATAATCTAGACTGAATGACAAGTCTTTTGTGCAAATCAATGAGATAATCTGGATTATTTGAATGACAAGTCTTTCTTGATTTATGCATTTTAAGAATTCAAGATAGCAAACCTTACCTGACACACATCAAGAGCCCTGTGCCCCTAAACATTGTACCAAACCCTAGCCACATAAATGGGTTAACTGTGCAGGTACAGGGATCCATTAGAATTCCACTGCTTGATTGAAAACCTCTCACATTCAAACATTTCTGTTTTCAGCACAGTTTAAAAGTTATTTAAAATATCAAAGTAAACGTTTTCACTCCAGGTGAGACCTCTAAAGGAATAGTTTCCAGCACAAGCATATTGTAGCCTACCTGCCTGTGTTGCCCTGGTTCAACTCTTATTCGCTATTATATAGTATCAGATTATGCCCTGATTAGATACCCAAGTGTTTTGGACTGGCACACATGCCTTTCTTTGTGCCTTGTTTCCCTGCTGACCTTCAGATTTCAGAACCTCTCTCCGTCAGGATTTTGATTATTTTTTTTATTATTATTATATTGAATTATTATTATTATTATTATTTGAATTCTTAATTATTATTTTAAGCTAAGTTTTCCATTTGCTTGAAAAATTTTTTTTGCTCTTTCATAGAGAAGCTGGAGTCAGCATGGAGACACACAGCCTCCCTGCAAAGGTGAGCTTGTGAGTTGGCAGGTTCCTTCAGGAGGGAGTGCTCTCTGACGGGGACCAAGGCAGCTGAGCACACGTAAGCGAGGTGCGCTACCACGACCGCCCAAGTAACACAAACTCTCTGTAGTTTGTCCACTTTGATTTTATGAGAAGAGATGTGATACAGGCACTTGCCACTGTGGCAACTGGTAGATCAGGTTCTGTAGTCAGCATTTTGATTTAACAGCATAAGGGCAACATACAAACCAAGAGAGTGATGTTGAACTTGTCTGGTCTGTCACAAGATTTCTTGCATGTAGAAGCTTTGGGGCCTGTGAAACTGATAATTGCTTGCAGAAAATTCCCTGGCATAAAACTGGGAACCTGAGATTTTATACAGAAAATAGAGAGACTGTGTGTATACGCAGCTTTGAGGAGATGAATCTTCTTAGTATCCTTTCTCTGAAGCTTGTCGTCAGCATGAAAGTGAATCCACCTCCAGTCTCCAACAGAGTTTAGAAAGATCTTGCCACTAACTTAAACTTCAAATGATCACCATTTGTACATCTCTGGCATTAAAACAGTGGAATCTGAAGATGACACTCCTTCTCTTGAGGAGAAGAAAAATATTCAAAATCAGTGAAGTCATAACCATTTCCATGACATGAGAATTTGGCCCATACTCACATGAAATTTTATCTACTTTGAGAACATGCAATTTTGAGGAAAATCCATTTCAAACTGGCAGGCTCTCCAGGGCAGAGCTCTCCAGAGATGGACAAGCAAGTTCCTCATACTGAGGTGAACTCCCATCACCCCAGCCCTGGAGCTTTGTAGCTAGCACTTGACAACACAGATACAGTCCCCTAGAACTGACGTCACCCAATTTCCAATTTCATTCTAACAAGACAATCTGTAAGAGCAGACGTATTTCTTGCCTAATGCCCTCAGTCAGCTGCTTTTACCACTGAGGTAAAAGTTAGGCAGGAAGGAAAATACTGAGCAGATGGATGTGTTTACTAGGGAGTTGGACTGTGTGCAGAAGCACCACTTACAGTATTTCTGGGAATTGGTGTAGTCAGGAAAGGATAAAAGCATATTATAATTAATAACTGCATCAGTCAGCTCAATCATAAATGAGTTTGTCAGGCTGTAAGTGGAAAAATACAAATTTTTCAAATTTTTATCTTTCATAATTAATGCTATAAAGATGTATGAAAATACAATTTTTATACCTAGGAGATATTTTGCAAAACACTTCTTTTTACTGAACATTTAAGTAAGTACTGAGAAGACGTAACCATACAATGTTAGACTAGGATCTAAAATAAGTTAGACTCCAAAATGAAACCTAGTTATGTATTGCAAAGAAAAGAGATGACAACTGAGAATGATATACTTCTGGCATTTGATGAAATCAGAATTTTTATGAAAGATACTGAGTGTTCAGATTATTCATAAATTGGAAAACTTTAATGGATGCAGAAGAATTATTATCTTGAAAAATACATTTGGCATGTAAGTTATTAAGTCTTCTCAGATGAAATAAATAAATTAATATTTCCAGTTGTGTGATTCTCAGTGCCTGACAGGTGATTATGTATTAAAAAAGATAGATGAATCCTTTCTGAGATTTTCTTCTTTAGCATAGAGTGATGAAGAGTCTCTGAATGGGACTTAGGTCTGAAGATTTCCTACCTGTAGAGGACTGGGTCACAGAGATTGTGCCCAAAGTATGTGTTAACCTGACTGTCATCCAGCAGGTGCAAAACGATGGGACAGTACTGGTTTGTAGAGAAGCTCCATAGTTCACAGAGAAGCAGACCCTGGCCCACAATCCTGTTGTCTGAACTGAGATCAAAAAAAAGCCATCCAAACCTAGTACTGACCTACTATTGTTAGTCATAAGGCTGCTCCAGAAATCAACCTTGCTACAAAGTCCTTTACGAGCTTTGTGCTCTTGTGGATAAAGAGAGGTAATAAGTGAGGAGAGTAAACAACAGCACTGCAACTGCAATGAAATTTTAAGGAGAAAGTGTTGAAGCAGAAAATGTCAAAGAGCCTGCTTACATCTCTGTGCTTCCTTAATGTTAGCTAACTAGACTTTATCATCTGTTCCAGGCAGTGTCCTTTGTTCGTGGACTCAGTCCTGGCACCAGCAATCCCCAGGTAGGTCAACTTCTCTATTACAGATAGGACTTTACCACAAGGAAACAACTCCTCTTTCAACCATCTGATGAAAATTAACAAACAGCATTTCTTCTCTGTGTCATCCATGCAATTTGATTACACGATGTACTAACTTTATGATTTGATAAACTGGTGAACTAAGCCAATATCATTGTTAACACACTGATCTAATCTCATCTGTAATTTTGGTTTGATTATAATCTTGTTCATTTTAAGCTTATAGCAGTTTAGCCTATATGATGTGCTTCTATGACGTTAATATTTGCTTTTCTTGTTTAAAATAATAAAGTCAGAAAAAGCACACAGAACTAGATTGCACCTTCATTTTTAATAGCTCTTACAGGTTTCTCATGTAACACAAATTAGGGTTTTTTAAATGAAGGCCTTTATTAGACTAGGTCACCCCTGTTCAGGAAAGATGAATTCAAATTCATCTGCTAGCATGACCACAGGACATGGGAGTATACCTTAGAGGAGGAGAATTGGCTTGATTAGTCGAGCAAAATGAAGCAAGATGAGGATACAGCTTTCCCTTATATCTGCCACAAATGCTATGGTAGAAGAGCTATTAAGGCCAATGCTGGCATCAGAACAATATGAACAGTATGGTTCCATGGTTGAAAATAAGGCATCTACCCATCCAAAGAGCAAGGCTCTAGGCAAGCTTTATAATAGGGCAAGAGAAGATGCCTGCAAAAATGGGACTGCTCAACAACCATTCCTAAGTTTCTTTATTTCCTGTCTTTCTGAAGAACAACTTCTCTTTAGCAATATATTTTTCCTCTATTCACTGTGTCAGTGCTGCGCACCTGGTAATTTGATTTGCAGTTTGTACAGCCATAAATCTCCCTGGAGATATCACATGAATTGCAATTCTTTTTTATTAACTTGATTAAAAAAAACGTCCTGCTCTGCCACCAAGCAAGAATGAAAACAGTTTTTTTTTCCCAGGAAGCAGAAGCAGGTTTTATGAAAGAAGGGGAATATTTCCTGAATAGTTCAAGTGAGTAGCAACATGATGTAATTCATAAAATAAGTGTAATTTCAGAATGTGCCTCTTATTCTGAAGCTTGGCAGGAACAGTACTTCACTGGGAATCTGTAAGAAATGTGCAACTGCTATGAATGGAACAAGTTCCCTTAAAAAGAGACACTGTTTAGACTGACCAGTGAGTAAGCTTTTCAAGTGGAATGACTGACGTGGTAAGTCTTAAAGTAAGATATTTTTACATGTTTTCAATAGAGAAGGATGACCAAATGTACTGTTACATATAAGAATTTCTACTTGTTGGCCAAAGAGCACAGGCACAGAGCAGCCATGACTACATGACAGTAAAAGGAATATGGTAATCCCAAGCAATCTGCTATCCTTCAATATGGGTAATTAGGTTAAGACTTACAAATAACACAAGAAACGGGTCGGGTCAAGTGGCAGAAGCAGAAGAGAGTCATTTACTCAAGGAAGATGCAGTATGTGCAAGCTGCCTTGCTGGCAAGGCTGCTCCGAAGCCATTTTGCATCTTAAGCTGCTTACTGGTCTGGCTGAAGGATGCCAAATGCAAGTCTCATCCCAGGGATTACTCCCCATCTTAATTTTGTTCTGTCAAACCACGTCTGTGCTCACTGTCAAAATGAAGTTATTCTTGTCTCTTGTTTCTCATCTTTCTCATCATTATTAATGAACTGAATGCCCTTTTTTAAAACTGATATCACATCTGCTACCATCCTGTCCTTGAGTTCTCAGCTGAGCACTGAAAACTGTTTGATCCTGTCAATTTTATATAGTTCAGTTTATTGATGTGTTTCAAAACTTAGTGATACTGGATACTAACATTTTAGGCAGTTCCTCAGACCTACTCCCTATAAAGAAGGATCCCCATGTAGGACTCTCCCTTGACTTCCTCCATATTAAACAGCACTGACCCATTTGCAATGTTTTCTATGTAACCTTTTATTTCATGTGCAATCTTTTATATACTGCTGCCTCATCAGGCCCTTGAAACCCTTTTGCAGGTTTCCCACTTCAGATGCATTTGGGAGATTTTTATCAATTCTTATGGCTTCCTTTTTTGGGAAGTTAGTTCTAAAACCAGAGCTTGTGCTCTTCCCTATTTTTGTGATTTGGATGTGACTTTTTGGAGGATGTTTGTTTGCTCCTACTGGGCTCCCTTTCCTGTTTAGCCATGCCAGTCTCTTTGTGATTTGATCCTTTTGAAGGCATGTTAGAGAGGTGTGCATACATCCAAACCACTAATAAGGGCTCTTCAAATGCTCTCTGCATAGCTTAAATTAGATTTCCTTTTAGCAAGCCTCCTCATTTCTATGCAGTTATGTATTACTGTATTGAATCTGTTTTTTCCTTCTGGAAGGCTGATGTTTGAGTACATGATGGTCATTATTGCAAATCACAAGCACCCTGTCACAAACATTGTACATTGACCAGGAGAGTGTCAGGATGGCTTCTCATGACTACTTGCAGAAAGAAGAAATTATTCTGCACAGTGTCCCAGCATGGCATTTGCTCAGTATGTCCAGGGAGTCCAAGTTGCCCAGCCTCTCACATCTGTTATCATTTCATGGTCACCACTCAGATTTTATGACTGATGATATTACCTTGACTCCCCTCACTTTAGGCATGGCATTTCAGTCCATAAGGTTTCAATGCTGATATATTTAACATATATATATAAAAAAAAAGATTGTCTGTTTTTATCACATAAAACTAGAGTTTAAAATATGTGACTCTTATCTCCTCGTCAATATGTCACAGGTTTATAACGACCTCTGATTACCTTCCTTCCACTGGGAGCTGGGTTTGTCCCTCAGTTGCAGTGCTTAGCCATGGATACTTTCTGTTCTCTGCTCCATTAGGACTGCTAGATGAACACTTTAATGGAAGGAATAAATAACTCCCTTTTGCTAGTGCAAGCAGAAACTGTCCAGTACCAGGTATTTTTTTAGACTCTGATTAACAGGGCTGTCTCAAGATTAGACAATTGAGAGAATTAATTTTGGCCTTCACTAATGATGCTCTAAAATGGTTTCTGTGCAATCGTATCTAATCCAAGCTATGGCCTCTCAGCTCTGTGCCAGCATAACACTGCAAGGGGTAAGCCAGCCTTGCCAGGCCTACCTGCTCAGGATAGAACCAGCGAAATGCAGGTTTCATGGTGACACTTCCACTGTTGCCCTCCTCACTGGGATTCAGGTGTTTGCAATCTTGTTTTGCGCAGTGCAGCAGTGTAACCCTCACTCAGGCTCCTGAGAAAATTGCTGTGTTGGGAGAAGGAGCTATGACACAGTGTGTCGGCTGGAACTGGGCAAGCTGAGGAGGGCAAAATTGCAGGCAGAAGTGAGATTGTTGAAATGGGGACAGCGAGTGACTTGGGGATTCAGCATGAAATACCTGCAAAGGTATGAAGCCCTGAGAGAAAAACATGGACTCAGAAGATAGCAAGACCGCAAGGCTGACGGTGAGCCCATTCCAAGGAACGGGTCCCCGGCCCATGCTGCCAGCTCCCTGCCAGTTCTCATCAGCCTGGAGACATGTGAGTCTCCACTAGCTCCCGTGTGCATATGGAAGCAAATAATTGCTTTGTACCTTGAAAGGGTGTATCTCTGCTCATAGCATCTCTGTGTGCAGTACAAGTTGCCCAAGCTGAGCGACACAGAGAAGGAGGATTACACCACCAATATGCCAAAACGGCCGGCTCGGAGAGGCTGCCCAATGAGGTGTCTTTCTCTGAGCAGAGGATCACCCTTGGCATGCGAGCTAGGAAGAAACCTGTTGGTGCTTTGCTACATGCAGACAGATTGCTTCTAGGTAGAAAAAGCAAAAGCTGCTCACTTGTAGCAAGCATTGGAAAAGCTGGTTGCCATTGACATCTATTTCTGTGTGATGTGGGACAGTCCCAGCAGGACCCCATCCTTGTAGCCAACAGCAGGGAGAGCAGAAGCGCTGCCCAGGGACCCTATTGCTATGCAGCAGCCACAGGGTTAAACTAATCATTCCTGCTCTGAGACATGATTCAGCTTTTGGGGGAGCAGCACTCTTATTTGCTTACTTTATCCATAAGGTTCATTAACTTACCTGCTGCGGAAAGTTTGCCACATTCACCGACAAGCCAAAAGGAAGTAGAGAATGATGTTCAGTGTCAGACAGTAGCTGAATCATTGCCTAAACCAACATTAATTAACTGCTCTATAATCTCTCAGTAAACCGGTTTTACCTTTTCATAGACATGTGGAAATGCCAATAAGTTTGGAGACAGGAAGCTGAAAAAAGGCACAGGCACAATTATATCATTTGTTTAACATAGTAGGGGGTAAAATTCAAAAAAGAATGGCAGCCACAATTTAATCGTTTTTCCTTGACTTTCTTCCATAATTTGGATTTGAGAAAATTTTAAATAAATGTTACCTGCAGGCATTCATTGATAACAGTCAGTGCTTTAAACTTCACTTGCTCCTTTTGAAAGAGAAGTATTTCACTTCCTTCACAGTTTCACTCTGGCTGAAATTTCTTTCTACTGATATTTTTGATAGTTTTAGAGCTGCTCTCAGATTTATGATTTCTTAATTTTATATTAAACTTTAAAAATGCATATAGAGAAACGCCTGTTCATCCCCCACGTACTATTGACCCAGTGCAGGCGAGGCCTCTGAGAAAATAAATGCTCTCCACAGTCTCCTCACCATGTTATTCACTCTTTCACAGCCACATTTCCCCCCATCCTGTAGTCCCCCTCCCAGGTGCTTCACTACTCCTCCTCCTCCCCACGTGGACATTTCTTTTCCCGCATCCACCAAGTTGTAGCAGGAGAATCACTGAGAGCCCCGAGAAGGTGAGCTCCGCACAGGGGCCAATGCAGCCTGGGCAGGCAGAGCCTGGCTATGCTTGTATCAGTGTGCTGAATCGGGCTTTATTACTCTTTAGAGATCATGCACATACAGCTTGACCAGAAACAAGCAAAATTAATTTCATCAAGCATGCACAAAGCAGACAAAACACTCTGAGATTTTATCTACTAAGATCTAACGAGTCTGCCCTGAGCATGTGCAAATTGCAGTTTATCAACACTTCCCAGGGTGCACGAGAGCATCAGAAGGGCTGTCCCTGCTCCAAAAGCCACACCATGCTGTATTTGAGTCATTATTCCAAGTCTCTGGAGACAAGAATTAAAAGCCAAGATCTCTTTCATTAACTTGAGCTTTAGAGAGGGTTGTGCCTTTTGATCACAGGTTGTGCCTGTTTTTCACTAAAATGTAGCCTGAGGTTAACAGTCAGGATAGAAAACTTTAGGCCAAACACTTGCAATCTGGCAAAGTTACAAGTGACTGAAGCCCAGCTCTGATGACAGAAAGCATAAGGCAGCCTGAAGAGCCAGTCTTATTAGCTAGGCGTGCAATCACCTTTCTCGTGTTTCTGGTATCAGTGCATTACCTTTACTGCTCTGGAGCCATTTTTCAAGAAAAGTTATAAAAGGAATCTGTTTTTGTAGATTATTTTTATGCATTATAATTATAGCCACTTAGAGCATTATACATTTATTTGGTGAAAGGACATTAAATGAGCTTCACAAATATTTAATCAGTTCGGCCTGCAGCATGACTGAGTTTACTTCTCTAATGCTGTAGCAAGCTAATAGCCATGCCCGGTGGTTGCTGTAGTTACCCCTTACTGCAAAAGCAGCCAGACTGTTCCCACCTTGGGCCGAAGGCTTTCTTCCTGGGACTTTGTGTCAACTAAAGTGCAACTATAGCTTTTTAGAGAGCAAATCTACCACAGCCAGGCTGTTTTACTGGCTTTCTGAAAGGGGTTTTGGCATAATACTACCCTAGAGCACTGAAATAATTGCTCTGTAAAGTTCATATTTGTTATAGTATGTATATTGAAATTAAAGCCTGTAGACTTTGTGTAATAGGCAATGTATTTGTCCTTTTTATTCTTATTTTGTGCATTATGTTAAAGCTGCCCAAAAGCAAATCAGAAGAAATTTAAGTACTATACTTTGTTTCTGAAATAGCTTTCGCAGGTAGGGCTTTCCCAGAAATGCCTGTTTACAGGTGGTACTTCCAGCAATGACCACTCAAAGAGGAATAATTAATTGTTTTGTAGTTTATAGGTATCAAGTTTCTCCTCTTGTTCAGCCTTAATTAGATTGCAGAATATGGCTGGCTGCGTATTTGCATTAATGTGGCTGAAAATGAGATCTCTTCTGCAATGTCCTTTGGTATTTCAGCAAGGAGGCAGTGTGCTACCGCCGTACAACACCCAGCGCGCGAATACTGAAGATGTGCCAGACTTGTCCAGCATCATGCAGGGACGCTTGGAAATCTTACAAAAACTTGTGTCACAAGCCATGTTTAAATGGACCAAAGTAGCATAACTACTACAGAGCTTTGTGCCGTAATGAAGCTATTCCTACGCCTGCATGTTTAGAGAGTTATTACTGAATATGAAAGGACATTTGAAAATATCTCTGTCCAAAGGCATACCCGGCGTGTCTTTGCTGTGGTTTTTTTTTTCTTCCCCTCCAATACAAAATTTAAGTGAAGAAGAATACAATAGAGGAAGAAAAAGCAGACAAAATTTGCTCTGGGAAGAAGCCCACCAAGCTACAGGGAGGAAGAGCCAAATTTCACCCTGCTGCTATGTTTATTTATAGTAATTACCTCAAACATGGACTTTCATCATTAAAACGTAGCAGCATGAATATGTACGTGTGCACTCGTAAATCCCCATCAAAAAGTAAATGAGCAAGATGCCAGGTACCTTATCTCTCCTCTTCAGTTACCTTGTGACTTATCATGGTTGACATTTCTGTAAGGCTATAGTAGCAGATCTGAGTTTGAACATTCATAAGGAGAAGATGCAATACAGCAGCTCTGATGTCAATAGAAAGTCAGCCTTTGTCTGCTTCACTTAGATTGAACTTAATTGCAGGAACTGCATTAATAGTCAACACAAGCCATCTGTTTAAACATGTGTGTTTTGAAAAGAATTACCATGTACAATAAACACACTCACTGTAATGACTCATATCTGTTTATGTGAAATGAGGATTTGGCAATTTCCCTCACAAAAACATTAAATTACAGGTTAAAAGCAGTTTTATGTCAAGTTCCCATGCTTCTGTGACAGGTCTGACAGTCTGGCAGTTACAGGGCCGTCTGGGAAGTATTTGTTAGCTACAGGGCTACCAAACTGAACCATTTCCCTGACCTTCCCCAAAAAGCCTGTCTGGGAAGTCAAAGCTGAACCAAGAAACCTCTGCAGCCCTGGAGTTCAGTGGCCAGGGTGTATTTAGGGATATGCTGCCATGTATTCTTCAGTACATTTGCCCAAGGTGCATAGGGAGGCAAGGATGCTGCCACTCAGGGCTGATGCGATGGCGAACTCCCAAACACCCGGAATGAGCCTGGCAGTGCTGGCAGCCCGGCTAGACAGGGGGCTGCAACCCCGCGCCTGCAAACGAGACACTTTCAAAAACATTACGCTGATCTTCAGTCACTCACCTTGCACAGGGCAATGTTCTTACCCTTCCCATGGCCAGCCAAAGCTGCCTTAAAAGCCAGTGATGTTGTGTGGGATCTGATGCCACACTCAAACATTTATGCAACAATGTTGGAAAAGTCAAAAATATGCAACCTTCCATTTTTCCTGCATCAGAAAAAACAGGTTTTCATTCCCTTTTTCTTCCTTTGTAAGTGCATATTAGATGTTACTTTCAAAGAGTGAAACAATATGCCATTAAGTCTCATTTGTCATATAATTTCTAGGTAAGCTTTGTTGAATTAATAATAGCAATGCACTGGTGCCTGGATTTATTCAGCAGCATCATAAATTATGAATCAGCTGGTTCCATGCGCACCAAGTGGGAGGCAGAGCCCGGCTGCGTGCTTCCCACTCACATGTACAAAGTAGACTTTGTTACATTTACCAGCCATTAATATGCAAAATATTTATGGGTGCCAGCACAGAGGGAAGCTCAGAAACCAGAGGAAAAAAAGAGAAACATATGGTGAAGGCATAGGGTGAATCAGCAACTCCGTCACCTTTCCTCATCTGGGAAGTTAGCTTGACATCGATATGGCCCTGCTTTTTTTTCTAGAACGATTTTAAATTCATGGGAGATATAAGCAGGCCTCGCTTTATTTCCTAAGCCTTGCTATTGCACAGACCGCTGGTTCCAATGAGGTGCAATGTTTCATTAAATGAGGAGGCCAATAATTATGTTTTAAGATGTACTTCAGTATCAGTAGTTTCCCCATTAAATATTTTCTGCTTCATATACCTGAGGGAGCCCTATTCAGTCAATGGATTTTCTTAACACTGGTATTTCTGCGAGTTTGAAGTGGACATCATGTACAAGAAACCTGCAGAACTCTCAAGTTTGGCTGATGTGCTGGATCTCAGTACTCTCCATTGGCATCTTCTGATCTCTCCTTCTTTTACAGGTTACAGACTTTTTGGAAGCACAGGGCTGTGTCACTTTCCCCATATTTATGTGGCAGACAGAAGTCTTCCAGCACCTACCACTACTAACTGTACAGAAGTATTTATGAAGCTTATAAGGTAATCCTGGCCTTTATTTAACTCCTGCTAACAAGCCACGTTGTATCCTGTCGTGAGCTTTCCAAAGCAGACGACTGTTACATGCAGTGTCAACATGAGCTGTTAGGGCAATGGGGGGCATGTATGTGACAATTCAGTGACTTTGTATAGCCCAAAATGCTCATTCTGTTAAGCGCGAGTAAGTTAAGGTTGATCCTCAGCTTTCCTTATGATGCATCTACTAGGAAGCAATCTTTTTTCACTAGCTGTTTTATAAAATTGTTTCCAAGCATTTTACTCAGGGGTATTTCATGTTTTATTTAAAGGTCCAAGCCTCCCTTTAATAGACCTGGATTTTTATTGTTGCTGTTACTGCTTTATCACAGTTTCATACATATTACTTCTCAGAGACCTATGGCACATACACCTGCTTTCCCTTTCTCTTACCTCTCATGATTTGCACAACACGATAGGGGAAAATACCATAATTTTCAGATTACTCAGACAGATTTATCCACTTAAGTCTACATATACTTACACAGATGGCACAAAACTTTAGATTACTCTGTTTCCCTTCATATAGCCAATATCTAAAATGCCTAGCACCCTCAGATACACCTCACACAGGGAAATGGGGATAAGGAGGAGGCCATATGGGGGCCAGTGGAGAGGGCTGTACAGTGTCAGAGGAAGAGGTGCTGATGGAAAGCAGAGAGGAGCGTAAATGCCATCTCCTGTTACATGCATGGGAATATCTCTGTTACTACCACTAACCCAGTT
Source organism: Apteryx mantelli (assembly GCF_036417845.1). NCBI lineage: Eukaryota > Metazoa > Chordata > Aves > Apterygiformes > Apterygidae > Apteryx > Apteryx mantelli. The sequence continues at coordinate 20,678,183 of NC_089992.1, forward strand.
CTGCTTGGTCTTAAATTAAAAAAAAAAAAAAAAAGGTACTTACATGGCAGCTGTAGGCTAGATATTCTTGAGAGCACAGTAAAATGAAGTTTCTCTTCTGACGTATCCTGGTGAAAAGGTTCTCCTCAAACTTCCCTGTATCAGGTGTACAATATAGTAACATATGTTTATGCAGTAAATTGCTTTGGAATGATGCTTTTGAGTCTCTCTTCAAAAACAAAAGAAGCAGCTCCTGTTTTCACTCTTAAACTGCTGTCACTCTGGATTATGCATTTGGAATTACCTTGAAAAAAGAAACTGAATTTAGCAAAGTGCTGAAGAAAAGCAACTACTTTTCTTTTGCTGCATCTGACAGACAAGAAACTAATTATAGAAGCCTCAAATAAGATACAAAACATCTTGACCTATTTCACAGGTTCTAGATATAGAAGAGCTCTAAATCAAGAGAGGACTTTTTGTTTTTGTTTCTCAAGGCCTTACAGCAAGTTAAATTCAAAAAATTCCTAAACATTACCATGATTACAAGGAGAAGCTGTTTCTTCTCTGTTGTAATAAGAATAAAAAAAATAAAGAAGAGAAATTAAAGCAAGGATGCACAGTGCAATTTTAGAAGGCTTTTTTTTCTCCCCTCACCCTTTCAAAGCACTGTTCTGGTCACTTAAAAAAAAAAAAAATCTTGTCCTAGTCCCCATACACGTCAGCATTTTTATATTATTTCTTGCTCTGAAACTCATTATGTTCTATTTAGACAGTAAGGGTTTCTAAGTGCAGATAAGAAGTGGGTTTATATATTTTATATATATATATATATAAAATATATATATCCCACTTTATTTGATGTATGCTTTTATCAGATAATGCAAGTCTCTTCATCCTTTGATCCCTTAGTCTTGCAGTCTGTGCAGCCAAGATATTGTTGTTAAATTAAGTGTAATGAACAAAGAGAGAATCTCTTTGGCAGAATCTCTTGCTGTGCACAGGTAACATATCAAAAAGGCAAGTCTTCAGCCTTGCCAAATTATTTTCCTCAATATACTTTAACAGGAGAGATGCCAGACTTGGAAAAGCTGGAGGTCAAAGGGTCCATCATGAAAGACTTCATCTCTTCTATATTTACAGCCGCAATACAAACCAAGCTGTAACATCAAAGGTGAACGCTCAAGTGCTTGATCTGTAAACAGTTAACAGTCCTCAGAGCTGGCTAGGGGCACAGGCACACCAGAAACCTGCCTTCGAGGGCAGCAGGCTGCCTGCTCTGGCAACAAGCAGCTCATGAGGGAAACACCGCATGCTCCAGCCTTTGCAGGGAGGCTGCGGAGCCCGGGGCAGGCACTGTGTGAGAGGCACCCATCTCCACAGCATCAGCCAGCCCTCTTGTTCTGTAGGATCCCTGCATAACAATTTACAAGTCTGAAGATACTGTGTTGAATAACAACTCCCAGCAGTTTGGTTGGTGAAGTATTACCTTTTCAGTATCTGTGCACATAAATCCAACAGCTGGCAGATAAGGGAATCGTTTTTTGACTTTCAAGGCTATCTCCTAGGTGAAAAGTAAAAAGGTTTCTAAGAGAAGAGCTATATTAAGTTGTCTATGTTATTATGTATCAATATTGCCCTTTGTTTTGAAGCTTTAAATTTAAATAAAGCAACAGTCTGGACCCAAGCTCAGTGTTTCTGTTTTACTCCAGGCACTTGGACATTACTGGTCCATTCTTTGTATGGAACTGACTACTGGAAACACTCCAGAGATATGTGACTTCCATGCTGAATATCATTCACAAGGCATGGCATCAGTTTCATATTGCAACTGGGAATGACCCAGCTTTAGTAGTCTAGTTATAAAAATACTTTATCTACAACTTGGTAGTTCTGGAGCAAAGATGACACTGTCAAAGTTCTTGCAAGGGGGCAGAAAACCTTAGAAGAAGGCAGGGAGATGGAGATGTGGAGAAAGATAGGGGAGAAAGGAGAAGTTTGCCATATTGCAAAGGAGGGAGATGGAAAAAGACAATACATTTCTGGGAGGGAAGAATCAGCGAAAAGAGAAGTGATGCACTAAAATTCTGAGATAAAGACTTAGAGTCTTTGAAACAGTGATAGCTGATGAAAGATCAAGGTAACAGCCTTACTTTCACATTAGATAAGAGTTGACAAGACTTAGTCTTAGATAAGACTAAGTGCCATAAGTTATAATATTCATTGAAGATAAGCTTTTGTTGTTTCATTTTTTGCCATAGTGAAAAATAAAAAATGCACCAGCAAGTTAATAGGCACTGCAAAGGAAGGGGTAAGAAGCAAAGGAAGAACAGCAAACAATGAATGATCTCAATGGCTACATTAAATCATAATGTTTCTCATTAAACATATGCATGGCTCATACTTGAGAGCTCTTCAACACAGCAAATACACAAAGAACTATAGGAACCACCTGCGTTGTAATGATATCTGTGGGCCTAAAAGACTGGCATCTACTTTAGATTGTGAAGATGAAATGTTAAAACAGACAAGTCAATATGAAAGTATAGATATTTTAGCTAATCAGATAGCTCTTCCAAAAGCAGCAAGTTTCTCTCAGTAGCCAGAATGGGTAGAATTGAAGAAGCAAGGAACAAAGCAAGAGAAACATTCATGTATTTTAATACAGTGCAGAAGACACCGGCTGACTCAACAACAACATCCTGATACACCATCTGGTTTCAGTGTGTGGTCAACTGGAGGAATTTTGATTTAAAGCCTACCAAGTGATTTCAAAAGTTAGGGTCACAATTCTACAGGTTCATGAAGGCCAAAAGCAACAGCTTGAGACCAAGCTATCTAATTGATTTCCCACTACTCTCTTTCTAGCAGTGAAGCAGCAGCTTTTGCTGAGAATTGCTGTGAGTTTTCCATAGCTGCTAGACACATTGGTCAGCTCTGCCAGCAGCCTCAGGGAATCGCTCAGCTTTCCAGCCACAGGTACAAAGAGAAATGATACAATTCTAGGCCCTCATCTTGAATAACTCTGCTGTGTAAACCATGTGCATGCAGAGGAGTTTTAAGCAAAGCTTGTTCTCCTTTATGTGCAAACCATCAATTATGAAATCTGTAACTGCTTTTCAAGTTATTCAGGCATATGGTGCAACACAAAGGCCCCTGCAGCACTCTCAAGGCAGCTCTGCTTGTCAGGGGAATATTCTTATCTTTTTCTAAAAACAGGATTCTAAAAAGGGATTCATGTCCAGAATCATAACTCACTGTAATTGCGTTACAAGGGTTTCACTCAGCAACATTATTTGCAGTACAACTTTTATACTGGGGCACTCCCCAAAAAAATATTTTGCCTAAAACACCCAAAGATCACATGAAAGGAGCCCAGTAGCTGTACCCTCCTTCCCCAGCTTTTTGCTGGGACCACCTCTAACTCTGATTTAATAATCAATGACAGCATTTGTCTACCTAATACATAGATGGCCTGAATCAGATGAGATTTATTTGTTTGTGTCTCTCCAGGCAGTAATTGGATGACAAATGTCTGCAGGCTGTAGAAGCAGAGCAAAAACACACGTAGGTGTCTTCAAGAGACACCTTATTGGGTGATTATAAGCAACACAGTTATTTTCTCAAACTACTCCCCTTGATTTCAGCTCCCTGTGTGGCAGCTGGCCACATTTGCAGTGCACCTCTTGCAGGCGCGGCTAGAAGTGGCCCATGCTGCTCAGGCAAGCGCTGCCGCCTGCTGCCTGCTGCCAGGCTACCGCCACCTGACGCCACAGGCATCTTCCCCCTTGCTGGGCTCCAGTGGACAAAAAGGCAACACAGCCAACTGTCCATTGAGGCTCTTGTGGAAAACCTTACAAGGGAAAGCAAAGCCTGGCTTTTTGGATTATTTCTGTCTTCAGGTTCCTGCACTGTCTTTCCCCTCTACATCTTGTTTGCACTTCAAGGAGAGAGGAGGCCATAGGTAATGACATCTTAATTAGCAGATCAAGCAATACATGGGCAAGATTTCCATGAAGCAATTTATCAGTGCATTCATTCTCATTATTAGGAAAGCTACCAACTATTTGGCTGGTACAGGTGAGAAATAACAGTGACACAAGAACCTGGGTTTGTATATATGTTACCCTAAATTTAATGCTGCTCTCCCCTGTACAGCCCATGTGTCTGAAGGGGGGACATCCCCTTCTACAGCTTGCCAGGAAGGTTACGCCCCTAATACCAGTGCCCTGTCTGACCCATCCATCTTGTCTGCCACAAAGGAGAATACAACATGCAGGTAAGCCAAATATAAAATGTTTTAAATTTGGCCAAGAATTTGGCACATTTGTATTGGCAGCATCCACAGTTATAACCGCCCAAAACTCTCCACGTGGACAGGTTGCTCCTTGGTCACCCTTTCTAGCATTGCCTCCCTTCATTTGTAACTCCCTCTGGCTAATGCTGGGGACTTAAGAAAGCCCCACACAAATACATTATCTATTCAGCTTTGGTAGTTTGAATAATAAAAATTATTCAGTTCGAATGCCATATGAATTGTTACTTATCACTTCATCAGCTCAGTTTAAGGGGTTAGCAAAACCATGCAGACAACCCAGAGAAGGCTCAGGTACCTGATGCACCTGCTGAGCTGCTGCAGGTACTGTGCACATTGCTTATCACTGATAATCTGACTTTCAGACACTTTGTTTAGATATGAAAGTCAAAATCAAGTTCAAATCCTTTTAAGTACTTACCTTTGATGATCTGGACTTTAGTTTTCTCATAGGTGACAGAGCCTTTGAGCATCTAATAGTATTTATCCAACACTGCCCAATTGTTTTCACTACTGGTTTAAGATCTTTCTCGTTAATGTATTTTGACCCTAACAACTGCAAGCATATTAGCTCCTAAAAGTTTGATTCAAATTCTGCATCCCACCCTCATTCTTTAGACAACTAGATCCTTTCTTTCAGCAGGTATGTCCCGCTTCCATGGTACTGTTTCATGCTTCCACATGTTCAAACCTTGCCCTGTGCTGTTTCTTTCAGTAAGAAACCTTCCAGTATTTGGCATCACACATACTAAGTATTTATGCCCATGAGAAGTCCCCAGCTTGGGACAATATATACCTCCCAACTGCCCCTCTCAGCACTACAAATGCACTGAGGTCTTTGAGTCTCTCGGTGGCATATTTATTACTGATGTCAGCTTGTCCTGGGAAACACCTGCCTACACGACTTTGAATGTTTTGACTATCTGCAAACCATGGTTAGTTGAAATAGCTCAAGGTCTTGGCTGGCTTTTCTATGCGAAATGCAAACAAACATCAGTAACAAATTTCATTAGTGTTTAGCAGACTGACAGTGCATTAATATGTCAGTCTGCTTCATCTCTCTGCTCTACTCCATACATGTATGCTATTTGCTGTTGACTTTCCAGCTCCCCATTGTTGGAAGATTCCTGTTTCTAATAAGGAAAAAAAAAAACAAAAACAAAACCAGTGGCTTTGAGGGTCTTAAGATGGGCCACATTTTACTAATTTTGGATTTCATTTGTAAACACCAAGGTCTGCACTGCAGTGCAACAATGAAAGGGGAAGCTTTACCCAGTAATATTTCTTACAAGTAAATGTGTAAAGCTTTCAGGTTTTCAAGTATTAAGTCTCACTTCATTTTTCAGCACCTGGATTTTACACTGATGACATTACTTCTTGTTTGACTATTACAAGGAAGCTTCCACTTGGCACTTTTGACTTTCTGAGATTCTCGTTGCATCTAACGTAAAAAGGATCAGACCGCAAATATGTCTGTAGTACTTTCAGAAAGCCAACATGAGTGAGCTATCCTATGTTAGATTTCTGATATTAGCAGAATGTGTGAGCAAAACACATCCAGAAAAGTCCTTGTCTACATTTGGAAGGTGAAACTGAATAAAAGGAACAAGGTAGGTGTGATGGGGGACAGTTAAGAGGACTGAGCCAGACTCTCCTCAGTGGTACCCAGTGACGGGACAGAAGGCAATGGGCACAAACGGAAAAACTGGAAATTCTATTTGAACATAAGAAAACATAAGGTAAGGAGAAAAATAAAACAAAAAGATAGAAAAACACACACACTTTCACTGTGAGGTTGCTCCAGCACCAGAATAGGTTGCCCAGAGAGGTTGTGGAGTCTCTATCCTTGGGGATATTCAAACCCATCCGGACGTGGTCCTGGGGAACCTGCTCTAGGTGACCTGCCTGAGCAGGGCAGGGGGGTTCAACCTGACAACCTCTAGAGGTGCCTGCCACCCTCAGCCCTTCTGTGAAGCTGACAAAAAAAATCATGGGCCAATGCCATAACAAGGACTTTTGTTTCTAAAGAAACACACTTTAACCTGTTCATACTATTAAGTCCTTATCAAGAAAATGTAAACTATGAGCGACATCCAGCCTTCAAATAATACTTGTTTACAACAAGAACACGGAGTGGAAATATAAATAAATGGAGCAGATTATCCCTATACTGATACTCTTAACCCTGTATTTTGATTTTCTACTTTATCAGCTTTTGTTCCAGTAACTTCCCCCAGAGTATACTACATTTTGACCTTTAAAAAGGTCCCATGGAGTAAGTATCCCTTTGTTTCTTGTTGTATTCATGTTAGTCTCAAGTGTTGTGCTCCCCTGGCCAGTCAGACATTAAAGCCTCCTCTTCTCTTGCATGTGTACATTAACTTGCTGGTACTGCTGTCCTTGACCAATCATTCCTACCGATGCGAACACATCTGTTGTCTAGTAACTTCCATCCACTCCCTTTCCTGCAGCAACCTTGACTCATTCATTCCTAACAAGGTAACCTTTAAGCCAGGTGGCTAAATGAAGCCATGCGTGTTTTGGAACAATACAGGAATCTCCCACATGCTTCACATACTTCTTTTTGTCCACATTTACTAGATGTGCCCATTCCCTTTCCATAGAAATTTTTAGGACAAGTTCTAAGAAACTCACTACAGGATTAGATTTGTACTCAAGTTTTATGCAGACTTGGATAATGTCCAGTGCTTCCAGTGGGTTAGAAATAGCTCTGTTTGACCAACTTTTTCATATTAATAGTTTTGTTTCAGATTCTTGTGGATGAAGCACATACCCCAGCAAAGCATCCTGCTAGGAAGGCAACCGGGTTAATAAGTGACAAAGCTGGAGAGCCATTTAGGAACTTTTCTGAACAAAATTCAGAAATTATATCCAAAACAAAGATGCGGAATGATTTCCCAGATGCATTGAATCCTCTACCAGGGCACAGGGATAGTCTCCCTACCTGAGAAGGTGTTTCTGGAGCCAGTTGCACCTGCTTGGATATTCTCCATTACAGCGTGCCGCAGGACAACACCGCTGTGCCCAGCTCAGCCATCCTCCATCACCAGTGGACCACACATGACACACAGTCAATACTTCCCTCTAGCTGTGCAATGCACTTGGTTCTACTAGTTGGCTATTGCTCCACAGCTCTTCTCTAGATACAAGAGGACTGGTAAGCTCAGGACAAGGGGACAGGAAAGAGGTGTTTACCAGGGAACTTGGGAATTAGAAAATAAGATTTAAATTCCTGTATATATATATATGTGCTTAACCAGCAATCCGACAGCACAGGATTACTCAAAACTTAATACAGCTTCCTAACAAAGTTTCTAACCTTAGCCAGACCTTGACCTGTACTGCTGAAGAAATTTAATTTCAAAGAATCAGTTGCACAGTTCATTCAAGTTCAGGAAGTCGCATCGTTTGGCAGATCAGCCACACGCAGAGGTCAAACAGCCACCGTACAAACTTGCCCCATAAATGCACCTTGTGTCTAGGTTATATTTGGCACTAACCTTGTTTCTCCTGAGAATAAGACTGGTCTGGTTTTGTCTTTGGGACAATTCAGGACATAGATCCCAGGCATGCCACCCTCCGAGCCACGTGGAAAGGGAGGCTCTTGCAGGAGGAGGTCGCTGCCGCTTCAGCCTGCCCTAGTGCCTGAGGGCAGAAGAGAGATGATGGTCTGGAGAGCTACCTACCTACTCACCCCTCGTGGCACCAAAGCATGGCCATCTCACACCCTGTTTGGCTACTCCTGCGAAAGCTCCTCGTCTTACACACAGCAACAAGCCAAGAGACTGTTCAACATCACCCAAATATTACCGCTGATCTGAGCCTGAACGCCACTGGCAGGCAGCAGGTATGTCCCGCTTCCACATTACTGTTTCATGCTTCCACATGTTCAAACCTTGCCCTGTGCTGTTCTCTGGAAAGGATGAATTCAAAGCCTGTTTGGCTGTTTCAGGTCCAAGGCAGGGAATACCAGGTACAGAGCTGGGCTCACCTAGTGTGGAGCGCATCTCCAGAAAGCCTCAGCTGTGGTCTGAGACAACTGGTCTTACTCATTAAAGATATCTGCAGAGGCTTGACCCGTCCTCCTCCCCTCCATGTCTCCCCTGCCCCCGATCCGAGCCTGCATATCTCAGCTGCTGTCTTGGATCGACTTTGACACTTCAGGCAAGCTCAGCAGGGGGCTGAGAGTCAGCACAGGCCAGCTACTCTCATCGCCAGTGACACTGCTTTTGCCAACGCTCAGCACGAGCCGTTTGCCTTCAGCAAGCCATAATACACAGCTCGTCCACGCAGCCTCAACGCCGGGCTGGGCGGCAGGCTTTGCCGGACAGACCCGCTCCCACAGCCAGGCGGCCGCCAGCCCTGAGCGTGCCTTCAGCCACCAGGTTTGGTCACGCGGGTGGAGCGCGGGTGTGAGTGGCGCCCAGCTCCCCCAGGAGCGGGTAAAACGGCTGCGCCCGGCACTGAGCAAAGCTGAGGACTCTGCTCTGCCACTGTCACCAGCTGCCAGAGGGGCTGAGCTGATGCGTGCGCACAACCAGGGTATCTTCTCAAATCACAGGTACATAAATTACATGATCTGGAGAAATCAAAGCAGAAAAGACTCAGACAGAAACTTACACTGGCCTCTAGCACTTCAAGATAGTCTCTTATTGTTACTGTTTTTACTGGGATGATAAATTCAGGTTTATTGCTCCCTGGAAATGGCTAATGGTTAGGACAGGAAGGTTTGACAAAAAACAGAGCAAGGATTAAAGTTAAATGGTTTCAGCTTCCGGAACTGTGCATTTTGATAAGGGGATGGGAGAAACAATCACGAACTATCCCATCTCATCCTTTCCCTCCCCACATGAGGAAAGAAGCACCTTTTACATGAGCGGCTTAACCCGGTGCTCCTCGCAGTGTGTTTCTCACCAGTTATTTCGAGCCAAGGAAGAGCAGTTCCTTGCAGGGAACCGAGGAACGTGGTGAGACATAACCACATGAAACCCACTGCATTTAGGCATACACAAGCAGTGTAAAACTAAACTGGTGTGACCTCCTGTACTTCACAGCAGCAGTTTAAACTGACAGGCTGTGGACTTTTACTTCTCTGTATGTTGCTCCTCAACTAAGCAATGAGATGAAAACCCAGAACCTGTGGCTGGACCTCTCCTATATCTGGCCCCATTACTAAAAAAGCACCTCTCAGGTTTTTCAGCTGACCATCTCTCACCTTCTTCTCTTTCAAATGCTTCCTGATTTTGCACTGAAGAGCCTGAGAAATACATGAAGGAAAGTCATTAAGCTTTAATACAAAAGTGAGCTGGAAAACCTTGCTCACTGTTTTCTGCCCAGTACATGTGATGCTTGACAAGGCCAGGTTCTTGCCGTGCCACCCAAGATAGCTAGTTTTGCAGCATTGCAACATTTGTGGCCAGAGAAAGAAAAGCGATAACAGAGAGAACAGCAAAACTGCGAGGCCGAGCTGCCTGGCCACCTGTAGCAGTATCTGTGCAGGAGGCTGCCGTTGCTTCATTCCTGTCCGCTGGGCCCTTCCTCACCTGTCCAGGGCCCTGCTCAGTTCCTGATACTCCATCCCACTTCCCTGACACCACAAGCAATTTATGCTGTAGCCTTTGCGCATCTGACAGAAGCGAAGGGGCATAGACTTGGTTTAAAGAACGCTAGAACCATTCTTTCCCCTGTAAGGATCCCCTAAACACGTAGGGCCTGTGGCATCAAACTCATGACTTGCTTTGTGTTGCCCGTGGACGGGGACATGAAGGGCTGATGCACAAACCACAGCCTGCGGGGAACAGCAAGGCCCTATCCCCTGCCTCGCAGGCACGTGCTGCAGTGCCGGCACGCACCGGCCGAGGCAACGCCTCGGGCACCCACAGCCCTGTCCCCCCAGGCCACCTGCATCGCTCAGCAGTCACCTTGCCACCGCCTAGCTTAGCTCACAGACACTCTGCAGCATTAAACACCCATTTACCTCAACAGGGAGGACAGATTGTTCGGCATAATTTTAGTCTTTTCCTCTAAGAAACTATTAATCATTTTATTAATATTTCTAGAGCACACTTCAGTGGCAACAGCCATCGGTTTTAAGTCTGTATTGAAATGCTATCCTACTGAAATATGCAGATGAATCTTATGTACAAACCTTTTTTTTGCTTAGCATGTGTAGTAATGGAAAACAGATAACATCTAATTATGCCATTCATTTTGTGAGCATAAGGCTCCTGTTTGTTTTAATCGCACATCCTGCTGCAAAAAGCCAACAATAGATGTGACTCATTACCTCACCTACCCTTCCCAAATATCATTCTTCACTATTCAGCCACCTGTGCAAGTCAGACCGTCTCGAACACGGATGCAGGGCAATGAGGCAGCTCCGAAGCCCTCTGCAGTCGCCGGGGCGTGTGGGGACGGCACCAGGAGCCGGGGGCTGCAGCACACTGCCCCACGCAGCTCTAGGCCTGATTCGCTTGGGCAATCCTGTTTAAAGGGATCTTTCCTGGACAGCTTCCCTAGCTTGTGGGCAGTAGTGTGGCAACCCAAAGATAGGCTTTTCGCAGATTTATACATTTGTCTTGTCCTTTCTCCAGTTTTCTGAAGAAAACAAGTTACCGGAAGCAGTTAATAGGAAGACTAAAAACTGTAAGAGTTTTTTGCCCTTAGACCCCACCATGCATTCAGTGTTTCACTGCATTCACTGCAGCCAAGTAGAAAAGCTAAACCACAAGAACAGAAGCGACAGCTTATCTAAACAGCCCCGCTGCAGGAGGCATTTGGAGACTGCATAACTGCCATTCCCAGCAGCCTATTTCCTGAGTTAGTTTGAAAAACAGGTGGTGCAATAACTGGAATATGATACAGCAGTCTCTGTACTGCCTAATCCCTATCCTACACATCTGTCCCCTCAGGTTTTATAGGTCATAGATAGCTGCTTCCCTGGTGTTATTCCTCAACTTCACCTGAACAGGAGCACAGTTGTAGGAGCAGCATTTTACCCTTCTGTCCTTCAACACATTGCACTGCAAATTTTATTTGAGCATAACCTGTACAGGTTTGTTTCTGGACCTGGATTTCATAATCAGGAAAGAGGCATCAAAAGTTCTCAGAAAAAAAAAGTAAGACCTTGCTTTGTAGTAACATTTGTCCACAACCATTTGAAGAGACATGCTTAAAACAGCTTGCTTCCAAAAGGCCAGGATGAGTAGTACTTCCAATGCAGCTAAAGCAAATAATATTTGCTTTGCAAAACCAGAGTCCAGGATCTTGGCAGAAAGAACTTCCTTTCTTAAATAAAGAAAACTCAAACATGTGTCAATGCTTTTAAACACAGTATTAACAGGTGATCTTCCTACCAATGAGTACCACTGAACACATCTGAGCTACCCAAAAAACAAGAGTTTTGCTTGAGAGAGTCATTTATGCTCCCACATTTTCATGGTATTTCAAAAGATTAGGAAACTTCTGAGCAGGATATTTCTTAATCCTGAGGAGCTGCTTGCTTATGCCAGAAGGTGGATTTTCTTCTTGCTGTTGACTCTCTTATAGGCATTGAAGCCTCGTGAGTTTTCCCAGGCTGAAGTAGCCAATTGCTTTCTTGTTTGCTCTTGCAGGTGTTTCACGCAATAGCCCCAAGACGACTGACGCTACTGGAAGCAAGCTGCAGCATAGGCGGGCACTGTAGGTGTTTACCGCTTACAGCCTGGCTGACCTGCGGGAGTCCTGCACCCTTTGGTATTCAGGCAAACTGAACTGTTTGAGTTGTATTACGGCTTTGCACTGCTAATGAGAAGAACCCCCTAATAGGCAACACCCCATCCCTCAGAAGCTCAGAAGGGATCAAATACTTGAAAACAAAGAAAAGACACAAGCCAAGTTAAAAAAAATTATCTTTCTTCTAATACAAGCATTACAGTCATATTTTCCTCGGTCTGACTGATATAGCTGGATAGGTACTTAGTTCAAACAGTACTGAGCATGATAAAAGAGCCCATATTAGAGAAGAACATTATCAAATAAAAAGCTGAATTTGCACTATTTACCAGAGAAGCACAGGCAAAGTTCAGCTGTACTTCCCAAGCTTAAACTCTATACTTGAATTAGGTCTGCAAGTCTTCTGCTGCTCTCAGCCAAAGGAGCACGTAACTCCCTAGCAGACAGACTGTATCATCAAACTTATGTAAGGAGACTTTCTCAGAATTAAAAGATATTCTTTAAAGAGTGTTAGAAACAGCAGAATTCTCAACAAGCCAAGGACAAGGCCTTTCCCTCCTTAAATACCTGACTCAATGAGCCCAGCTGGAAACTTACTTTTCCTGTTACAGAAAGGGCTTTCTCCAGGGACTTAACTCCTTCCCTGCCTGATGAAGGATGACACCTTACAAAGTTTTACAGCTGCATTTCTTTCACACCAGCAACTACGCTATGCCCATCAGCCTGGAGAAGAGAAGGCTCGGGGGGGATCTTATCAGTGTGCATACTTGGGGTATGCACCCCAAAATACCTAATGAGCGGATGTAAAGAAGACAGGGACAGGCTCTTCTCTGTGGTATGCAGTGAAAGCACAAGAGGAAATGGGCACAACCTGAACTACAGGAAATTCCACTTAAGAAAAAAGTTTTTACTGTGAAGGTGGTGAAACATAATTGCGTGGTTCCCAAGCAGATTGCAGAGTCCATCCTTGGAGACCCTCAAAACCCACCTGCCTGTTCCAGCTGACCCTGCTCCAAGCTAGAGAGCTTGGACTCAGTGATCCCCAAAGGTGCCTTCCAGCCTCAGCCCTTCTGTCAGTCGGGGATCTGATGGCGTGGTGCCAGCACAGTGCAGTGCACATATGCACTCCTGTATGGCTATAGGTGATTCTCTAAAACAGACAACTATCCTCTTCTGTGTTATCTCAGCCTCTTCCCCTATGTGGGAATACCTACAAAAGGACAGAGAGTCCCAAGAGCTAAAACATGTACATGGATGAGTGATGAGCTCGAAGAGGGAGCCTCCGCTTTCCTTCAGGAGATCCCATGCCATGTGACAGAAGCAGGAAGAAAAGGCTCCTTTGTAAACCAGCCTGGCATGCAATAAACATTAAAAAGGCTTCATTTTTGCAGCATTATTGATTCTTCCTTCAAGTCATGCTTTCTAATTTCACTTCTCCCCACTTCCTTTCTATTTTCCCTTGTAATCAGTTTGCCCAGATTCAAGGATACAAGTGTCAGTGCATCACCTCCAGCTGCGTGAACATGTATCAGTACATTTAATTCTCTCCTTTAGCACAAAGGGCTTATTATTCCATTTGATTTTAATCAGCTTCTGGGAATATACCCAGCAGTCCTCCTGTGAAAGTTAAGCTTTGTACTAGAATCCTATTTTTAGCAGCATCTCACATGAGCTGGATCAAAGACTAGCAGTGGGCATTTCCGAGCATTCGTGGTCACAGTAACGTCCTTCAGGCTTTTTCTGCTATCCCAAAGAAAGTAAATCATTACTGGGGCAGTTGAACATGAAACAGAATCAAATGATTCTGTAGCAAAGCAATGCCAGAAGCTCCCATTAATAGCATCATGGCTTGCAGGCCATTACACCCTTACCAGAACAGGGCAGGGGGTAGGATCTGCCAGAAATCTTCTTGAAAGAGCTTTTTAGTAGTAGATCTGGCACAAGCAGGGCCCTGTTTCTACAGCCTCGCAGCAAACACAGAAGGAAGCCTTCCTTTCCTGTGCCCCCTGCCTGCGTGGGCTGCTCCCCCATTAAGGCTATCTGCCTTTTGCATAATGGAGCCTGCAGCTTTGTCAAGGGAGGCAGCAACAGGCCTGGACTTTTGCAACGGAGCTCCTGCCTCCTCCCAGTTGTACAGCTGCAGTTTCTGCCAGTTTATCTCGTTTCACATAGCCCCCAGCCCACACCAACAGAAGGGAAAAGGGAACGTGACCTCAAGCAGGCAGGGGCTCTGCACCTTCGGGCGTTAAGTAGTTTCTCATCATGCTGTAGTGAGTTCCTCAGTCACTCTGATGTTTACTGTTACAAAACAGAGAAAGATGGTCCTAATTTTACCAGAATGCCTTGAACAAGGTACAGAGAAAGTCATTAGCAGAAGCAGGAATTCAGCTTCCCAGAGTGTCCTTTGCCCTTGCGGCACTGCTATTCCATCCCATCTGCTTCAAATCAAGGAAGGATGTAATAGCTGGATTGCTCAGGGCTATAGCTCCAGGGTGCCCTACTGACCAAAACACAATTACCTGCAACTTCATCCTGGCAGCTGTGAAATCAGTGGTGGGAAGGAAGGGTAAAGAAATATGTGAAATGCACTACAGAAATCCCCCTTTCCATAGCGATCCCAGGCAGAAGCCACCTGACTGTTTAGTGTTGGCAGTATCGGCGTGTGGAAGGAAAGGGAGCCCAGCCTGCACTCAGTAGTTTTCAGCTGCTGCTCAGGAGAATCTAACCTTGTTATCCTCCACACCAGGAAAATTCCTAGCACCTGCTTTAGGAGAAGGGCTGGTTCCCAAACAAACCACATAGCACTCTCTCCCTCCGCAAACACGGACTACATTAAAAACATTCCTTGCTGTAAATGAGTGCTGTCAAAACACCAGTCTACTTAACTGATACAGTATCTGGGAGCTGCAACAGAGCTCAGGGGCTATGGTGTGCATGTGCTGCCTACATGCCTAGGGATGAGAGGGAGAGAAAACAACCTCCCCACCCCCTCAAAGCCATGAGCAAGAACAGCTTTGACTTGGTACTTGTGTAGTCCTTTATCCTAGAGGGAAACCAGCCCCTCTGCCCTCCAGTCACACTCTGCAGGCAGAAGGTCTGCCCCATGACTACCTCCTCAAGGGTATTTGAACCTAGCACCAAACCCCTTACACAGAGAGTTTGAAGTCTTAAGCAAAATAAGGCACCGCTAACAGCATGGGAGCACTGCCAAACAAAGCAGTGCTTTGAAGTATTCTTTAAGAAAAACAAACCAAAACTTTATTTAATAGAAAACTTTCAGAATACAAAAAGAGTCTGTTGGCTTGTTTGAAGCATTACATGGACAATATACTCATTAAAGACAACTCCCGTTCTCCTAAAGTGTAATCCCTTTTCATATTGCACCCTTTATTCATTGCTTTCATCCTCACAGAGAGGCTGTATAGCTCTTCTTCCGCAATGCCATCAAAAAAGAAGTCCTCATTAAAGATGGGATTTCTGCTTCTCTTTATAACAGTGCTTCTCTGCTTCTGCGTTTTCCCTGGCACCAGGGAGAAGGTGATACAGCAGTTTATGGTTTTGGGCTCTACAGAGTCATCATATAAACCCTCTGCACTGATCAGGCGGATCCGCAGCCTTTTGTTTTCCGAGCAGTATTCAGCCGACAGTCTCAACATGCCTCCCCGGTCCATTAGCACCATGCTTTTGCCCACTAGTCTCTCTCGGCTGTGGGTAAGGTCCAGGGGAAAGATGGGAGAACAGGACATACTAAAGCTCCGTGCAGCAAGAAGCCCCTCCGAAGCCCGCCTGATGGCGCTGGGGCTGTTATCAGTGGAGCTGCTCTCCTCCGTAGACAGGGAATTGTTCCTGACCATGCTGGATTTGTTCTTGGCTTTCAGCGCTCGGCACAGCAATCCCTCCTGACTCTGTGTTTTGATCAGGGAGCAGGATCTGGGAGGAGATCTACTGAGAAGCGGAGAGCTGAAAGGAGAGGAATCACTAGAGGAGGCAGTATCACTGTCGCAGGTGCCTTGCCTGTGCAGAGACAGGTGCTTGGGAGGCAGCCTCACAGAAGCAAAGCTTATAGCAATGGGATTAGACATATTCCCTTTGCCACTGAATGTGTTAGCTCTGGATCGGGGTAACATCAGGCTGGGCAGAGAGCCACATGCATCACCATGGAAGATGGACTCCTTCCTCCTGGTGTGGGGACTCTCCAGCAAAGTGCAGAAGCCATAGGAAGTGGGGGCCCGGGGAAAGTGAGGCAGGGAGAGCGCTGCTTGGGACTGTGGGTCTGAGTTGGTGCTTTCTTCCTCCAGGGCTGGGATCTCTTCAGCGCTTTCCACCTGGATGAGATGTGGTAGAGAAGGGCTGGGGCTGCAGTCAGAGGAATCAAGATCTGCATCCTCCAAATTGTGGTTCTGGCGGGAGCCAGGGTCCTTAATAGCAATAGAACTGCTCAGTCTGGGAGGAATGCAGAATTCGGGTATTGTGTCTGGGGTTAGCACATTGGGAAAAGCAGCAGCCCCCAGTCGGGCTTTTTCTGGCAGGTTTTGGCCAGATGGCAGTCCCAGGAAGGAGGAGCTGGGGAGGTTTCCACTTTCATGTGATGCTCTGATCTTTTCCAAGAACCACATCACTATAGCTGGTTAGGAGATCCTCAAAGGGGAAGAGCTTGAAGTACAAATCGACCTGCAAACACACAGATCAGGAGCACATGAACATCCTTCTTGGACACACTACAGCAAAGCAAGGCATTAAGGACGCTGTTAGAAGCAGGACTGACACAAACCCAGTCTGTAGGTTCAGAACAGCCTCTGCCCAGCACGCTACCTCTGCCGAAGCCTAACAGATTTTGCCACAAGGACAAAACTAAGTCACTAAAGAGATTAAAGGGTATCTAGTCACCACCAGTGGAAAAATGCCTGTCTTCGATAAACCCCACCATCTTTTTCCTTTAGCAAAGGACCTACCTTGATCAAGCGCAAGCCACTCGAGCCTCCCAGCAGCCTGGACTTGCTCGCCACCAGCCGGGCACGCTGGGCGGCTCCGGGCGGGCACCCCGCGCCCCGCCGCCGAGCCGGCCCTTTTCTAGCGGCGCCGGGCGCCTCCCACCCGCGCGGCCGCGCCCCCGGCCCCCGCCCGGCCCCCGCCCGGCCCCCGGCCCCCGCCCGGCCCCCGGCTCCCGCCCGGCTCCCGCCCTGCCCCCGGCCCCCGCCCGGCTCCCGCTCGGCCCCCGGCCCCCGCCCGGCCCCCGCCCGGCCCCCGCGCGGCCCCCGCCCTGCCCCCGGCCCCCGCGCGGCCCCCGCCCGGCCCCCGCGCGGCCCCCGCCCTGCCCCCGCGCTCCGCAGCCGTGCGCGCGGCCGGGGGCGGCGGAGAGGGGCACAACGAGCCCTCGCGCGAAAGCGATCGGGCGCGGCGCTGTGCTGCTCACGCCTTACGCGCCCGCCCGCGCCCCTCCGCTCCGCACCCGCGGGGGCGCCCTCCGGCCCTGCCGCCGAAGCCCTGCGGCCGGAGCCCCCGTGCCTCCCCGGCTTCCCGTTGCTGCATCACCAACATCTGCTTACAGAGGCATCCTAAGGTGTTTCGAGATAACCAGAACATACGGAACCAGAACATTTCGAGATAACCAGAACATAACCAGAACAACGGCGGGACTGTCTCTGCGCCGCTCTTCCTTCAGAGCCTGGCAGGCTTCCTGCATTACAGCAGCAGGTACTGTGGGCTGCGATTTTTTCACCGTCATTTGAAAAGAACTTTGCTGCTTTTCTGTGTCCGGATGCACGTCTCCCCCTCCGCTCTTTATCCACAAAGAACGTGAGACACCCAAACCCTGACCCAGCGTCCTCCCACTGACACTGCCAATAGCAGAAATGTGAGTGCAGATGCAAGACAAGGCAAAAGACCGCTTTGGCAAGTCACCTTGGAAAGGAGTATCTCAGGAGCACGGGCGTGCGTGACCCTTAGCAGGCACTGCACAGAGCCGGGTGGGACCCATGAACTTTCCCACAACGGTTCTGTGATGCGGCAGAACATTAACGGGACTCTACAGTAAACTCTGTAAATTATTGTGTGAGCTGCCAATAGAAACCTTCACTGCCAAGGCAGGAAGGCCTGCCAAAGCAGTCAGCTAGATATCCAGTCGAAGCTGTATGCCTATAAGACAGTGATACTAGACAAATAATTTTCTGCCTTTTTCTCCCTGAAGAGCTAAAGTTCATGTTTGTGAAGTGCCTGGAATAGACTGGCTGTGCTCAGCGAAAAACAAATCAAGCGGGTTACAGGGTCAGGGAACATTTTGAACCTGCTGAAAGACTTAGCTAGGAACACACGTGGTCTGAGTCTGAGCCTTCCTCACTCCTGCTTGTTTTACAGCAGGTTAGCTTCACTTTCATAATATTCCTCTAAGGGTTTATGAGAGAGAAAAAAAATTATTTCTGCCGTCCATGCTTTGTAAAGAGGTGCAGAACACCCTAAATGTCCTTATAACATTTCAGTTATTAGTGCTTTTGTAGGTTACTTATCGGACTTCGCTTGCTATGCGTGCGGTTCAAGTCATCTCCGATCTAATTTAGAGCTTTGGAGAGAGACAGTTTGAGCTTTCCACAGCTGATGAGACGCTTTTCAGCAGCAGGGCAAGAGAAGCTCTTGGAGACACTGGGATGCTCCCTTTGGGAAGCAGGGCTATATGGCATACACTGTTACGGGCAATGCAGTACTCTGCATCATGTATTACATACCATGTGGTTTCAAAGGAGAAGGTGAGCTTTGTTCCAATTCATATACCTCTGCTTTTAACACCAAGGAAAGATTTGACCCTAAAGATGGAGAAAAATGAATGAATGAAGAGCTTTTCAGTGTGAACCTTATTACGTCTAGTAACAGCTCTCCAAAGCTGTTCAGCTATGACAATCATGGCAATTAGCATCAGGCAGTAATAAAATAAAGCAGCGTATTCACACCATTCTGTTTTAAGTGCCTAATTTCTGTCTAGTCTCTTTAGGTTTCCTCTATAATTAATGAAAAGAGGCAGAGTTTTCCAGAGCCCCTGCTCTTGGTCACCTCTCACTCCCTTTGGTGACGGAGGGCAGGTGCCTAACACAGGGGGGTAAGAATCCCCCCCTTCCCCTGTGTAATAATGCTGCATTTTATACCCATTTAACAGATTGCTGATGCGTTCAGAGTTCAGCAACACTTAAGTACTTGTACATCCCCCATGGAAATAGGCACTCAAATGTATGATTAGCTGTTTAGCTTCCTGTGTTCAAAACAGTTTCTCTTTTCCTTGATTAGTTTCAGAGCATAATTAAAAGACGCTGCCAACAAGGCTTCCTGTTGCTATAAAAAATGTTTCTGCAATAAACGACTTTCGAACCGGAAGGTATGAGACTTGTAACACGGCTTCATCACAGCTCTTTGTTTCTGCTGTACCACGAGCAGGTGAAACCCTTGGATCCGGCCAGGGGCTGGAGGAGCCGGGGCAGAAGGAAGTCGCCCAGCTGTGCAACACGGGAGGAAGCCTGGATTTTTCCTGCCGGTGTCGCACCGATTCCACCTCCCGCCGCGGCGCCGGGCGCCCCCCGCTGGCCGCGCCGCCGCCGCCTCACCTAAGGCACCGACCTGCGTTAGGTCAACGACTGTGTTTTAGCCAAAACATCGCCAAAACCTAGTAGCGTTACTACAGCTTAGGTATTGTCATGTACCTTGTTGACTGCAGGTGTTAGAATAAGATTAGCTCCATTCTTTCAAAAATGATTCAGCTGCTTCCTGCTCTTCTCTGACCTGCCAGACGCCTAGATACGAGAGCTTTCCATTCGTGGGGAACCGAGCTTATTTAAGGTTTTGATTCAGCATTTAGTTTACAAATGATTTCATTCTCCTGCAAACAACATCAATGTCCTGGTTCTTTACAGAAGATACCAGTGATGGTAGTTCAACAAGCTCCTTAGCAAAGAGACGGTCATACTGGTGTGCACGCACACGCACAACCGTATCTCATTGCTGTAAAGGAAGGAAATTATCTGAGATATCATTATCTTGTACAACTGCATTCTAACCAGGGCTTGTCCGCTGCAGCTATTTTGGTAAAAGACAGCTCTTGCTAAAATAATTACACATTCAGAAGTATTTTCCAGGTCTTCATGGATGGCACTGACTGGTTCAGGGGCCTGGAAGTGTGAGAGGGAACCTCTCACCCTGAGGTCAGTGGTTTACTGTGGCAGGGACAGGTGGTCTTTGGGGCCCACCGGCTCTGGACGATGTGCACCGAGGGAGGTGGAGCCCTCCTCGCGCCATGCCCAGGCCACGCTGCCCCCAGCACAGCCTGGCAGTCCCAGCCACAGGTCCAAGGACCCATCCCTGGAGAAGCCTCCACAATAGGTGCGAGATCCTGTGGAAATGCTAGCTGGCTCATTGCTCAGCCTTTGTCCTTCCTCTGCATAAACAAAGTACGTCCAGCCAAGATGAATGAGAGATAAAAAAGACAAACTTTGCTCTGCTGTGAACAGGGTGTGTGCAAACAGGCATGGCTGAGATAGCACAACAGTTTGGCATTCTTAAAGCAATATAAATATTATATAAATAAATATAAATATTTAAATATACAAATGCTTTGTATATTGCTATAAAGCAATATACAAAATTTCTATAGACTTATGAGAATAAATAACCCCGCTAGGTTTTAATTTCCAAAAGATGACAATGGTAATTCAAGCTGTGGTTCCTTGAAAAAGCCTTCAACAGACAGAGGCATTTACACTTTTCTCCTTAAAGAGAGATTGATGTTGTCAGGAAATATTTAGCACATGGAGTCACTCCTGTCATTTTGACATAGTCCTAAGGTATTTATTAACTTCCTGCTCACCACTTCCTGCCTAAATCAAGTCAATTTGCATAGCTTGTATAGTAATACAAAGTCAAAGAGGTTCAGCAAATTTGATCTGAAAACTTCGTCTTTCTTCTGTTATTTCATATAGTAGCTCATATTTTACCTCATCAATAATGGCAAATTTTCTTGTAACTTTAGTAGAAGCATTCATGCTCTTTTGAATGAAAGAAAAAAAGAACAGATGACCAACTGCTGCCTGGCAGTAAGAGCACAGGACTGGCAGGGCCCTTCAGACACACTGAGTTTTTCTGCAAAGTATCTGAAAGTGCCTTGTGCCTCAGTAGTATGAATTATAAAAATCTATATGGCACAGAAATGAAGAATTCTTTCTTTGTAGCATATTATGAGGTCCTGTGATGAGAAGCTGACATTTGCCATGCAAAATCCAAGGTTAAGCCATAATTCCACTACCAGAGTCAAAAAATCTGTTCTGACTCTGAAGTATGGGACTGTATAGGTATCTATCCATAGTTAGCTTTAAATGACTTTCCATGTTTACAATGGAAATACACTCCTTCCAGGCAGTATCTACTTCATGAGTATTTCCAACCTGAAAATATATTTTTAGTATCTTGTATACTGATGTTAAATTTCTTCTCCCTGCACACTTTCCAGGCTTTAACACCCCATAACATAAAAATCAACTTCCAGCATGAAACAGACTTCAGATAGGGCACTGTGTCCAAGGACACCAAAATTTGGATGCTATTTATGGAAAAGCCAATATGGCATTTTAATGGGTTAAAAAAATATTTTCCTCTGCAACAATTAATATTTAGTGCTCAAAACCAGATGAGCTGCTCTAGTCCATTCTCTCTGTGACACATTTTAACATGAGGGGAGAGGTCTTTCACTAACAGCAATTCCCATGCTCAGCTATGTAAAGGAACCCTCAAAGCAGGCATGAATATGTATAAAGCTGAGAGAAAAAGGAAAGAGATCAAATGAAAAGGGGAATTAAGTCTATCTTGCATTTTCCATGTTCAAGCAACCTACCAGTAATGACTAATGTCTTTTCTAAAATTGCTTGTGTCCTTTAAAGCTTGAACGGCAACATATGGGAAACATTTTATTCTGTTCTCCCAATCACAAGGTAAGAGTTTGTCTTTAAACATTTGCCGGTAAGTAAGACAGATTTCCGATTAGCCTAATTCCTGCTTTCCTACCCATTCAGATTCTTTGATTGCATTGTTGCTAATGTAGGAGAGAGTATTTAGTACTGATTTTCAAAAAACCCTAAAACATGTTTACTACAGTTATTAACAGTTATGATTCTAAAAATTCATCTGAAACATTTGGCCTAGATTCTATTCTACTTGTGAACCACAGAAAACAATATACTATTTTACTGTGGAAAATTAGTTTCTACAACCATTACTAACATCATAAAGCAAGTTCTATTGCAAAAGAGCTGGTCACAAAGAAAGGCAAATCACTAGCTTTGATTACACTGACCTGAAAGAAACATAGACAGATGAGAAAAATAACTCTGGCTTATCATCACCCTTCCCCTTGGAAAAGATTTGGAAGTTTTGATTTAAACGATATATCACCAATTAAAGCATCTACAGTCAACAAAGCCTGGGAAGCAGGTAATTTTTGAGGGTAAATAGGCTTTTCAGTATTCCCAGTATATCTACAGATATAGTCTGATAGATCAAAAGGATGAGCACATTCTGAATACACATATTGCCTTCTAGGAGTTGGTTGTATACCTATTACAACACTTGAGTGAGTTATGTCAGCTGAATCCAGGTGAAACACAAAGAAAGAGATGGTTTTAGTGTTACAGACAGCACACACATAATAGAAAGCATTATAAATATATAGCAGCTTTATGGATTTTAGGAACATATCAAAATTTAATGTAAACTATTCAATCAACTGGAACAACATGCTTATGTAATATAGCAGGTTATTGGTCTTGTCTTCTGTCCAGTGAAAGTAAGAAATTATGCATCCTGGGAAAAGCTGTATGAGATGTTCTTGGTGAAAACTGGAAGCATCTAATATCCTAGTAAAACTCTCATAAACTGGAAACTTTGCCTGATTTCACCAATATTACAGAGAAAAAGCTTCAAAATTTGTTTCTGGAATATAATGCTACAGCTACTAATTTGGGGATCTACGGAATTACCTTGATTTAAATGAATATGTATTGTCCAGGTCTCTAATAAGTAACATTAGTTATCATTTTTTGTTGTTTTAATTATAACATTTAAATTTGGATAGGATTTTTGATAGGATTTTCCTCTGCTGACTGCTCAGTAGTAGTAGTTACAAAGCTGTGGCTGACTCATAAGCAGCAACACAATGGACTAGAGAACTAATGTTACATACAAAGATCACTTAGGACATTAATGGGAAAACAGACACATCTTTTCCAATAGTGCCATATAAAGCACCCAAGATTGCCAATAACTTCATCAGGTAGACTTATAACACAGTAGGAAAGAATGGACCTGGAAAAATATTTTAAAGGCTATCAAGATAGTGAAAATATATCACACAACAGGCATTTCATTATCCACGCTTCTCACAGCTGTAGTGAAATGTGATCCCCTGCCTCATTCAGCTGATTACCAGGAAAAGCAAGCTTCTGTGCGCAGATGACCAGGAAATAATTCAATATCAGAGCAGAGATTTCCCAGCACCATCAGATGGCTTAACAGGCACCCAGTCTGCCTGAGAAGTTTAGGTAATCTGGTGAAAGGGTCCTAAAAATGCTGCAGCTGGCTTAAGACAGGAAGAAAACAGAAGAAAGAAAACATTTAATTGGAAATAGTAGGATGGGCAGAATGACTCTGCCTGTTCCGCTTGCCTTTAGAAAGAAGTGGGATTTTGTGCTGTCTTCCACTGCTCGACCTTGGAAATAAGAGGAGTATGCGACTTCCTCATGCCTGGCAAATGGCTGCCCCATTGGTGACATGCGGTGATGAAATCTTAAACCTCAAAAGGGGACAGGACTGTGGGACTCAAAAGGAGACTGTTAGTGCCCCTGTGTCTGTGAGGGCACTGTTCTGAAGAGTGACAAGAGACAGAGTCCGATATTTCCCCCAATGAATTATTGTCATCAGTGTGGTTAAGGTACATCTTACTGGAAAGAGATTTTCACATTCTTTTTTTCCTATGGACAAACAGACTCACTCCAACAGCCCAGTCATAAGGTCACAACCAGGTCATCCAGGCACAACCACAAGGACTAGAAACTGAATTTGCTCTAAACAAAAGATTTACATTCCATAGATTACTCTGTAAATGCCCTCAATCTACATTCTTGAAGCCATGATCACTGTAGTACAGCTGTGTGGTTGGCCATGCATTCAGACTGTCAGACCCTGGAATGCCAAAGCCATTGATGAATGGCCAGCAGAAGAAGGCAATGGGTTGTCAGAAGAGACAGATGGAGCATTCGGAGATACGCTAACGCACAGTTTCTTGCAGTGTAGTTTAACATCAGTAGCTGGAATTACTCAGCACAGATAAGTCACACTGAGTTGCAGTGGTTTAGGATGGAGAGGTTTACCTTAAGAAGCTGTGTTGAGGCAACACTGAGGTTGAGAGGCAACCCTAAAAGCAACATTCAGTTCAACAGGCAGAGACTTAAATCTCTTCTGTGTATGATCTGGATTGACACGGTAGCCGTTCATCACTGAGCTTCTCAGCTGTCCTCACACCAGCAGCATTTCTCATTTCTGAAAGACAACATAGCAAAATCTATGCCTTAACGCTCTCAAGTCATCTCATACAGCAAAAGCCTTCCTCTGTTATGTTCCCTGAAACAATTAAGGTAAAATAATACATGCCTCATAACAGAATTTTCTCTGCTCAAAGTTTTTCAAGAATTTACAAGTAGTTTTTATAGCCTTAGAAAATATTCTTGGAGTAAGGTGTTGTCTTTCCTCAATTTTAGGCTAAAAATGTGCTACATGTTTCCTGTCACCTAATGAGTCAACTTAAGAAAGGACCAGCTAAACTATTGCTGCTATCATCTTACGTGAAACCCTTTTCTATCTTGTCTTGTAGGGTTCAGGGTACTGCTGATTTTACAAAGAATCTTCACAGCTTCTATCACCTTTTAAACGTCCCTCTGGCATATTCTGTCAACACACAACTGCAGAACTGGAGAAGAAAGGGGAAAAGATGGTGATTTGCCCTTAAATGAATACAATGGTGAAAAGAATTTTTAAAAGCTTTCCTTACAGGATAAGTACATCTCATCTTGAAAATGGAAAAAAGCCTAACGACTTCTCCCCAAATCTGAGCAGGTAGGAATACATCTTGTAGCAAGACAAAAGTAACACAAATCCAAGGGACTGCTGTATAAACTCTCGTTAGATGTTTCACAGAGGTTTTATAGGGTTGAACATGGCCAAAATCCCCCAAATTCCCATGATGTTTCCCATGAACTCGCAGCTCTGTATTGTAGCCACTGAGTTTCTTCCAAGAACTCTAGAATGTGGTGAAACCAGACCCGGAGCTACCAGACTGATGTGTTCCAGTCACTTTTCTGTTGTAGAAGATTATGACTATTTGGCAAACTGCTTGGGGTTTCTATCAAAAAAATCCACAGGCTAAGACAGACATGAACATGTCATGATTGCTAGCCATAGAGATCTGGTATGGATGGGAGAGCTCATCCTGTAGGCGACCCCATTTGGCATGTTGTAGATTTAAATGACTGCAAGGTGATCAGCATCTCTAAGTGTGATAAAAGAGCTTTCCTTCCTGAAACGTGGATTCCTTGTCTTGCACTGACTTCAAGTTTGGGTTGCTTGTTCTCTCAATACATACATCTAGCCTGATTTCAGAGAGGGCTTCTCTCTCCCCTAGGCCAGGTAAATGCCTGACTGAAATGGTGATTTCCTGACTGAAAGTCCACCCAGTTGATCAGCTCTTTTCAGAGGCATGTGCTGTGTACAGCAGTAATGACTACCATTCATCTCATGGCTTTGTAGCATTACCATGCTATGGCTTGTAGCAGGATATACCACAGTTAATGAAATCTGAGAGTTATAGCTGATATTTTCCTCATGGTAAAAATAAAATAAAATCAGGCAGTGCAACTTTATCTGAAAAGAATTGTTCATTTCAGATTCCATGCTTAGAAACAGAAGCATGCAATATCCAAGCACATTAGGCAATGATCTCCATTCTGGTAGCCTTGATAAAAGAACATTTTCTGCACTTTGCTGCCAAGCTTTATTTAGTCTTATTTCATGGTAATTCTCATGTACTCTAAATGATGAGGAGTTTATTGCATATAGAGGGTATATTGACACCTGTAAGGGGAATAACACTTATACATATTCACAAAAGCTCTTCTCTGTACCCTCTAGGTAAATTTACTCTAAGTAAATTAAATAGGAAAGATTTTAAGAACAGACATCAGATTTATTTTCAAATAAAAATGAGGCTTTGTAAAGCAAACAAGCTTCCACAAAACCTAAATTTAGTAAGGGTCACTTCTATCCAGAGAGAGAGCGAGAGTGAGCGAGAGCGCACATGTGGGGAGTTAGTTCCCTACTACACAGCCCTGGCACTGTGCTTATCCATAGCAGAGATGAATTTATGCCATTGATAAGATATGTTGACATCCATCTGAGAGGAAAACGTCTACTGAAAATGTCAAATTTCAGAAAAGCTATGGATTATGTGCTGCTTTATGGTAATTGTATACATTGTTTTATTCTTCAAAAAAAAGCCTGTAAGAGTCAGCAAATAAATAATTAACTTCTTTAACTACTATCTAAACCAGGCATTATAATGTCACTAGTTATTCTTTAGGAGATAAGGTGTTAGGATTTGTCTGCTTGTCTTCTTCATTCAAGACACAAGGCTAAAACTGGTAGATACCATACCTGGTGGACCATGATTTGCACAAATAGCTACCTTGGGTTTCCTCTATGACTGTGCCATACCACACTATGATAGTCACACAGATACCTTTAAGAGGGTGATTTTGAGCCCCAAAATATGGAGGGGTTGAAATATGCACTGTAAAACACCTACTGGCAGGTTTCATTAAATGAGTAGCCTCTAAATAACCTTTATATTCTCGCAATCCTCCCCCAAAGAGCACAGATCAGAAACAACCTTACACTGGAAAGAGAGGAAAGATTAGTTCTCTACTGCACCTGAAACGCATGTTCTTGAGGCTTCCTGGCTGGATGCAGCATGTCCCGCAGGTACAGTACGTATGAAGCTTAAATGCACTAAATGACATTGCTGTGTTGAAGAAGCAACCTGCTAGTACAAACAAAAAAAGCTCATGAGAATGAATGAGGCAGAAAGCCAAGGACATTTCAAAAAGGATAATTTACCTTGTCAAAACATTCTAGGTCTTGATTCAGCGTGTGTAACACTAAGAATAGGTGAGCTGGCAGACACCACTTTCCTGTATTCGCCATGCCATGAACTATAAAGACTGCTGGTGTCACCAAATGGGGAGATTTTCTAGGTTCAGACATGAAAGCATCAAATGCAGTTGTCTGCAGGGCACCTCTGACTTAACTGCAATGAATTGTGGGAGTCCGTGAATGCAGCTGAAAGGAGTGAGGATGCAGATGTGCTCCAGGAGTTCCTTCCCCTCACCTCAGCCAGCTCATATCCCTAGGCCAGACACTGCAATGGGAAATATCCAAGAGCCAGTGCTCCAGCTTCAGGTGAGGAATTCTGCTGTGGGAGTTGTCAGGTAGAGGACTCTTGTGGTGCACATGTAGGGGGTGCGTGGATCACATAACAGCAGCAACCTCCAGGGGCACATGAAAACATACATTTTGGAGTCTGGTAGCACAAAAGCCATTTTTGCTGACAAATACTGCTAGCATCTATATTATGCACATTTTGGTTCTGCTGCATCAAAGGTATTTCTCAGGGACAAAGAGTGAGTTAAAGACACACTATTTAAGACCTGGGAGGAATGTCTGAAGAAATAAGAGAAATTTTACAAGGCAGAGATGACTTCCTCTTCTGCAGATTGTGTGTGGTGAATCTCTAAGTTGTTTATATCCAGCTTTAACCTAGACATATGTGACTTAAGATTTGACTTGGAGATATTCTTGCTTTGCAGCAAGATAAGCAGACAGCCAGTCCAAGTAGCTTCACCTAGACTTTGCAGATTAAATGTAAAAAAAAAAGTCATTAATCACAAAAGAATATTCTGAACAGTAAAATTTAGTTGAACATTTCTTCTATATAAAGAAGGTGGCACATTAATGGGATTAGCCTCAATATCTTGATGGGTAGGAAATGTAATCAGGAGAGTTACATCTTCAAGTGGAATACATTTCAGAGTGGCATTGCTAATCAGCAGCATCTAATTAAGAAACAGATGTTGCTTTTGGTGCACTGCAAAGCTTTGCTTCAAAGAACATTTGAAAAGAGCCAGCTATTCCTAGCTCTTGCATTTGGTGCTAGCAACAGTTTTTTGTTGTTGTTTTTAATCAGCTTCCTACACCCAGACCTGACTGGCCTCTCCCAGGGGAGAATGCCCAGTAGATGCTGAGGGCTGAAAAATAATTAAATGAGTTTATTCCTCAATTTCTTCCCAAACTGATGGGCACCCAGTGCAACAAGGAATGTAACTATTTCCCCAGACCTGTGGCATTAGACCCTTCAAATCCAGACTATGCTGTTCTTTGCTAACTCCGTACTTCTTGCAGTAGCCTATTTGTCTTCAGAATACCCTTAATCCTAGAGGAGAAGGAGCAAAAAGGTAATACTTCCTTGCCATAGAGTGCCTGATGAAAAGTCCTTTCTGCTTCAGGATCTGTGTTACTGCAGACCCTTTGGTTTTCCTTTCATGCAAGGGTTACAGAATAAACATCCTCTTATGGCAAAAGTGCCAAAAGAGTAAATAGATATGTATTTTAATGAGCTGGAATCTGCCAGGAGATGAGAAAATTGCCCATGCAATAGTGCTTCAAACCTGACATAACAAATAAGTATGTTACAAGCTTCTAAATTGCATTTTACTCTCCAATATGCCTGTGTGACTCCACAGACTTCAACACGAGTGTAGAAAAACTGATTGGCTTAAACCTTTTATCTAATTTGTGGCCTCAGCCTTTAGAGCAGCTGTATGCCATAGTCTGAAGTTTGGGTCCCACCGAGGTCTGAGCTGCCTAATATTTTTCCAGTTGGTAGGTGACTAGAGCATAGATCAGAGCACTACCCTCCTTTGTCCGCAGGTACTTCCCTTTACAACCGCTTTCTTTCCTGCCTCTCCATGCAAGCAGTCAGCGAGCCAGACAGAGACTGGCCCCATATGTTAATTGCTGAAAATAGTTTGTAAAAAGGAAAATAACACAGATATAACAGTCCTGCTCTTAGCAATGTTATTATCATTCTACCAGATCAGGGTTTTTTTTCCTTAACATTTTTGCATCCCGTAGCAAGGTTTGTGCCCTCTGAATGAACTGAGCATTTTTACCTTAAGAAAGCTGGAAAATTGGCAACTGCTGCCAAAAACAATGCCTTGTTCAGACAACTTCTTTAAAAATTGAATTTTTCCATAGATTTTTGATTTACACTTCAGTTCTCATCAATAGATTCCTTGCTTTCTTGGAGACTACACATAACTGGACCCCCAGACAAGACCCTCCATCCTTAGACTCTGTCCTCAGCATTTTCATATACAGAGGCAGGAGAGTTCTTTCTAAACTTTATATAGGAAAGACCAGTTTCAGCTCAGCAGCTGAGTTGTAGTTTTCTGTCCACTAAGTTGCTGTGTTTCTGTAGAAATATTTTCTAAAAAGAAAATATCTTCCACATTTTTACTTTCCATTCAAAAAAACAGCACTTGCTATGGCACTGACCCTGTAAACCTTCACACAGATATGTGGTTATCTCCCTCATCTCAGAGTTCCTTATGCCCACAGAATATTTGGAGAACAAAAGTCATTTTGAATATCAGAGGTGGAAAAGAAAATTCATTATTGAAACTGAAACGAGTAAGAAAAATCTGATTCAAAGCACCCGTGAAGTCCATGTGAAGAGATCTATAGACTTCAAAATACTTTGGGAGAGGGCCCAAGATCTTACAGAGGTGCTGCTGTTGGTCTTGGGGAGCAGAAAGGAAGGAAGGTTGAAAGAAAACAGACCATGATGGTTTTGTTATCAGGAGGAAATTGAATGTCAGAAACTTCATTTAAAATAAAATTAGAAGTCAAGTCATAGGATGTTATAATTATACCCAGGATAAAGAAGCAGTTTTGGAGGATTTGAGGGGGGAGAGGGATTCTCTCAGAGTTAAATACCTGCCATTAAAGGTTTACAACAACCTAAGCGTAGCAAACTCAGTCAAAAGTGCTTGGAGGACAGCCCTAGCACAGCAGTGAACAGGAAGGATGTGAGAAAGGCAAGGATTTTCTTAAAAAAAAAATCCTTCTAAGTCAGGGAATCCAAAGGCATGAGAAAACAAACAGCTTAACTACTGCTCCCAAACACAAAGAGTTTAAACATATGGCCAGATATTACTATATAAAGAAAAACAATTTGCAGTTTATATTTTTATTGCTGTCACACACATTTTCCCACTGGGAAAAGTAGAAATAAGCTCATGTGACCATAACAGATTCTCTGGCACTTCATAAAAATTGTTTTATGGTGAGGGGCTTCCCTTAAGCAGTGAGGAAGAAATTAAAACCTTTATTGTTTAGCTGTCTCATCCCTTTTTTTTTTTCCTGCAGCGAGCTTTAGGTTTGAATGGAGTCCTGAGCCTCCTCCCCTGTGCCAGCAGCCTCCCCCGCTGGAACGCCGCAATGTGCAACACATGGCACTTGTGTGCTGGGATCCATTTCCACCCCAAATGCTTAAGAGAAAACAGGCAGCAACTTGCTCACGATGCATGTTATGCTTGAGGCCTCACACTATCCAAAAGCATGGCAGAACCAAATACTTCAGCTGCTGGGAGACATTTCTTGCTCTCCATGCATGTAAAGTAAAAGATGTTTTCCTCTGTTTTCTAGAACTTACAAATATCTTTTCCCACTTTTTGTCTCTCAATTTAAACAATCAGTGCAATGAAAGCTCTGAAAAATGCTTCTCCCAGCACAAGTTTTGTAAGGAGCTGTATGGAGAGGGCCATTGACCAGAAACAAGACATATCAGGGAATGCCTTTTCCAGGCCATAGACATGGGAGGCATAGCTCTTCTTTTGTGATCAGCAGCATCTTTCTCAGAGCCCAGTGTGAAACCAGCCAGGTGATCCAGCAAGTTTTATATTTTCCTCCCACCTGATTAAGTGATAAAAGAAACTTCCTGGGCTGCAGCTTTGTTCTATCCCTCATTTCTTTGTATGCAGATGCTCACTACTGGGTCTGTGTGTATAAATACAAGGAGAGCAGGGGCCAGCCGCTCCCTAGGGTCTCTGGGGTTGAAAACACCTGGAAGCTGCTGTTTCATTTCCACAGAGAAAATCCCATCTCTGGGCTCCAGGACAGCGATTGCTTTTCACTTCTGCACCAGAGCAGCATGTCTGCCTCTCCAGCACTCCTGCACCAGCACAGCCAAGATCACAAAGCCATTGACTTTTTCCTGCTGCTTTCAATTAAGCAGAATTCATCAGCACAGAAGGCTAGCAAACAGCACAGGCACTAATAAGCGCAGCGCTTCAGCATCTGATATTTCTAATATCAAGTTTCATAGCAGCACCCCCCTCACTCTGTGTGCTATTTGCCTCTGTTATTAAGTGCATTCATCCAAAGCTGGGAAGAACAACTAATCTTAAGTAATTAAAATAGTAAACTCGCTGATTTCTTGCTCAGCATCAGTTTGTTTCCCTAAAGCAATAAAGCGATCCACAGCAAATAACCAAGTGGCAGTCATACCAGAAGAGCTTCAGCCCCCAAATACTTGACCCACATTGCCCAAAGATCAGCTGTTTTGGGCAGTCTGAAGTCATTAACAGCTGCTCCAATTCACCTGTCAACAATTTGACCCCCCCTTCATTTGTCAAATCCTCTTCACAACAACCCACTTAGGCTCTAAGAATATAATTCAAATCTTTTCTGCTTTCAGAGTTAGACCTGAGTCAAAGCTAGTTGGAAATCATATAGAGAACTGTACTGGCTCAGAGAGGCTTGGATCAATTTTCTAAAGGAAACCGGCAAAATGAAGTATGGGTCTGCAGATGTCTTGTTATCTCTGCTCCTCCATTCCACCGATTTCCCCCTCACCCTTTTTTAAACAGCATTGCACTGGAAGAAACCTTGCAGAACAGGGAGCTGTTCTAACAGCTATAACGACGCAAAGCCCTTCAAGGACGGTTTCAGTGGTATCCAATGCTATTGTGCCTACACAGGAGCACATTTCACCTGACCTGAAAATAGTGGTGAGCAAGGGAAAAGAGCACTCTTGCACTTGTGCTATTAAACTGATTGCCTTGATTTTAAATATTTTTGGAAAGTGTCTTCAGTGTGCTGCCCAGTGCAACTCTGAAAAATCATTTCATAAATCAATTTAAATTAGCAGCATTTCACATCCTCCAGGCAAAGAGATGCTTTATGGTTTATCTACATGGTAAGACACCATTAAAAGAAAGAATTAACGGAGGATTGCTATCAGTGAATGACTGACAATAAGATGAAAGATTGATTTGATCAGCACAGGAAATGCAAACAAATTATACCTTTAGGGGGTTACTGAAAAGCTCAGCAGAAACTGACAGTTTATGTGATTAAAATAAATCACCATCAGAACCTGGAGATAGAGCAGCTGTGAATGGTTCACTTCTCCTCTCAGTCCTGCTAGCTTTACCCCTGTGTAATCCTGCTGACTTCAGGCTTTCACTGCTCAAGTGGGAAGAGATGCACATGCCAAATATACACCATGCTAGCTCTGCCCAAACTTTGGAGTGGTGACTCCAGCTCAGAGGTTCCAACTTTAGTGCCCCTACCCTTCTGGACCATCCTTTTCACTGAAGCACTTGACCTCTACACAAAACATAAAATGCTTTCAGAAAGGGTTTTCTACTTCTATAAGGGAACTGTTCGTATATTCTTGTTAATTTTAATATGTTTCTTTTGAATGAGCATCTCCCAAAATCTGTAACATCAAGAACAGTAGCAATTTCCTTTTTTCAGAGTTCCCAAAGTAGATTTTGTAAATGTCTATCATTTTTACTATTTTTTTTTAAACACCCATCCTTTTATAGACACAATCCCCATGCAGCCCTTTTACTTCTCAATATATACTGGTGCTAATTTATAAATCCATTTATTGTAGTTCTTTTTACTCCCATTTCAATGAAACTGAAACAACATAAACATATTGACTAAAGAAAGCTAATCTAATAGACTTGGAACATTTCATCTCATAAAACATTATTAAAAATGTTGGTACATAACACTACCTCATTCCAATTTGTTTCCTTTTCCTCATCTCTTATCATTTCTCCAAATGTAGATTACACTTTAGAATTTCTTCCTTTCATGGAAGTCAAGTCCCTGGCAGATTTCTATCATCTCCAAATCCAGCTTGTCATAATGTATCAAATCCATTTTCTAAATCCAGTCTTGCAAGTCCTGCAGACATCTGAAGCAGAACAGCCAAATCAAGATCAGGCTTTGGCTGTGTATGACTGATCTAGAGATCCCTCTCCTTTTATCAGCAACTCTGCTGCTGCTATTAGAGTTTCTCTCTGAAGCCCAGACTTCTTATATATGGAAAATCTGCAGATTATGCCATTTTTGGACAAGGAATGCAGGGCTGGAAGAGGCCTCCTAGCTCTCTGAACATGATCTCTTGCTATTGCATGTATTGCATTATACAGTTCCCAATCACAATCTTATCACGCTGCATCACAAAACAAAGTCAGGTTGCAGCACTGCTTCTCCCAGAGGAAAGCTGCTCCAGACCCTGATTGCTGTCATCATCCTTCCAGACTGAATTTTATTCATGACTAGTCCAGACTCATTTGTCTGTACGCCAACATCTTCCTGAACTTTACACAATTTTTTTCTCCTTCACTGCCACCAGCGTTCACCCTCTGTTGCACTATAGAGAGAACTTTTTTCTGCCTTTCTGCAGGTGAACATCATGCTCTTTCAGTCTCCTCTGGCAGGAGACTGGCCCTATCCTTACCTGGGAGCTCTACACTGGACACCCTATCATTTCATTGGTATTCTTGGCAGCTATAGCCAATTTTTCTAGATAGTGACTAGTCAAAAAGGAGAATATTTCAAAAAAGAAAAGAACTGTATGTGTCACCACTCCTAGTTACATTAATTATTCTCCTCTATAAAGATGCTAATTTCCTGAGCCAAAACTTTTTCTCTCGCTTTCCCTCTCTCTACAATCCCCTTCTCTGCCTGAATCATGCTCAAATTCCTCACCATTTGGTAACTGGATAGCAGATTGCTGGACTGCAATTAGACATACATATATGGTACCACCTGCTACTTTTTTTTTTTTCTTATTGGCTCTGGAACAGCTGTTGGTCTCAGTTTTTGCAAATTCAGAGTGAATGAAAGGAGGGAATTGATTTTTTTTTTTTTTTTTTTTTGCAGATGCATTAATTCTTCCACAGAGCGTCAGGGCATGCAACAAACTCAAAAGTTTTAAGAACCTATAAGAAATTCCATCAAACAGCAGACATTAAGGAATTTACCAAAGGAGTCTCCAAAATGATATAGGCTCACAATCACATCTTTGTCACTGGTTCTTTTTTGAAAATACTTAGCACTTTGCAACATACACATTCAAAGTCCATCAAAAAACTGAGAGCTTTAAAAAGCAACACATAGGACATAAAATGTTTCAAGCAATCGATGCATCAAAACCTGCCAAAAGGTGAGATGAAAAATCTCATTGCTCTATCTTGAATACCTCATTTAAGAGTGAGGGAGACAAAGAGATGCATAGTGTAACGTTTCCATGTTTTTCAAATCACTGACCCATAAGTCAATCCTTGAACTTACCAATAATATTGCATAATTATCTCAAAGGCATTGATATGTATCAACTTAATTTCAATGTCTTTCATGAAGTCAACTGTAAAATGCAGATAACAGTCCTAACATCCTATTACACTGGTATTGTGACAAACAGTTCCGACTTATTCAAGGGGAAATGAAACATGCTGTTACAAAAGTCCAGAGCTGACCATACTTACTAAGGTAATGGATCTTTCTCCTTGGGGAGACACACTGAAATAAATAGGATTACTTGAAGTATATGGGCCAGGATATGTAGAGGAATCTGGTCTGCATCACAATATTAAAATTTCTGCAAAAACTCAAGAGCTGTTCAGTATTCATACAGTTCCAGCTACTAAGTATAAACAAAAAGTATCTTACTTGGTTGGATTTTTTTTTTTTTGGTGATTGTTTTTCCCTTAAATATTCTGCATTTAAAAACAGATCAGAGTTGGTGGTAAGCATAGCTCTCCTATTAGACATGACTATATTTTCAGTGTTGGGTAGAAGAATACTTACTATTCCCTCACTGAATTGCTGGGTAGAAGTAGCGTCTAAGCATATAAAAACATCTGTACAACTATCCAAGAGCCAGAAAGGGATTTAGAGCTGAAAGACTGGTGGGCACAGTTGCCCTGCAGCCAAGTTTTCTGAAGCACTATAAATTTCATAGCAAAGTTAAAGTTGTAACTGACTCTCTCCACAGTCACTAATGCACAAAATACGTAATGTCATGCTCTCCCTTTCCTCCTTTTCCCTTATCTAATATCTTTGCTATTTCAAACTATAACCAGTTTGCAGCTATTTTTCCCAGCACTGCTGTTGCACATCTCCAGTCCCATATGAATTCACAAAGCATTTCCATGAGAGAGAGTGCCTCATGATGGGCTTGACTCTACCTGGAGCCTTTTCCCTGAAGTGGGACAACCTGGCTGGAACAGGGTCAGGGTTTTGTCACCTGAGCAAACTCCAAGCTGAATGGGGTTTCTGTTCTGTTTCAGTAGGATTTAAGCTATGCAGCTTAATGAAAAGTGCTTGTGATTACTTTTGAGGAAGAAACTAAGCACGTAGTGACAAAGTTGTGAATGTTTTTAGGCACTCAGTGATGTAGATAGACACCTGATAGAGGCTTTCTAATGTGATTTTAAAGACAATTACCTCAAATCCCTCTCCCTGGCTTCTAGACAGGGATGCACCTCACAACCTCCTCTAGCTCTGAATCTTATAATAGGAACATCACTGCACACTGAAGTGACACCAATGGCCCACATAAGCTACTGCCAACTCTAGCCATTGACTAGAAAGTATGGAAAGCCACAAAATCCTCAGGAGCTAGCCCTTGTCCCCTTCGGTAGACCCGCAGCATAACCTTTGAGGTCTCATCATTCAGCTGCATGTTCGCATGCGTAGACTCTGGCGACTCAAGAAGAGATCTAAATGCGCAATCTCAATTGAAACCTTCTGCTCTGCCACTAAAATGATAAGTGTTACAGTTTTTTTTTTTCCTTAAATTGCAGTGAGAAAAAGTTATTGACATGGATCATCACACAGCTGAACTAAAATTGAACTTTGGGGTGAATAATAACAAATTATTCTATTGATCGAGACTAAGCAATGTGTTAATTGTTTCAATTTGCATTAGTTCTAATGTAGTGCAACAGAATAGCATCTTGGAATCCAGTTTCCCCATTAATGCTAGTCCTTCACATATCTGATCTTCTTCAAGCACTTACAAAGTCACTGCAGCATTGTCATTTGGCCTTCATTTCCCCCTTCTCTCTGGAAGAAGGATTTTTTTCCATTTGGTTTTAAGCTTGAAATCCGTCTGATTCATGGCTTACCAGCACTTTATTTTTGCTCTGGAGATCTTGCTTTATCCACCTCAGATAACTGGGAAGCAAGCCACATCGGAGGCCTGATGTGCAGTTTGGGTCTCTAGGATGGGGAATGAAGCAGTACACCATTTAAGATGACTGCGTTAAGGCACACTACCCACCTTACAGCACAACAGCAAGATCCCTGCTCGTTTCATGAGGCAGGCTACATCTTGTGTTGACCCCTTGCTGCACGTCAGTCTTAATTTTCTAACACTCATTAAAACATTCAGCTGAAGACTATGCACATGTCCCTGCTCTCCAAGAATGTTATGTCAGTACTTTGGAACTCTTTTCCCTCTATCCAGCAGTTCCTAGACACAAAGGCACTGTGATTATACAAAACCCTGGTCTTCTGTATCCTACATTCCCTGTTTGCTTCAGTGTGGCTCTTATTAGCTAACAACAGATTGCAGTCTCAGCTTTGGAGAGCTTTCAGCTGAGCAAATGGAAATCTGCATTACCAAAATGCAATGCATAAAGAGAAGGGAAAAAGTGCTGAAAATGAAATGTGATCTGATTTCAGGTAGTAAATCTTAACACAAAAAGATTGCTCCTGCTTACAGCTAACATGTTCAATTACTTGAAGAAACTGGGTTCTAAAAAGAGAATTTGGTCATGTCAGCTTATTCCTCTCACTTCTCAGATGAACTGGTAGAGCAAATATCAAATTTTATTTTCTTTCTTTGGCAAGTCCTCAGAGGTCAATATCTACCCACAAAAAGGAGATATAATCATCGCAAACATAGGCAACAGATGTTGTACACCCATGTCCGATCTACAGGGTGTCAGCGATGTTCCTTTTGCTGTCTCCCAGGCAAGGGGTAGAGAGGTGAATGATCTGTAGTTATCACCAGCCACTAAACACACATGATTCCACACTGTGGCTGCAAAGCCCTTCCCCCCTCCAATTCCCTGTATCAGATCAGTCCATGTAACAGAAGGGTATCAGGCTAGACTGCATTATCAAACAAAACAATGGAATTTAACTACAATATCAAAATATTTACAAGATGGATCCTGAGGTTCCTCAATATTTAGATGAAGTGCAGTTACAAATGCTTTTCCACATCTGTTACTCTTGGGCTGCAGTAGATGATAAAAACACAATTATAGTTAGGGCTGGTAAGAAGCCATGACTTAAAGTTTCAGTGAATCACTCACTACCTTCAGTAATGGACTTGAGGAAAATACCTGTTTTTCCTTTCCACTAACTCTCTACCCCCAAACATGCATGAAGTCCTGCATCTTAGGGAGAGACTGCAGTATCTGCAAAGCTTCCGTGCCAGCCTCTAAGACCAAAGGCTGATACTGCCAGTGGAAAGCACACTACAGAGCCTGCTGTATTGCTGCAGTGGAGTTTAAGAAATATTCAAGCATTTTAATGTTATGAGTATAAACTAAGTAAAATTCAAGTAGAACTGTTAGGGTAAATCCATAGTAGGATTAAGCTGAATTAAATATTTAAGGGTTACAAAACATTTCTGGGCAAGCTGTGTTTCTGATTTGTATGATACCTCTAGTTTGGCACTGAAGGAATGAAGTCATCCCTAAGGCAGAACAGTTACACATAATAGTATCATCTAATATCACTTGCTGTAATACTGCAACTGCCTGATTCTACAAAATGATCCTGGCAGCCTCAGCAGCAGTGAATGAAAAAGCCTAGCACTTTCTGCCATGTACATTGCAGCCCCTGGCTCTCTAAAAATACCTGATAGAGCAATTAATCCCATGAGGTAGCTATTGCTTCGGCACCATGTCATCCATTTTTAAGATTCCATAAACACTTGCACAGGGAGAGAGCTGAGGTCTGTCAGGCCAGGCGCCAGATAATATCATGTATTATGGCCTTAACTCCACAACACCTTTGTATACCTGCTTAGCCAGCAAAACCGGGCTCTGAGTCATCACTTCACCACGTGCTTTCTCCTTTTTAGTGAAGCAATGGCGCAGATGCCCATAGGTAAGGTGTGGGATGGCCTAACCCTGCCTCACAGAATTCAGCAGGACTTGTGCCATCAGCTTCACCAGGTGCATGATCAAGCTGTAAAGGACAGATTTTTCACAGACACGAAGGATGCAGATCAGCAATTAGCAGGGCTTGTGCTAACGTGATTTTCAAAACTGCAACAAGTATCTGCATCTTTAGGTGCACCTTTAGAAAAGTGAACCTTGCATGTTGAACTGGACTTTCTCCAAGGAAAAAGATGTCATTATATAATATAGGCCTGTCTGAATTTTCCTTTTCATTATTGCCACACTGAACTTTTGGCTATGATGCCATTCAATCCTGACTATGCTGAACTTACACAGGCAGCTTTGGAAGTGATGCTAATTGATGAATCTGGGCATAGAAAAAGAATCAAAACCACATAGTGTTCACCTGAGTGGCAGAAGGCAGCAATGCAAGAAGGTGCAATATGCAGGAAAGGGATCTAAAGGTGCCAGTAGTTAATGAAACTCTGGTAGAAACATATTTAATGACAAAGGGTTGGGGCGGAGCGGGGGGGGGGGGGGGGCGCTTTTTTTTTTTTTTTTTTAAGTAGTGTAACATGTAGATCAATTCATTACAACTGCATGAATTAGTTATCTCCAGACATTGGGAGTGCCGCATATCGTGGCGCTTCAGTGTCATTCCTCAAATGCAAGAGGAACTCATTTTTTCCTATAGCATGGCAATATACCAGCCAGATCCATCAATATGTGTCTCACCTAGAGGGGGCTGCATCTACAATTGTGCAAATACATTTGATCTGTGAACCTTTGTTGTATTTATTTAGGCACAGAAATTCAGATCTACAGTCAGCGTAGCGGCCACAAAAGAGATCACACGTCTCTGGGCAAGGAAAGAGTATTCCATCACATAAAGCCCGGAAGACGGAAATAGTTGGACATATGCCATTGGAGAAAATTATTCATTGGACTTAGCAACAATTGGAGACATTGTTGCAGTCCTTTCTGGATGGAATTGTGGAAAAGTAAAAGCAACACTATTAATGAGATTATTCATAGATTTTCTTTATCCCTCACTTCCTCCACCCATTCAGAATTGGCTGCTTCCAGGTCCCTTCACAAAGCATCACAACAACAGATGTGAGAGTCTTCTCTGCAACTCTGACATCTGGAACAACCCTCCTGTATTTCTCCACCTCGTCACTTCTCCATCTGTCTTCAGACCTCATAAGAGTTCACAGCTTGCTGCTCTGCTGGCACAATCGAGATTTTCCTCAATTGTTCTGCTGATCTTTTGTATTTAATTCCATGCAACTGAAAATATCTGTTCTATCTGTAAATATATCCGCCACCACTCAAAATGGTTTGTTTGAAGTTTTAACAGATACTGTTTGATTTGTGTAAGATTGTTAATGAATGACTGTACACATTTTATTTTGAAGACACAGTGAATGCAAGCCAATCACCAGAGCTGGCTCAATGATCCTCATCACCATAAACAAATTAAGTTTTGCTGCCCTGAGGACAAAGTATGGGTTACACCCAGAGCTGGCTGCTTCTGCCACAAAAAAGTAAATAGGATCCAGAAGAGGCCCATGTGCCTCATTTTCCCCAAGTAGCTGTTTCACACGTTCTCATCCTCTCTCCTGGCAGCAGAGGCAGCTGCCAGCCTGGCTTTCAGGGCTCTGCTACGGCCCATTCCACCATCACTATAGCTGCCTCCTTTGCCTGTGCCTAGAGCTGGCCCTGCCAAGCACCAAAAGATTAGCCACGTGTTTAAAAAAAAAAAAAAAAAAGCCCAACCTCAGCTTTGTGTATGCTCTCCTCTTGTGTCTGTATCTTTATCTCACTAGAAATGGTAATAACAACCTTGTATGCAAGTCCGAAATAGAGAATTCCATGCATCTTTATACATGGTATGTGCCAGCTTCCATCCTGGCAGGATTTTAACTCTTACTGACACCTACAGTCTTCTATGGACTTCTAAGGTCTTCTAAGAAAGATTCTACCCAGGTTGCCAAGGTCACACCCAATTGCTTACCTCTAGTAAATAAAGTAAGCAGGCATGTACATGTACACATGTGCTTGCACAAACGCTTATTTCTTCCAAAAGGGAATGTGCTTGTTCTGTGCTTTATTTCAATGATCAAATTGTGGCAAGGGCACTTGTAAAAACACAAACTACAAAGCCAGATATGTGCAGTGAAGGGTGTAAAATGGTATGTAAGGGCCTAAGTTTGCAACAAGCTCCCATTAGGGTATGTGTCCCAGTGAAGTCTAAGCTCATGCTTTATGATTAAGAAAGGTTTACTATAGTTTAAGACACCACAACACACTTACACTCTGAGCATGCAACTGGAATGACATAAAATGCTTTGGACTACTCCTCTGCTCTGCGATACCTCTCATTCTTAGCAACCAAACATCAAATGAGAAATAGTTCACATTCATATGCAATAGATTCCAGCAAGGAAAGCATCAGAGATTTCTCCAAACAAAAGTAATAGAGCTTATGCTTTTGCTGTACTCTTGTTCCTCTTTCCTCCAAGATGAGGAAGGGGAGCACATAACACAATAGAGACAAACCCACTATCGAAAGTTTAAGTCTATGCTGAAACACTGAGTTTTGCCCTAGAGGTGATGAATAAGATTAAAGAACTGTATTGCAGAATTCATTACAACTATGGAAAGAAATCATGGGCCTGTTTTCAACAGTTGGAACAAGCTGTCTCAGGTCCAACTTTACAAAGTGCTGGGTCAGCTCTGGAAAGGAAGGGGTGGCTTGGCAGAAATAGTAAAGCTGATTAGGGAGTTAGGGAAAACTGCCAAATCCACAAAGTCCTGATTACAATTAGTAGATTTAATAGACTTTTCTGCTATGAGATGTTTAAAATGGAAAAAAAGATTAGAGAAAAATCTAGCCTTGTTCTAATGCACGATTATGTCCACATACATTAAATGCCCCATGGCACCCCACTTCATTTGCATTACACAGGCAGCAGAAGAGTTAGAAATGGTCCCTCCTTCAGGGACAACTCTCCAGAGGAGAGATTTCATGGCTGACACAGGGCTGGCAGAGTGGCTTCATGCAGGAACACAAGGGGCATGCTTGAAACGGGGAGGGTGGGAGAGGCAGCAGTGTCAGCTATCCTTGGTTTCCCATCACACAGTAGGAGCTATGGCAATTTGAGCATAAATGAGGCCAGTCCCAAACACTAAAGTGTCCTGAGAAAACAGAAAGCACAGAAGCATCTTACAGTTGAACATAAAATTAACAGAGAGTCAGGGCTGTTACATTTACGTTCCCTCCAGACCTCAGGCATGCCAGGAGAAGTACAGTTCTCATTAATAACTGCTGTTATCATTAAAAAATGGCTATTAAATCATTACTGACTTAATTGTTGGGGTCTCTTGTTGATATGTTAAGATTTTTCAATGAAATCACAGAAAAGGCAGCTTACTTACGAAGAAGCAACCTAAGAGAAGGATACACAGGAAACAAATGATGTCCTGTACTATTTTTAAAAAAAATATTCTCATGTAATTTATACTTTTATAATAATGTGCTGTCAGTGACTTCTTGTGAAGAGTGTGAATTTTTCATTTTGCTGAGGGAAGATCCAATCTGCTATTCCCATGGGTGAAAAGCTGATTATGTATGAATTTGATATTCAGAAATGATTAATTACTTGGTTGAGAATGTTAGTCTTATAAACCTGGTTGGGTATGCACAAACAAGAGAAGATATGCTCAAATTAAAGGAGCAAGCAGGAAGAACTGCACTAGCACAAGTACCTATAAGACGCATCTGCAGAAAAGGAGAAGAAAATCAGAAGATCTGGACACCATTTAAGAAGTTAAATACCAGTCATCCTGATATGCACAAAGAGTACACACGTGTAGAGGTTGCTTGCTCAGCACCAATAGAAAAGGACTCCACCTGCACATTTACCCTTAAGAGACATGTTTTGCAAAAGTTATATGTAATTATATTCTTCCACTTAATGTCAGGAGGGACTCTTCTTTCCTGTATGATCCTTGCAAAAGTTAATCCACTTCAGTTTTTATACCACTGCATCCTTCACGCATTTGGGTGGAGCTGAATAAACTGACTTTAGACATCATTGTAGAAAACAGATTACAAAGAAACTACTGCCCTCTTTTTAGTAACTCCTTTGTCCCTCTTAGTTATGAAAGCCTATTTTTATGCAACCACTTTGTGGTACCTTTTTCAGAGCTTCTCAGCTTATTCAAAGTATCAGCAGAAGCAATGATGAACAATTTCCCTAAACTTCTGCTCCCTCGTTTCTTGGGCATTAGGTGAATATTCTTTGCCAGCAATAGAGGAGGATGCTGTTGAGCAAGTTCTCTAGTAAACCAGCACTTTACTATTTCTAGCATCCAATAACTTATATTTGAAACCACGGATGAGGAGAACCCCCTAAAAAAGAACTTTCCTACCATGTAGGAAAACCTCAGGATTTGGTTCACATATGGAAAAAAAAAAAAAGACAACAAGAATCTACAGAGATCTAGGGGGAAGTCCAGCCAGATTCTGCCAGGGTTTGGAAAGAGCTATTTTAAAGGCCTACAGCCCGGTACAGTAAAGATAAGCACTCAGCAGGGCTTCCCTCTTGCTATGGAAGAAGCTAGAATCAGAAGCCTTTGCAGAACATACCAGTCCACCTGCCCGTACTTACAGCTCCATGCATCAGCCACCCACTCAAACAGCTATATATCAAATAAGGGATGAGGATAAGGAACGGAAACAGGAAAAGGACAAATAGACAGAGGAATGAATGTAGGTGGCTTTCTGACAGTCAAGATGACTAATATCTTCCTGTGCTCTGTCCTACCATGTGCCTTACCTTAGAGGTAACCATCCCAAGACAGTTTTGTTTTCCTGTGATTTCATTCTTTGGCTCTCCGGTGGAAGTCAATAACTGCAGCAATGCTGGCTGCCTGCAGAAGCCTGGGGCCGTGCCATGGAAATCCCTGGGTAACTATAAAGAGAACACAGCAACTGAATGGGAGTCACAGGAAGGAACAAAGTTTATCTAACACTTCAGTTCCACACAAAACCAAAGTAGAGCTAAAGCAGCATGTGGCCGTGAAGCTGACACCCTGCGTTGTTTTCCTCTTGACTGAAAACTCTGCAAATAAATAGTATTTTTGAAAAAAGTTATAGTGTTTGTACGCAAAGTTTACCCTATAGGCCCAGGTGTTAGTGCTTTATTAAACATACAAATTAGAGGATACTTGCAATAAAGAATATTGTGACTGCTGCCAATTTTTCTTTGGCAAGTCTCCAGCAGGAAATATTCTTGTGTCAACTGTAGCTCTTTCCTTTGGTATCACATAGATTCAGACAATGCATCTGTTGGATTCATTTAAATATGTCCAAGTCTGTGTTTCATTGTTTTAAAGCATCAAAGAATTGTGCTGTCATAAATCATAACAAATAATCGGCAATTCTGAACAATAAAACCACAGGATAAAAGTGAGGTGCAGATGTTGCCAATCATTGAAGGAGATTGTAAAAGAAAGAGGAAACAGTTATGTATATTATAGTGCTTGTTATTTGAATGATTTGTTTGAAGACAGGGTGCTAACAACATCTCATTTTAAAGGTGAAGATTTTTCCATAA
Source organism: Apteryx mantelli (assembly GCF_036417845.1). Classification (NCBI taxonomy): domain Eukaryota; kingdom Metazoa; phylum Chordata; class Aves; order Apterygiformes; family Apterygidae; genus Apteryx; species Apteryx mantelli. The sequence continues at coordinate 20,722,471 of NC_089992.1, forward strand.
CACTGAATTGCCATATTTAAAGAAATACAGCAAAAAGTCTTTATTACAGCAACAAACTTAATGTGTTGTAACATCTGTGGAGCCAGGAGAGCAATGTCATGTATTTTAGGAAATACATTGCTGTTTCAGTGCTTTATCAGCATCCTTAGAATACAGGCTTTTGAAAAATATCATTATTGCTGCATAGGAATTTCAGATAAAGCAAACATTCAGCATGGCTCTGTATAAGTCACATTTGATTCAGATTTCTGTGTGTAATTTAAACCTAAGCATTTTAGGAGACTAAATCCTATTTTCAAAACTGTAATACTTAATTTCCCTGTATACTTCATGCAGCAGATTTGTATTTTCTGTCTTTGAATATGAAGAAAACTAAATAAAGGGCCAGATTTTAAAACCTGCTTGTTTAGTAGCTGCTTTTAAAAATGACCCAGGAAGGTGTGTATCTCTATACTCTAGAGCATAGAGAACTCAGACTGTATTATTTATTGTTCACATTGAGAATTATCACTTAGCTAAAGGCATATGGGTTTGTGGACAGCAAGCCTGATGTTTACTTTCCAATTCTTCCCACAGCAGTTTTGAAAACCTGGAAATGTTCATCAGATCAGAAAGTAGTTCAGCTGCAAACAGCAATGTTAAGATGCTTGGTAGAAACCACAGGGGGCTTCTAATCAAAGGCAACACGAATTGCTTTCTGAGAGACAGTACTATTACAGGAACTACTGCTTTTCAAGTGTTAGAATTTCTCTGATGATGCTAATACTGTGCACAAGGGCAGCCAGGCTGATTGACTGGAGGATCAGCTTATGGCCCTTCCACTCTGAATAGTGCAAGGGATACAACTCCAAGGGATGCTATTTTTGTTGTTAGTCTTCTACCTCACACATCGCCAAATCTGTGTCCCATTAACTTTGTTGGGACTGATATTTTATGTGGGAACTAGAGCTGAATTACAATCCTATTCTTCATGCTTTCTGAGCCCTTGAAACTGTTATTCCCCTTAAGATTAGGTATTGGAACATGTCTTCATTTGCTGCATTCCTGGGTCTTGAGTATTCCTTACCAAAAAGGTTAACTCTGTAAAGTCATTCTCTAGCTTAGAAATAACTGAGTGATTTTCTGCAGATACAGCAACTATCACACAAGAGAAAATATAACTTCTTTTTGAGCTTGTATTTAGACCAATGTAACTACAGAGCTAAAAGAATTTGATAAGATCAGCTGATCCAACCTTGACAGACATCATTTGATATATATTTTTTAAATCATAACCAAAATCAGCAGAGCTGGGAAGAATTAGTAATGTCATGGCATGATTGCTACAACTCTGAGCTTCACTTTGAATACTGAAAACCTGCTAGTGTAAGATGGGGCTGGGAGAGATGATCCCTTCAGTTACTCAGTTTCATTGCTAAGCATAGTAGTTTATAAAGAGATTCTGCCCTCCCCCCCCCCCCCCCCGAATGAACTTCTGGAAGTTTCTGTGCAAATCTGAAGAGTAAGATTCAGCAATGCTATAATGCCTTATTAGAATAACTCTTATCACCTTACAAAATTGAATCTCATTAAGTTAAGTGGGATTGATAAGTTTATTGGAAAACCTGGAGGATCCTATTATTACCAGAATGAAGAAGTTGATGCAAAATAAGGAACTGTTGCAACACAGTAATGCTGTGCTTTGTGCATGATGCAGTGATCTGGAATACGGCAGGCAGATGTAGCTGAAACAAAACACTGCAGCAGCATTTACACAAGGCAAAGAGTAAAATTATTACCCAAAATTCCACTTTCCCTCACACACCTCAGATTTTCACTGAACCCATCTAACAACCTATGGCACATTTCTCACTCTCACTAGGAGGAGTCTCACATCCACACATGGGGGTGACTAATGGGGAGGAAAGCCAAAAGAACCCCCTTGCTCTGTCCCTCTTGCAGCTGCAGCATAAGGGCCATTTGCTGCCAGTACCTCTCAGCTCAGCATGGCAGGGAGAACATGGGGACTGCTGAAGTCAAACAGCAGCATAACCTGTAAACTACCTTCAGAGGACAGATTTGGACAATAGACTTCCCCTGATTATTTTAATTGTTCAAAATAACCTAAAGCCTTCTATTAACTATAAATTAAGAAAACAAGCAGTTTTTGTAAGTGTTCTCTAGGGTATATATTCATTTGCATCATTATTTGCTCTTTTCTATGAGACTTACTCATTCAAAGTCCCAAAGGCAACTGCTTACTTAAAGCTATTTGGCAATTTGTGTCTTAACTTTTTTCCAAAGACTGGCTACTTATGTCAGAAAATGCATGGTCCATGGCATTCAGATCCATCCTGACTCTCACACCAATGTATGTCGTTTGGTGGAAGTCATGTTACTTCTCTGTGCCTTGCTTTCTTTATTTGTAAATGCATACTCAATGCTGCGACACTGCAGCAGGAACTACAGTAGGAACACTAAAGTAGTAGATGAATGGGAGGAGAGGCTTAAGAATTCAAGATGATCTAAAACTAGAAAAATGTCCTACTATCAAGAAACTGAATTAGAGAAGTGTTCAAAGTGGAAGGAAAACACGTGCAAATACCAAACAAAATAACAAGTCCAGTACCAAAAAGGCAGAAATGATCTAGAGGGCTAGTTTAGATCACAAATCAAAGCTAAAAAGAACATGGAGGGCTCTGTCCAGATTTTGAAAGAGACATAAGCAAAATAGCAGTGATCCAGAGGAGAGTGATAAGAATGATAAGGAGATTAGAAACCCTGTGAGAAACAGCTAAAGAGACTTCTAGTCTAGTAAAGAAGAGAAAGAGAAGTGAAAAAGTTGTTGATTCTTTCAATAATTATAAAGTTATTATTTCAATAACTATAAAGTAAAAAGCCACAATCCATTTGTTAACCATGACTAACGAGAGAAATACAGTAAGAGATTAGCTGAATTAGCACTACAGAGCTGGACTGGGTCCTCAGAGAAACTTTCTAGTGAGGATGGTGGAACACTGGAGTGGCTACATAGAGATGCTACCGCATCTCCTGCTCTGAGGATTTTAACAAAGAGGTTAAGTAAACAGCAGTCCTGGGTGACCTACTAATCTCACTGTTGTATGTGAAGGTTTATTTTTTGTGCTTTCTCTCAGCCCTGCATTTTTATAACTGTATGATTCATTGCTATCTTGCATGTTATAATAAACACTTCAGACATATCCCCAAAGGCATCTCCTTAGTCTCCTTCATACCTCCCTCTCAAACTTTCCTTTACCCCAGTGCTTGAAAATAATTGACAATGGTTCAGGCTGCCAACATGCAGAAATCAATGTATGTTGTGCTGACTACTAATGCCTTACTTATATTCCCCATCTGCCTGAACCCATCTGCTGTCTCTCATTTTATAGTTAGCTAGTAAGCTCTTTAGGGTAAGGACTGCTTTTTCATTCTATATTTGTTTAGTGCCTAACCAAATAGGATCTCCTTCCACAAGGATAACAAAAGCAATAATAGGAATATTAAAATAATAAGGGTTTCATAAGTACTGTAACAGTTTGAAGAATCAGCTTATACCTTGTTTAAGGTCAGTTAGAGAGCAGCAGTGGTCAGCTGCTTCGTAAGAGACAGGGAGCCAGGAGTCAAGCACAAGAACACAGCCAACAGAACAGGGGCCTCCCCAGCCAAGGCCCCATCCCACAGTACCTGAGCAAGGCAGGCCCAGAGAAGGTGGCCAGAGGCAACCAGAGTTCAGATCACAAGCTAAGATCAGAGCAATGAGGAAGATACCAGGTCAAGCCAGGAAGTCAATCCATAGGTCAACAACAGATCTGGAGAGGGCAACCAGGATCAGACACAGCCCAGTTATCACCAAGGAGGACCACAGCAACAAGACAGGTCTGAGATCAAGCTAAAACATCAATCAAGGGCCACATCAACAGGACCCATGGCCAAGCACACACAAAACTATAACTAAACCAAACACTAACAGTCCTATAACTGACCTCAAACAGGGAGTAAAGGCCCAGGCCTGAGCTTAAATGGAGCCCTTGGGCCAGAGGGTGTGGGTCACAGCCCCAGGTGAGGCTGATCAGGGCAATTAGGGCCTATTAGTGTCATTAGGGCCCTAATCATTCTCTTCCAATGCTAAAGTAATAATGACAGTGATGATTTTTGACTAACATTACTCACCAAAGATTAGTTTGACTCATAGTAAATGCCATTTTTATAACTATGTCTCTTAAATTTGTCTTTCCAAACCTTCTAAAGTAGTTATCAAAGTAGTCTGGTCACATTTTAGCCACAACCTCTTGTAGCAGGTGGTGGTGGTGGGTTAATCAGTTTATTGTGCTTGAGTTTCCTGAGCCTTGTAAGTGGCATACATTCCACTGAGGCATTTTTGAAGTATTTTGATACTGGCTCTGGCAGAGCATTCATAGTATCATTTATAAAATGGAAGAAGATTATTTTATCACTGTCAATTTTCTCAGTCTGCCATACCACAGTGGAAAATGCATATGCTCATTCACATGTGCATGCCCATACACACACACACACCATCTAATTTACATGCCTAGATTTGATTTATGCTGCATTTAAATGGACCTGTTCTGAGACAGTGATTTAAAATGTATTTGAATGAATTTGAAATGTATTTGAAATGACAGATTAGAAAACAGTTTATAGCAGTTGAAGGCCCCCTGCACACACACTTGACTAAGCTTTACTTCACCTGAAACATCACCAAAGATGCCAGAATTGCTGTCATTTGAAATGGTGCTCCCATAGGTTAGTTTAAGTATCAGAGTAGTAGAATATTTTCAATACAAAGATTAACACAGGGCCATAAACAAGTAAATGACATTTATGGATACTTTGTGTAATGTTTCACTCCTCTCTGAGTTTTTTGAGATCACTTAGCATCTGCCTCTCAAGCTGAAAAAAAGATGTCCCCAGCCTTTCTGTCCCACCTGGTGAAATGCAAGAGTATTCCTGACATTCACATGCCAATCCCATTTTGTTTCACAGAAGCAGATATGACTGTTGTACTTCTTGCTCTGACAAAGCACATTTGCCCTTAAGGCTCTGGGGCTTGGTAATTAGGGAGATGGAAAGGAAAAGTACTAGAACAGCTGGGATGGAAGGCAAATGTAACCTCAGAAGTAAAGTCAGATGCCTGATACAATGCCTTCATTTTTAAATGTTCTCTGAATACATATAAAGCCTAGAAATGTTATATTCTTTAAAAATATATTACCACTCTATCATAACAAATCATGAGCATTACCTGTCACAGCTGGTAATTGTGACTGGAATCTGATTTGATCTCAGGAGATTATTATGTCATGCAGGTAGTCGGACTGATTTCAAACTCTGCAGTTACCACTGGCAAAATCAGTTTAATGATACTCTGGGAAATGAGTGACACACTGAATAGAAAAGAAATGAAAGGTCAAAAGTTTTGTAGAAATGCGAAAGGAAATTTGCATTATTCCAGTACATTGATGTAAGCACTTTCAGGTTCATCTATACTGCAATTAATTTTTTTCAACAGCAATACACCTATCTGCAAATTTTAGTAAGTGGAAATAATGTAAACTAACCAGGAAGCTATATTTATGATCTCTACATCCACTGAGATACAGCAAAAATTAGAGTTATTTTTCATTACTGAGACAACAAAAGCTGGATCCTCGAATAACAGATTGATAGGAGACCTCATTCATTATTATAATACTATTATCACAGATTGCTACTGCAGAACTCAGCCATGGGCCCAGATCCCATTGTACTGCATGCTATGAAAACAGAGCAAAAAAGCTGGTCTGTGCCCCAAAGCAAGTCGGTAGCTGGGTACAAAGGGAAACAATAGACGGGTCCAGAAAGGCAGACAGACTGGGAGCAGAAAGACACAGAAACGATACAGGGTAGCCGGATAGCCCCTGGTCGCATCACTGTGCGGCATTTTATAGCCGCATTTAGCTGTCTGGAATTTCGGTGGGTTTCTGTTGGCATCACAGTAAAGAGATCCCAAAGAAGAGGTTGGGAGCACAGCGCGGCACAGAGGATCCTGCGGCCTCCCTGTAAGCTCTGAGAGGAAACGGGAGCACACAGGAATACCCTCACCCGAACGGACATAAGCAATGGAGACTGGAAGTGTGGCCTGGCATGTTATCACATAAGGGAACACAGGGACTAGGAAAAGCCTAAAAAGTGAAGCTTGTAAGGCAGAAATAGCCAAAGCGAGGAAGAAGAGCAATGGAGTAGAGGAAGTTGCTTTCGAAACAGTATTGAAATTGGAAAATAAGATAATACCGTAGAGAGAGAATGAGGTGGTCAATATATATGCTGTAAGAGTCTGGAGGACAGTTTAAGTTGTATGATGAATGCAGAAGGCCATATCATCAGAAGCTTATCATTATGGTGAGTTAAAGGCCACAAAAAGCTGTCTTTATGCAAAATGTTATGGCTGTTTACAGACAACTTACATCTGCAAAATTACATCTAAAGTGCAAGAAATACTTATCTCTTATTTTAATAATGGATATGACGATCATTTTGTTAAATTAGTACATTGTCAAGTATTTGCAAGTTATAAAGCAAACCCTGCAGGGTCTCTCTTTTAATTAAGAGGATACTTTTTGTTCCTTTGCTAATGTTGACACAGCTCAGACTATTACAGATGTTAATATCATGATGCTTTTAATTCTGTAGTGTGGGTGTGCAAGATAACTGGGCTTAGTTTTTGTAACTACAGACTGACTTAAACATGAGTACCAACATGTGAGTTGATCCAATGGTACCTACATTGGATCATATCACTGTACAGCACCATTGTATTTGAGTCCAGTGTCTTAGGGTTAGTTTGATTGAGCAAAATTACCCTTGAAGGAAAGAATGGCTGTTGTGCCATGCAGGTCTTTAATCCGGTTACAAGCCAAAACCTTTACCTGTGGCTGTGCTTCAGCTAGATCAGATTCAATTATTTTGATTGTATGATTTTTTTCAACTGTAGCAGTTTCACTGATGCCCTAGTATATATGAAATTAATTTACATAAGAGACTTAAGCTTGCCTATGTATTCCCTTTCTCATGTTGATATGGAAACCATTTGTACAGCTGTCATGGTACTGGAATAGTCAAAATGGTACCGTCTATGTATGGAAAGTCCTGAGTTTCCTTTGCTACTACAGCAGCAAATTTGTTGCTGGCTTTGCTTCTAAATGCTTAACATAACAAAATCCAAACGCAGTTTCAGTTGGACTGTTTGTTCAAAGTGCATTGACCATATTTTCATATTTTTTGGTACTCTGAAACCATCTCTGTACCCAGAGTTTTGTCTGAAGTCTCCAATCAATGCACAGGAGGTGCAAGTTGCTGGATAGCAGCAGCGGCCTGGGTGGGAGCTGAGGGGTTTCGAAATCGCTGCTTCACGAGTGTTGGGAAGGTAAAACCTCACCAGCCCAGGCGCAGGTGTGGCTGGTGAGCCACGATTTGCCCTAAGTGGCTCCACCTGCGAGCGCAAAACTTTGATTTTTTGCTGTCATCGTTCAGGTTTAGGATGGAAACAGAGTTACGTGCTGGGGGCCGGCAGGAGGCCCGAGAGCTGCGCTGAGGAGACGCGTCGCCGCCCCCGCGCGCGCCGCCGGGGGGCCGGGCGCCTCGCGCCCCCGCAGCGGCCGTTTAACGGTCGTTGACGGTCCGGCGCGGCCGGGCGGGAGCGGCGCTCTCCGCAGCTCGCGGTGTCCCCGCGGCCCCGTGTTCCCTCTCCCGGCCTCCCCACTTCCCGGGGCGCCGCCGGCCCTGCCGGTAGCTGCCTGGCGGCCGCGGCCCCGAGCGGGCCGGCGGCGAGCGGCGCTACCTCAGCGGGGGCGCGGCCGGCGGAGGTCCCGCTGCCGCTCGCGCAGGTAAGGGGGGCCCTGGCCCCTCCGCCCGGCCGTCCGCCTGGGGCGCCTTCCTCTCCCGCGGCTCGGGGGCGGCGGGCTGCCCCGGGCGGGCGGCGGCGCGGGCCGGGCCGGGCGGAGGGCGGCAGAGCGGTCCCGGAGTGATGACGCGCTTCCTGCCCTCCCCGGCGGGGGTCTGCGCCTGGCGTCCGCGGCGGCGGCGGCGGCAGCTGCGGGCGGCGGCGGAGCAGGCGGGAGCGGGCGCCAGGAGAGCGGGGGGAAGGAAGGAAGGGAGCGAGCGAGCTGCGGGGCTCAGGCGCTCCGCAGTGCTCCAGTAACGCCTCTCCCGGTAGGAGCCCCCGAGGGCCCCTCTTCCCTCCTTGCCGTCGCGCGTTGCATGGAGCGTCTGGTCCGCGCTGAGCCGCGGAGAGGGGGACGGCTCCGCGCAGGGGCTGAGCGGCGGGAGCGCGGAGCCGCTCCGTGCCTGCGGCCAGGCAGCCGCCGCCGGGATTTGCGTATAAACGTTGCGTGGTCCCCAGCCAGCAGCAGCTCGGGAGCGGGGCAGTGGGCTCCGGGCGGGCGGTAGCCGCCGGTGCCTGCCGGTGGCCGGGCGAGCGGCGGGAGCCGGGCGGTGCGGTCCGTTCGGCACAGCCTCGCCGGCGCGCAGCGCTGCCCGCCCAGCAACTTGCTGGCTCCGGGGGGGGCTGCGATAAGCCGGTGTGATGCGGTGCGGGGAGCCAGGCTGCCCCGGCGCCGCTGGGCTCCCACGCCGGGCGGGCTGCCGGGGCTGAGCCCCGGGAGGGGGCGAGCGAGCGGCTCCGGCTCGCCTTCCCTTCGGCCGGAGCGGCGCCCGGGCCGGGGCAGAGCCTGACGCCTTCGGGATCCCCCAAGCCGTGTAGGTTTGGCGCGTGGGAGCGAGGGGGCTGCGGCGATGGGCGGGGGCGGCCGGGCCGGGCCGAGGGGCTGCGCCCCGGGAACGGAGCTGTCCGCCGCGCCGCCGGGCACCGCGATGGGGAGAAACGCTTTTCGCGACGCGTTTTGAAGCGACGACCTCCCAAGGGCGATCGCGCCGTGTGTGTTTACATGCGTGTATCATAGCCGTGTGTCTGTCCGCCCTCTCCCACCAGCCCCGCGGGGCGGCTCGGGGTGGCGGCGGCTCGCGGGCCGGTGCCGTGGGGCCACCCAGGAGCGGGGGGGAGGCGCGCCGCTCGGCGCCGGCCGGAGCCGGCTTGGGGCGTGCGAGCGCCCGGCGGCCGCGGGCTGCCCCCCGCGGGCGGGAGGCGTGCGCTCTGCGGGGCCGCGCCCTGCGGCCCGGGCGGGGGGCGCCGCGCCGGCAGCACCTGCGGCCCCCGCGGCTCCGCGCTCGCCTCGCCGAGCGCTCCTGCTCTCCTGACTGGCCCGGTTCCCTTCTTTGGGCCCCGCTTTCCCTTCTGCGTTAAGCCGCTGCTAGTTGGAAAGAACGTGGCATGCTCATTGATTCGAAAACTCCATCAGATTAAACAATTGCCCGCTTCCCTCCAGCTCTTGTAAAAGTTTATTTTACGTAGCTGTATTTTTAGAGCCAAGTTTGAGCCATATTAACTTGCGTGCCAGAAAGCCTGCTCTGAGCTTGAAAGCATGCTGCTTAAAGACATCAGGAGTTCTGCATGGCTAGAGAGCCCAGTAGGTATGGAAAATGTACTTGTGATTAAAAAGCAAGCAAACAACAGATTTTTCAGCTTACTTACGGTTATGTAAAACATCACCTACTCTTTTGTGAACTTACAACACACTGCCATTCACATAAGAGTAAGTATGGGTGAAAGCTGCCAGTGGTAATTTTAAATGTCTTATGAATGGTAGTATATGGAAAGTTTTCATATCTGTTTCAGATAGTGGCCAGCCGTTCTTTAGTCAGTATGGTCGTTAGCTAAGTTGACCATGAATTAAGTCGGCTGAACTACTTTTTCTGCTTTATTTTTTAAAGCATTAAAGGTGGTGCCATGAGATTGAAGGTTGCCATAGAGCTGGGGGGAGGGGGAGGAGGGAACAAACAAACAAAAAACCCCCAAAAATCCACTTGCCTCTGAGATGTGCATTTCATGTGAACTTCATAACACTTCATTCCACTCCCTGGTCGTTGCAGAACTAAAGGTTTAAGTGGAATTTTCTTCTGACCTACCTAGTTATTGGTGGCAAAAGTGTTGAGCTGAAGAAAGATGATGAGAATACTTCTTGTTCCTAGTCCTCAATCTAAGTCTCAGAGTTACCTTGACAAACTTGGTGTATATTTAAGTTCTGCATCCCAGTGTAGAACTTGATACTGAATATAGCAATTTTATATAGAATACCCATTCATTCTACTATGCAAATTAGAGTACTTCACCCTGAATACTTGTGAATAATTGTCCTACGTGTTCCTAAAGTAACATCTGTTGCATTATATCATGTAATGGAATGTGGTACAGCCTAATTTAAGTTGTTTTGAAATGCTGCCATTCCGCTGTAGTAGTGCCTCAGAGGGTAAGGGTTTTTTTGGTGTGTGTGATGGATAGGTTGGTTAAAGACTAGAAGATATTGAGAAAGATGAATTTGCATTTGAACTGTAAAGGATTAAGTAATTTAACTCTGAGCTTGGTTTGTTGTGCAGTTTTATGTAGACTTCTTTCATCATTTGCCAACTAACCTAATCACTGAATTCTACTAACATTAGCAAATGAATCTTTAGTTCAGATATAACTGAATTGCACTATAGTCTATACAAGTCTCTTATTTTGGAGAGGGAAAAGTTGGCTTCAGAGAAGTGTCTGGCTGTCGATACTTCTGTGGCACAGCTTGGACTGCATAATCTTTATGACGATTAAAAATCTTACTGTGGAAACTTTCTCTTATTTGGTATTGTTTCTGCAAGGGTTTGACTCAGCCAAGCAAGGATGTACTGAAGTATTAATATTTGGCCTGTGCTACTTCATATCCTTACCTATGTAACAGATACATATTAAATCTGTGCAAATGCAAGGTCTGGGCAGCTTCCAAAAATGCCAGTACTCAATTAGTCATCACAGCTGGTCAGTAGTACAGACACCAACCTCCATTCCTTACTGTGGTATTGTAGTGTCAGATAGCTATTGGCATAGCAATAGTGTATGTTCATGAAATGTGGGCAATATCACTTGCTTAAGCATCAGTACATCCATAACATTAGCAATGAAATAATGAAAAAGCTGTTTGAAGTAATTCTCAGTGCCTAGTCATATCTACATCTCGCAGATTTTGGCAAACTGCTGAATGTATACACATCATCGCTTTTAAAAATATGCTAACTTTCTTGCTAAGAAGTTCTTGTATAAATGCTGCCTTTGCAACAGGTCATAATTAGGAAAGGGGGAGAGGTGTGAATGTGTTTACAGAACACTGTATCCAGCTTTCAAAAATTCATTTTCTTCCTGGTCTTGAATCTTCCAAAGATTTGGCAAGTCTGTTTATGCATGTTTCTGCAGACAATAGAATGCTGATGCAAATTGAGAACAGCAAACAAAATGGTTGGGTGTTGTTGCAAATAGGGGGAAACAGTCTCAAATATCTTGCATGTTATGTTTCATTTGTTTCCTTTTGCATTGTAGTATGTTAATTGGAACAAAACTTACTAGCATATAGCTGGAAACAGTAGTTGGCACCTGAAAGGGAATGCAGGTTTTTGCTTCTGAAGTTTTGCTTTTGACCGCATGAAGTCTTAAAATGAGATACAGTGAACTGAAGGAGTTTTTTGGGGCAGTGGGTACAAAGAATTAAGCAGTGTTTTATGGAGCAGCCTGACTCCCAAATTCCAGAGGCTATGGTATTCAGAGTAATCTAGGCCTTTGCAACTTTATGGATAGGATTATGGGAGTATAAGTATAGACATCATGTTATATCTTGGGCTCCCTTATTTTTATTGTTCTGAGTAAACAGTCCATTCCTTTTTTTAAGATTGGCTGTGTATGTTAAAGACCTTAATGGTAGCCCAAGCTAGTTAGACCTCTAAGTGCTAGGTAGTTACACAGGGTGCTGAGATCCTGGGTCTGATCAATGACTAGTGAATTATGGACATCTCTCTCTGGATGCAGAAGAGACAGATGCCTCTTCAGTCAGGTTGGTACAGTTGAGGACGAGAAGAGGGGAAGGAGCCTGGGGTTAGCCTAGATGCAAAGATACCAAACTTGTACGTGCGAATACTGAACGTTCCAGGTTTGTCTCTGCTAATGCTATTACAAATCCATTTCATGGCAGTGTCAGAGAACCATTTCTCTGGGTGTGTTGTGTGCACACATACTTATCTCTGAACTGAGTTTGAATTAGCCTGTGTACTTAAAGTAACTGTGATAACATTTTGATGTTTTTCAGTTTCAGTTGCAAGCTGGGATTCCATCCCCAGAGATCCACCCCCTCAATTCTCAAAGCTCCAGTGCCTTTTTACCAAAGCACCTTCATAAAGCTAGAAAACACACTGACTTTACAAGGTGGTGGTGAGCATACAATAAAAAGTCACGTCTTAAAATATCTTTACCACAGTGCTGATTTCTTGCTCTTAGTCCCTTTACTTGGCAGCAACCAGTTGAATTTCTGCCAAGACAGGTCAGGCTGGTACTTGAAACTGCATCCCTTGCATTCTGGGTAGGTAGCTCATCTTTCTGTGTTTGGGCAGCAGGAGGAAGGTGTGAATTGAAGTGAATTGTAAATGAGTCTTGTGTCTTTCTATCTGCCAGCTTTTTTAAGGCTGAGATTTTGTATTTCCATGAAAAAGTGACATTTCGCCTAGGGAGAAGCAGGAGGTACTGGCTGTTCAAAATCACAGTGAATAACAATTAAGGTGATAAAGAATCAATGGTACTATGTGGGCCATTTAACTGTTCAGACAGATTAACAATTTCTATCAGCTGTGGTAGGGGCTTTCCCTACTATAGTGTATCAAAAAGTGTTTAGTGCTTTGCTAAAGAGTAATGATGTGAGAACTTCTTAAACAATAGCATTTTCTTCAGCTTAGGAAGGCCTTCAGAATTGTTTAAGACTTTTCTTAGCATGTGTTCCTGTCTGGTCTCATCTAGTCATCTCTCATGCTTCTTGGGAGTCAGTATCTGTAATACAGTAAAAATTACCCTTTGTTTCATCCACCTCATCTTTGAGTCTAGTTTGTATTGTAGTTTTACAGTGGTGGTGTGTACTGCTTAGGAAGCTGTAATTTCTCTGGACTGTTTAAAGGTTCAAATGTGGATGGAATAATTACATGAGCATAAAACAGTTTTGAAAACTTATTGGTGGTAAAAAACGGGCTTGAATGTGTATTGGTGACACCATCAATTAGCCTTAAAGGCATTGATGGCAGGACAATATAATAGCAGTTGGAGAAATACTGTAAATCTGCCTTTGACTGTTCTGATTAAATGTACCACATGTTGGGTAACAAGAAACAGCAGGATGGTACTTGGCGCAGAGAGAGGAGAATGGAAGTAGTGAAGGCAAGTAATGAATGCCTGCCAGAAGTGATAACCCCTGGTGAGGAAAAGAAACATGGTAATCTAATGGTGGTGGCAGGGGACAGGAGTATGGTGTAGGACTAAAGCACATAATGCTATAGACATAATAAAGATGTTGAAATGCCAGGAGAAATTTGAAATTCAGCAATGGGACTAACAATGAATACATGAATAAATGAGATCAGGAAGCAGAATTCGAATGCTACAGTTCTCCATAGCCTGTAACTTTTGCAATTTTTGGTTTTTGACTCAAAGATTTTCTTAGATTAATTTTTGTTCCAATCTAAGGAAACGATTGCTTGAGTCACCTCCTGTTGGCAAAGGGGCATCAGAACTTTCTGGGGAAAGGATCAAGTGGGAGCCACTACTGCACAGCAGGAATGCAGGATCAAGCTGAAGGAACTAGTGGCAGGCCTCCTGGGTCACGGTACTGCAGAAAGCATGACTGCAGGCAGGAAAAGATAAATGCTCAGCTTCTGTTTTAAAAAGCAAAGGCTATGGGAAATGAAATTACTTTGTTGTGATGTTTGAAGTACTCCTGGGAAATGTTATGTGCAGCAACAGAAGATGTATGGAGCCCAAAGGAGAATCCAAAACCTTGTGGTATTTACCCACCCTGAAAATGGTTTAAAAAAAAAAAAGTTCAGTGGCTGCCTTTGCAGTTGTGGCATGATCCAGATGAGCCTTGTTGTAGCTGGATTGCCTATCCAGTTGCACTGTGATCCTAACCAGACTTAAAAGCAGCTGAGGAGGACAAGAGAAACATGACCAAATGTATAGAAGGATGAAACCTGTGGAGAAAGGGTAATTAACTTTATATAGTGAGATCTTACTGGCCAGAGTATGGATTAAATACAGCACAAACCTAGGCACTAAGATGTGAGAAGGGAGACTGCAGTGGTTTTAATGGGCCTTGTGTGAGGCTTTTGTGCTTAGAGGACATGAAGGATAAGGGACCAGTGCAAAAGGATTCGCAGATGCTGTTGGGCTGTGTGTGTGTGATGTTTTGTGCTCTCTGTCGTTAGCCAGGAAAGCAAAGGCCAGGCTAAACAAAGTGGTGTTGTCCCAGGAGCAGGAAGATAGTCTGTTAGTGGTGCTAACTCTGTCGGTTGCAAAAGCTGCGATTGTCAAAGAATATGGAATGCTTCAGCCTCTCTCCTCTCCCTGTTCACACTGTCTTGTTACGTTGTTCGAAATGGCCACCTTGCTCCAGAACATGCAGGTGGTTACCTCTTACAGGGAGGTACATAGCTGTTGCTGTGTAGCTGTTCCTGAAAGAATGGTCCAGTCTTGAAAGATGCCGTCATCATGATCACAGCAAACCATCAGACATCAAGCCTTCTAGTACCATGGAAAATAATACTTTGAAGTTTGATCTTGGGGAGAAGAACAGCTGTGTTCAGTGAGTGACTGGCTAATGGCACAGTACAGTTAGAAAGCCCAAGTATGCCAGCTGTGTGGTGGTATTTTGGGGGCAGCAGGAGGAAGTGTCATTTCCACCATTCTAAAGTTTTTTCTGCTGCTGCCTTGTTTGCAGCACAGACTTGTCCATCCTCAAAGTTGCTCATAGTTGCTTGAGCTCTAACACAACCATTTGCTGAGTGAAATTGCTCCATGATGTTCCATGAATATTTTGGGGCAAGTGCTGTTTGCTCTCAGGTGACTTGACCTTGAACAGTACTCTTAAAATTTTAATTACGATGGCAGTTGTGGTGCTAGCCAAATTTTAATTCAAGCTGCCTAACAAAAAGCAAGGAAGATGAAACAAGAAACCATGGGAATTAAGTTCCACAATTCTGTTGCTTTACTCTAAAGAATCAAATCCCCCAAGACAAAACATGAAAATATGGGGGGGTGAGGGTACAAAAAGATGTTTTTAAAGATTTCATATCAGAACTGTGGCTGACCTCTTACAAGGGAACACTGAATGGAAGAGCAGGGCTTTGGTGTCGAAGAGATAAGGCAGAAGAATACCTTGATGGTGGTACAAGTGGGTGGTTAAGGTGAATTACGTATGCAGCAGTTGTTGCAGATTATTTGGAACAGATGAAGAAAGCTTGCAACCAGTGAGAAGGATAGACATGCCCTGAGGAACTGAGCAAACCAGTACTGAAAAAACTGTAAGGTCAGGGTGTGAAAATGACTCCCTAATAGCTGTGAATACTTTTACAGGAAAAATACTTTCCTATCTAATGCTATTATCATTTCTTTTCAAAATGTAAATTAGAGTTCCAAGAACTGAAAATCTCATCTGTGTATGAGGGGGAAAAAACTCTGTTACTTAAGCTGAAAGCTGAAAATGGAAGTTGAAGTCAAAACACGCTATTCCATATGGGTTATATTATAATCAGCAATGGCCTTAACTTTTCTGGAATAGTTTCACTCCTTTCAAAACTTCAGCCTTATCTGGTCATTTAAGAAAGAGAATGAATTGCCTGTCTTCAAAGTGACGTCTGGTTGTAGCATTAAATTCTGCCCTCTATGTTTGGATCTTGTTACTAAACAAAGTCAAGTGCTCCCTGAGCGGAAGTGCTTTGTAGTTTTCTCTTCTGAGCCAAAGGCTCTGCTGAACAGTATCAATACAGAGGTGGTGATTTAAGGAGGTTTTGGAGACTTGAAGAGGTTACAGGTCCATTCTGGTGAAGAGCAAAAGTGCAATTTGACTTAATAAAATAAAGCAGCAAGACTAGTAAAACGTAAAAGCAGTGGGACCTTTTAACAGAATGGCTTAATTGCTTCAGAGTTGTGGAAGCTTTTGAGTCCAAAAGGTTATATTTGAAAACAATCTTAACTTGTTTTCTTCCACCATAGAAAAATGTTAATCTGCATTTCGATGTCAGTTCTGTTGGTGATGGAGGTTCAGTTCATTGCCTCATGAAAGAAGATGAACAGCAGAGCTGAGAATTACTTGCAGAAGACCCTGATCTTAGTTCACCAGGTTGATACTGAGCGCCCTTAAATGTTCTTGGGTTGGTTTTGTCTCATGTTAGCTGAGCACTTGCAATATGTCTGATGCCTCAGCAAGTGATTAGGTATAAGTTAATGTAGCTGTGACAATTGTACTGTCATTACAAAAGAGATGCAGTGTCTTGACCTTGAAGCATACTCATTGTATTTAAGCAGTACTCTAATAGTGTGATACCTTGTTAGAGTTCTTGATAGTCCATGTTGCTAACTATACTAATGGTTTACTTAGCTTTTTCTCAGGGTAGTGATTTTAGTTTTGGAGCCCAATAAGAGGCTGTAGAAGTTGTAGAAGTACATAACCCCTTGATAATTAACATCATTTGAACTTCTCAAAATGAAGGCATGCATATAATCTTAAGTACACAAAATTAGGTCTGTTGTTGCTGTATGGTGATCTTAGCCCAGGAAGGGTGTCATTTTGATGTTAAATTTCATATTGAGAATTACTTACCTATAGTACTACTTACCTTCAGGTAGCTTGCAAATTAGTTCATGCTTTGATTTGTTTGTTTCCCAACACAAGTGGGAAGATTTAAATACATAACTTTGAAATGTTTTTGTGTGCATGGGTATATTAAATGTCAGCTGGGAATTTTCTACCTAAAGGCTTAGTGCAGCTGGATACTGTTGCACTCGGGATCAGCCTGTATTGAGTTTTGGAGGAGAGTTTCCCGTAAGCAAGTTTCACAAATGGTGAGAGGTTATCTAGTCAAGACTTGGAAAGCTTCCATGTTGCAGGGTTCGTGTGTTTTTTGACACAGTACCTGTGCATTTGGAATTGTATTATCTCCTGCCTTCTTGCATTACTTTGCAGGTGACTTGCACAGCAAATGCTGGTATAGCAGCTGTCCCAGTGCATATTGTCTTTCCAGTGCTATATTAATATTAAATATACTGCTGACTGCTCTGGGTGACTAATATTCAGTAGCTGCTCCACTTGCAGACAGACATCTTGTAGTCAGGCACTCCTGATGTTGGCCTTGCTAGTAACCTGTTTCTGCATCTGTAGCCCTGTTCCCTTAGTGTTAGGAAATCTCATGTTTAACATAAACAGTTATTAACTTTTTATTAAGTCACTTTGGAAAGTTCCATAGGAGTCATCTTAACAACATGAAGTGAAGCAGCTGCTCTGTGTGTGTGCATACATGTTCATGTACTTACTGGGGAGACAGTGCTGTCAAAACCAGAGCTGGCTTAGTGTTTTCAGGTGTTGGCTGAATGGGAGGCACCTTAATTTCCCCAATATCAGTTTAGCCAGATAATTGAGATTTCTTGGCCTAAGGCTTGTGCTGTAGCTTTGTGGGTCTCTTCTGTAGAGAGGGTATAACAAGGTGAACTGTTAGCCCAGCTCCAAACTAGAGGGGAGAGTTACCTCTGTTTTTATGGACAGGCTGAGTTGAGGGGTGGTCTTTCTGGTACTCCGTCCCTTTTTACTAAAAGTTATTTGCACTTACTGATTCATGGGGGTCCAGGTCATGTTCTCTTGGTCCTAGGAATACTTCCTCTTTAGCCTATTTTCCTTAGCTCTTGGTAAAGCATTGCATTATACAGTTTACCGTGCTTGGTTGCCTGTTATCTTGTCTGCCTTGAATATGAGGCACTTGCTATCATTTGTGGGCAGGATGGTGATGACACACACATAGCCCATCTGTGTGGGTCTGGTTTATGGGTTTTCCCTGTCTCACAGTGAAATAAGATCACTTGCTTATTTTTTGCCTTCCAGAACTTGTTTAATTTGCCTGCAGCTTAGGGTCATACGTACTTGTTGTGTGTACACTCCACCTGAACAGTGAAGCTCTAGGTTTTTTGTTGTTGTCTCATTTTGTGGCAATGTAGACCCCACTATAAATGGTGGATCACCTGTTTCCATACACTGGAACTGGAAGGCTAATAATGAAGCCATGAATAACGATGCAGTCACTGTTTAAACAGAGGCATTTTTATTTAGATACTGATGGTCAAAGAGCATTTGAAGCCCCTTGTTTGCTTAGGCTTGAGTTCAGGATCCTGTCACCTTACAGAACTGCATGTTAGAACACTTAAAATGAGTTGTGCTGTGGTCCTATCAGGTGATGTGTGTGGATTTTTGAAGCAGAAGCCAAATCTGTCATGGTATTTGTGCATGTGACTGATTTCATAACACTTGAAGGTTCTAAAGGGGTGATTTGAGCAAGATCCCAACTGCAGAGGGTCCTAAACCACTTGTGCACTTCCCTGGTTAGAATTCCTTGTCTTCATTGTGCCTCATATTCCTGTGCTTCAAAACACAGTATTTAGTAATGTGACCCCTGTGTGTTGTGACAGCATGCAGGTTTTAATGAACACATCCTAGTGATGTATAGCTTTAGGTCATGCCAGCTAAACTCTTAGAAATAAGTGTTAAATGATTGAAGATTTTTGCCTAGGACTTCTGGGGAGGAACAGCAATTCTTGCTCACTTTGTTTAGCAGCCAGCACAATGCAGTTCTCATCCTGCCTGAGGCTACAGAGTCTCCCTTAGAGATAAATTTCAAGTACCTGCTAAACATTGGCTATCAGGCACCAGTAAGGTCTTGGTGCCCACCCAATAAGTCTATCTCTTCATGTGCAGCTCAGCTTCTGTAGCTGTCATGTGAGTTGTGAGGAATGGAGTACAACTTCAGCCCCTGAAGAGGATGCTGAAGCAAGGTGGGACTGCAGATAATAGTGCTTTGGGTAAAAGGGGAAGATTAAGCAGGGAGTTGCTTTTTTTAGCGTTGTTTACAAGGAACTTCTTAAAACTAAAGGAAAAATATAAAAGGACAGAAAATACATGGATGAAAGGGAAAATGACAAAAACAGCTGTTTTCTTTAACTGTAGTTACAGCAGTTGTGCTGTATTGACTAATCTCTTTTTCTGGACTATATACTAGTCTAAAACTCCTTGCTTAGGGTGTAGTTTTCATTGCTTGAAGCAAAATTGTTCTTGCATACTACCTGCAAAGTATTCCTACTACCACAATCAAATACTCAAAGAAGTCCTCTCTGTGTTGAAGCAGAAAATTTCTAGAATGGTAGCGGCTGGTATTTGGTACCAACATTTGTTTCTGACATGTTATATGGAACTTGTTTGCTTCTGGATTTAAATTCTTGTGTGAGAGAAGCAAAGCACGCCACTTATTTGGGGCACTCTTCTTTGCATTTGTTCCTTAGGACCTAACTTTGGCATTTAGAATGGATATGAACGACAGGAAGCTGCCTGTAGATGCTGCTGTACATGGCAAGTAAATCAGGATGTTAGAGATTTGTTGTACAAGTGAAGTTTGTCTTCCTTCCTTGGCCCCTAGCAGCTCAGCAGAGGTCGGGGGTTTTTTTTGTTTGTTTTGTTTTTCTTCCTGGTCAATTTATAGATGTTTGAAATGTTTGTGCTTGTGATTGTTGGGAATTTATCATTTGAAATTTAAGCAATTCATACTTCAGGTATCTCAAGTGGTTTAGAATAGGAGCTTTTATTTTCTGACAATATTCAGGAGATATTCAACTAACCAATAGGAAAAAATGTCTTTAAGCTAATGAAAACCTATTTGTATGATCAAGTTTGTGTAAAAAGTATGACTGTCTTTTTAGAAACTAGCAGAATGCAGTCCTAGAAAATGCTGGTTGACAATCTTATTTTGATGAGTGTGAGTATATTAGTGGCCCCTAATGAGTGAAACAAATGATAGCGGAGCTGGAGTGAGTAGGACAGAGGCTAGTCTTTGCTTTTGTTTAACATTTCCTGTTGGGAGTTATGGCATGCTTGTGGAAGAGGCATGCACTAAAACAGCTCATTTTCCAGAATGCGGATGATCAAAATGGTGCCAAATTATAATATTTGCAGAAAAAATTAAGTGTTGTGGAGCGGGGAAGAACATAAACAGGTGAATCTGGGTTATTGTTAGTCACACTCTGGTTCAGTAATGGATATCTTGGGAGCAATGTAATGAGATGTAAAATGGTATGCAGGATCTTGGTGCAAGTCCCATACTCCAAAAATTCAAGGCATTATAACAGAATCTGCTTGTGTTCTGCAAAAAAGCTGTGATGTCATATGGAAGACACAGGTCCTGACTTTTAGTTAACCGAAAAGGAGATTTAGAGCAGAACTTTGAAGGCTAAAAATGTGCGTTTTCAGCAACTCTTGGTTTCCGTTGCAGGCTTGTTTGCTTGTTCAAGAAACAAAATGGGGATCAGAGAGACTGGATGCAAGCATTGACCTGAGAGCCAAGTCTGTGGGGTATCTGGGAGACATAGATGGTGTGTGTGGAGGTTTTGGCACTGTTGTTAGGCATTCAGATGTACCTACTTTGAAAAGTTTACTTGTCACATAGAAGGGGAAAAGCTTCCCCATCTCTTTTGCAGTGTACAATACATGAATCGGTGTGGTGATCTGAAGCTACCTATCAAACTTTCTCCTGTAAAGAGGAAACCCTCAGGGAGGGCTTTGATTATAAATAGAAAGTGTTTTGTCAAAGAAAACTTCTGTATTATGTAAAGCCTTCCGTTATCTGTCTAATACATGAGTGGACAGTGACAGCTTTTTCCACTGTAGAGAGATAAATACCATAAAGCTTAACAGTCAGCTTGGTAAGTAATATTAAACATTGGGAAGCTTTGGTCTTAAGGTTCTTCTCTAGATGTTGTATTGCAAATGAATGATATGCTGCAATATCTTCCTAATGGAACGAAGAAAATGGCTAAACCACTTGAAATAAATATTTGCTTTAGAGACATCTTATTTTGAGCTGGAAGAAGAATCAGCTGATGTGTTAAACTGCTCTGATGTCCTCAGAAGCAGTCTGCAGGGTGCTTCAACCTATGAGCATACTAACACTATTCAGTGAAACTTGCTCATGCTGACAGCTAGTAGTTTCTAAATGTTTGTTCTTGGCTAATTTGGGGGCAAGTCTTGATACAGTTGGCGTCTTGTGTGACTGAACAAAGGAGCAGTGTTTTTTTGAATGTCTGAGAAGAAAAATATATAGGCAAAATGCAGAGTTCAACAGGTAATGAAGCTTAATGTCTGATATTTAATGATTCCAAGTAAAAAGAAACTTACTTCTAGTCCTGCATAAAACAAAATGGAGACAGAAGAGGTTTGGATACTTCTAAATCTGTTTGAACTGTGTGTTAATGTTAATACCTTCTCAGTCTGATCAGGGTTGCATCTTCTGAGCTGCTGTTTTGAGGTTTGTCCCTCTGAGATACCTACACAACTGCTTTGATTGCATTTAACTCTTTTTTTAAGATATCATTCACAATCATATAAGCCAGAAATGCGTTCAAATGGAGATAGTTATTTTTTGTGACATGTCTCAGTGGAGCTTGAAAATTAAGGAAAATCTATTGGACTTCCTAGGGCCCTAAATTGCATCTAGGCCCTGTAGGTCTAGGTTTACAGCTTGGAAAACTGCATCTTCAGGCTATGTGGTGGGCTGTATATATGCAATATAAAACTGTAAAACACCTTTTTGTAATTATAAGAGGGGCTGCAGTGGTCAAGTAAAGAAAGGCTTTCAGATGAAGTCTTATAGAGATTAATTCTATTTTGTAAATGATTCCTAAAGTATTTCTTAATAGTTTGGCTGTCTCAGCAAAGTGTCAAAAGAATAACCTTGCCATATGACAGTTGCTACACCTGAGGGGCAATAGAAGTTATTCAAGAGACAGTGAAGTTATGCTAATCGCATATACTTGATATCTTCTACTGAACACAGATTTTCTGTTTGCAGAGGCAGGAGTGAAAGCCTTTGAAGCACTACAGGAATCTCTGTGAGAGATTAATGGCTCTGAGGCAATGCTTGTGTAAAATAAGTGCATATATAACATGTTAAACTTGTCTGACTGGGCACCATACAACCTATGACCTTCACAGTTAACTGCTTATGATATTTCGACCACACATCAAAATGTATCAGTCAAATTAATGTTGATGCTCAAAAAGAGCTATACCTTCACTTTTTCTGAAGGATAGAAATAATCTAACTTCAAGATGATTTGTTTCTCTTCTTGAGCAATAAGGATAAATGGAAAGATTCAGGAGTACATGATATTGATTTTTTTGAATGCTTTAACATGATTATTTTAAGTCTCAGACAAGGCCCACTTTTTGTGCTGAAGCTGCCTGAGTATCCAGACATGAATTGAATTTTGGATCTACTTTTTTTGCAGTAAGCTCTTATGCAGAATGATGATTCATCCTACCCTGTATCAGTGAATTACTGACATCCTTTCTGGCTTTTGCATTCTCATTCTCTCTCTCTCTCTCTCTCATTATTTCTTTTTTTTTTAAAGCCCTAGTTGTTTAAGGCCAAGTTCTCCTGTCATTTGATACTTCATTCCCTTCTAACAGTGTGTAGCCCATCTGTGGAATCTGCCACTTCAGGGACCAGAGCCTGGGTAGCAGTATGGGTGGGATTGATGTGGTTACGCATGCTACAATAAAAGTCCTCAACTGCAACCACAAGCAGCATATTTTAAGTGGAGAGCCTAGAGGGAACAATTTTTTTCCTTGCATTGCATATATAGAGGTGGCTGAGTGATCAGGATTTTACCTTTTTCTGCAGCATTACAGACCTAGATTTGCTTTGTCAAAGGTAAAGCCAGGGATCTTCACAGGCAAAGGGGAAGTAGTTGTGTGTGTCACAGCAAACAGAGTTCCTGAGCCCAAATGTCAGGTTTGGATTTGAAAAATTAATTTGAAATACTGACTTTGCAGGCATATTTTGACCTATGTTTTGAGTTTGAAGCTTTATTAAACTCATGTTGTTAAACCCTTTTTTTCACATCCCCTTCTCCAGTAACCTTTCATATACCTACTGACAAATGGCAATGACAAATCTGAATTGTTGTGTTCTGATGATGCTCGAGAGACCAAGGGTAGATTTTTGCCCATCAGTGTAAATAGTGTTTTAAAAAAAATCTTCTTAATTTGCAAAAGTGTGCGCTTTTTCCAGGAAACCTAATATATTCAAATTCTTGATAAATAAACATTTGTGGCAGTTCCCAGATGTGGCCCATGAAGATTAGGTGATGATAGATAGTATTTTAAACATATTCAACAAATGGTATGCTTAACCCAACTGCAGTAGGGTGTGTTTTCTGAACAAATGATATTCAGAATCCAGTGGTTGTATTTATGGTGTCACTGGGTGGGAAACACCCAAAGGTATGATGAAAGATAGCAACATTTTGATTTTCTAAAAAATGTTTAGCTAGTGCAATAAAACTGAACAAATGGAACAGGTGAACAGGGCTATTGTTTTTGAGACTGAGGTTTAGAGTAAGAACATGCGAAGAGTGTCCTTCTGTTACAGGATTGGATATCCAAGATCCTGGCATAACCTGAAAACCACTAATGATAACACTTGTTTTAATGTTGTTTTGTTTTGTTTTTGATGGTGCTGTACAGTGACAAATTCAGTTATTTTTGGTAATGAAATTACAACTTTTATCCTTGGTGAATGAATTGCTATCTCTTACAGTGAAAATTAAAAATTAAACCTAATGTTGGGATAGCAAGCTTTTTGTCCTGAGAGAGCAGTTGAGGAAAGGTTAGAAGTGTTAGCTCTGTTTTGCCTGAGGATATATTTCACTTTTTGTACTGAAGTATGTGATGTAACTGACCCCATCTTGCAATGACATGTGATTTCTTGTAATTTATTCTAGCTTCATGAGCATTAATGCCATTATGGTTGAATAATTTGCAAGGATTTTTATGCTTCTGGCTTGTTCTCTACTTGTGCCTTGTTTAGGTTTTTATATGTTGCAAATTTAGTTAAAAGTAAAGTAAGATGAACTGTAGTTGTGTGTTTTTCAGCTTCTTGCTCGTTTCTAATGGCAAAATAGAGGTGATGGTAAGAGCTTTCTAATCCAACTTGCAGCTGGAACACAAGGAGTCATTTTTGGTGCACTGTAAATGTTAAGCTTAGTTAAGGTAAAAGTTAGATCCATTCTCGGTTACCTTCTGTTGCTATGTATCCCAAAACTTGAAAATAATTTTTTGTATTTTGGTGGTTAGCTTTTGGTCCTTGAATATCTATTTTTTTTTTCATTATTCAGAGTTTTTGTATTTAGGGCAAATGCTTTTAATTCTTTCTCCAAATTGTTACTGTGATGAACAGTAGTGGAATGCTTACAAGGGAATTAGCTGCATATTGAGTTCAGCCTGTGACAGTAAACATCTTCCATTCCTTGGAAGATGAGTACCTGCCTGCACAGCAAGTACTCATCATACCATGTTGGTGGAATGAGTATCCTACTTGCCCATTTTGGAAAAACTAAAACTTTATTAATAGTGTCCCTTTAACTAGACCAGGCTTTCAAGACTTCACGTGAGTAACTAAAATCTCCATGTCCAGTTACCAAGGATAGACCACTTGGCCTTTGCAAGAAAGCAGTTCTTTGAAGGGTTGGCAGTTGGCTCAAAGGACAGATTCTTGGTCTTTTCTGGTACTTCCTTAGCCACTCTAGCAGGGAGCTCCTACTTCAATTGCCTAGTGCTAATACTAAAGACAGTCCTTGTTGTTGTGTTGGATGTGGTTTGCAACAAAAATCTCTTTCCAAATCCAGTAATCTCATTTCCTTTCCAGTTCACTGTGCGCTGTGTAAAGATAGGGATCTTATTAACTGATGGACATGTGCTGAGCCTTGCTGAAAATATTGCTATTGTATCTTACCGCATTAATGGATGGGATTTAGATATGCAACAGTAGTTTATTAACTAATGAGGAATCTAACCTTGCTATGGAGTTTTAAATTGCACGTATTAGTGCATGCAGTACACCAAATACAGTGAAGCTGCAGACATTTATGTTACATGAATGACTCTGGCTTGTCATCTTTTTCTTAAATACAACTTTTTGAAAAAGACTTTGAGCATGTTAAATCAACAAAAGAGGATGTTGATCTAACCAGTATAAATCTTCAAGGTCCCTTAAAATCTGGATTCTATTTGTTTGAGCTTTCTTTAAAAGTGAATCTCACCAATACTTGGAATGACTTCACACTTGTGTTTTCCCTGAAAGTCCTTTTGTTTTGGTTCAAGACAAATTACATTAGTTTGTTGGTACCAGTTTATGATAGCTGCTTGTCAGAAGACAGGAAACTTTTAATGTAAACTTTGAAGAACAGAATTCTGATCATTGTTCTTTATTAAGCACTTCAGTAAACATGATGCCGGAGCATATCTCATATTTGAGATGACGAAAAAGAATGTCTTGAACTTGCAAAATCAGCTGATTATTATGATTGCGAATAATTCATGACCCTTCCAACAGTGCAACAAATTAATTTGTTCTCTTGTGTGCAGGAGGATCTACAAACCAGCTCCCTAATGTGATTGGATACACTGCTGGTCACCATTCAATTTTTATTAAAAATTAATAGCATAAATGGACTGTAGTATAACACAGTCTTGATGCAGATGAGGTAGAAAGATATTTGGGCAGTGAGTTGCCAGAGGACTTAGTAGACTTCCAGTGTGCCCAGCAAATTGAATTTTCCCTCCTCACCCTTCAAAATCAAAAGCATTCTGGTGTTCATCATTTAAATTAGTGTCTGTGTTAGGTCAGATTCTGCCTGACAGTAGGACAGGAGTCTTGACTGACAGTGTTCTGCCATATGTTTCTGTGAGGAAACAAAGATGTATTTAGTCTTAAACACACAGTTTCTGGGTCACCCTAGAAGCTGGAGGAGAAGTTTCCATTGAAGTTGTTTCCCAAGATCTAAGTCTGCTTTATAAAGGATACTTGCAGCCAACAAAATGATTGAAATTATCCCAACCAATACAAAATCTATGCTTTCCTACAGCTGATAAGGAAACTGGTGTTATTTTCCTTGTCTACCCCTCTTCAGTGCCAGATACTTCAAAGTTCACTGCATCTAGCACTGAAATAAAGGTTATACACAGAACACTAAACGCTGACTTTGTTACTAGTTTGTTGTAGAAATGGTCCAAGTATACTTTGTCTTGTTTGCTTATAAAGTTTTCCAATTGCTGCCTCAGAGCATTTTGTTTAAAACAGTTGTACCTTTCATTTCTTCTTCCCTCCCCAGAAGCAAATGGTTTTTGGGGAGTTGAGTGTTAAATTGGAAGTGACCTTACTTGCCTTCAGTCACAAATAGCAGCAAGAAGGAAGGGGATTCCCCTGCTGCCCATCCCCATTCATGGCTTTCTATTTCTGTGCAAACCCCACCTTACAGTGCACGGTGACTGCCAGCACTCAACCTGCTGCAACAGTTCAGGTGCAAACCAACGCGCTGCCCCCCCCCCCCCCCAAAAAAAAAAGGAAAAAAAAAGAAAAAAGAAAATAAAAAACAGTCTAGGTTGTGAGCAGGCAAAGTTGCTGTGGTACAAGTGCTATAATTTTTTGGCTGGGGGATGCTAGTAGAATTAGATGTTATGAGATTTGTTGAAACAATTTTATTTTGATGTTCATGGTTGTGTGCTAGTTTGTGTGCTTGAGTTGTTCTGGGCAATGTGACTCATGGGTTAAGATGCTGCTAATGGTGAAATGTTGAATTCTGGTTTTGAAATTCAAAGAAAATAAATCTTGGATATGGTATTTGGAAAGGACAACTTTTTGTTATTGTTCAGATGGCTTGCTTTTATGTGACAGGGCTTCTTGCACTGTAGCTATTATGGGAACTAAGCACTTAAACAGTAAAAAAAAAATAATGTTTTGGTGTCTCTTCTGTGTGGTAACACCTTTTAAAAATTCTGTGATATGAGGCATTAGTAAAAATATACTCTTATTTGAACAAGAGTGTAATATAGTATTTCCAACTGTTCTTGACCACTTTATTACCTATATTGGGTGGCTGGCTAGCTGATTAATTGTTTATCATCCTAAAATGTATCTTTGGCAACATGTGGATTGGTACTGGCATTCAGTTTTTACCCCACCTTCTAAGCATACTGTTTGTCTGTAACTCTGCAATGCAATAAATGTCTGTGGTGGGAGCAGCTGGTTACTTGAAACATATGATCATATGATTGATACTTGATCTTGAAAGTAATTTCACTGAGACAGCAGGTCTCCTAAACCAGTGATTTCTAGTGGACTGAATGGCAGATACCTGACTTCCGTAGCACAGTGCAAAATGTTGTATATCAGGTAGGTGGAGGGCAGAAGAGAACAATATGTCATTATTTTGTATGTGATCTAGTTATTGAAGCGAAGGTGAAGTTAAGCTGAGCTTCTGACTTAATTGAAGGGATAAACTGATTTGAAATAAATATTAGTGTTGTCCTCTCCCAAATCAAGACTGTAAAATTGTGGCAGGAAGTAGAATTATTATGAAAAAGGTGATCTGCAGACAGGCTCATGTCAATCCTTCTCCATCCTTTCCCTCATGTCAGACAAGGTAATATCAGTCATTTTCTGGTTCATCCTCTCCCCGATTGACACAACTAGGTTATGAGCTATAACTGTTCCTGCACAGCATTTGTCTGTCACTTGCTTTTTCTCCTTGACCATTGTACTCTAATTCTCTTTTAGAAATTGGGTATTTTATAACCTAACTGCTTTGGATTTTTGTGTTGCTTATACTTTTTTACTGTCACTTATTTCAAAATGTTAAGACTGTTGAAACAATTAATGATGATCCACTCTTCTAGATCTGTTCCTTGTTCCCTTTCTTCCCTTGCATGGTCTTCAGTGCATTCTTGACTTGCAAAACTCCCTAGATTTTCATGCTGTCAATGATACCAGCCAGATTCTCCTTCCTTCCTGCCCCCCAAAGAATAGTACACTGTAGTAACTTCTTGCTCTTCCTCTAATTTTAGGGGAGAGCACATGCTCAAAACTACTAGTTGCCTTTTTATTTCAGCTTTGGTTGAGGAAAACTGCTTCCTGGTAGTGAGATGATTCTAGCTGTTTATTAGGCTAAAACATGCTTTTCCTTATGCTCTTGTTGTTCAGTAGTCTATGTAGCTCAGTTTTGTTTTTGTTTTTTTTTTTCTTTTTTGAGTAACACTGTGGGGGAAACCATTTTTCAGCGGTGTTCAATATAGTGGAGCCCTAAGCTGGTAGAGTCAGCTTTAAAAGAACTTCAGCATATAAACTCATAATGTGTCAGTGTGGTAAGAGCCAGAATTTTATTTTTCAGGTCTTGCTAATGAGCACGTATTTCCAGTTATGAGTGGATGACCTTTCATTAAACCTGGCTCTTGGCCTCAGTTCAGTTCCTGAGTGGAAAAACCAGGAATATGTACTAGAAGTGGCTACCTAGCATAACGTATGATGTCCTGATGACATTCCTAGACAAAGTTATTTTTAGGATGGTGAGGCAGGCAGTATCTCTTCAGGTTCTACTGTACACGTATAGTTTGTGAAATGAAATTTGTAGTAATAGGATTCTCAATAGAGCAGCCACAATGAGCCCAAGCCTGGATTTTTCATATTGCTGTTTCTTGGGTTTTACTTCAACTACATGCTGTCCTTATGAATTTCCTAATGCAGGCAGCTACTTGACCAGTAAGAGTCAGAAGGCTCTGAGTAAACTCAGTGTTTATAACTAGTTGATTTTTAAAGAATGCACCATAAATACATCCTAGAGAAAGCACACTGTTTAATTTTTTTTATTGTCTATTGTTCACTTTCAGGAAAAACGTGCCAGTTCTGGCATTTATACCCACAGATAACTTCATGGTTATGCACACCACATTAGCAATATGCTCTTAGTGCAGTTTGAAGAGCTTACAGACTTCTTTGTGCATCAGCCCTTGGTTTGAAGACTGAATAATTTCCCTTAGATAAACTGGTTGAGAACCTCTGTCTGCATAAGTGAAAATATACTGGAAAAACCTTAAGTAATTATTTCAAGCAGTCTGAAAATCCCATGTCCCTGTTCTTCTGATCCTGAAGGTCAAAAAAGAAGGTATGCTTACAATTTCCCCTTATCTCCCCCCCCGCCTCGACACACTCACTCTCACAGAGCTGACCTCTAATGCTCCATTGCTGTGTCTTCTGATTGCTAGTATACTAAAGTTGCAGGCTGTAAATCTAGAAATCCCTGTGAAAGGTTAGTTTCACAAACATGATCTGCTTGCTCCTTCCCCTGGTTCCTCTCACAGGTTTTCCTGCTGGGGCCAGGATGGTCAGTGTGATGCTCTGACTCAGGCTTGGCCTCTGCTTGGCAGCTGTGGAGTGGGATCTCTTCACAAAACTGTCTCCTGAGTGTGGGAATGAAGGCTGAGACACTCCGTGCTTTTTCAGAGCTTCATAACAGCATAAGTTTTCTGTCCAAAAGGTAGAAATGTGAAAGAATGAAAGAACAACAGCAATGTGTAGTAAGAAGGGAGAGGCTACTCTTGGTAAAAGTTACCAAAAATGGAGATTTGTTTTCCTCCTTACCTGCACTCAGGGTCGCATCTACCATGGACTGCGATGAGAAAACAGGTTGCTCAGACTCCCCTGCCTCAGGAGGGGGAGAAAACAAGGTGGAAAATTTGACCTCAAGTGTGAGATGAAGGGGACTGTTAAGTGAAAAGCCTAGAGCACAGACACAGAAGAGACTTCTGGGGGAGATGACAGCATCCAAATCACAGAATCACTGAGGTTGGAAGGGACCTCTGGAGATCATCTAGTCCAACCCCCCTGCTCCACCAGGGTCACCTAGAGCACATTGCACAGGATTGCATCCAGGCGGCTTTTGAATATCTCCAGAGAAGGAGACTCCACCACCTCTCGGGGCAACCTGTTCCAGTGCTCTGTCACCCTCACAGTGAAAAAGTTTTTCCTCATGTTAAGATGGAAGTGTCTGTGTTTCAGTTTGTGCCCATTGCCTCGCGTCCTGTCGCTCGGCACCACTGAAAAGAGTCTGGTCCCATCCTCTCGACACCCTCCCTTCAGATACTTATACACATTGATAAGATCTCCTCTCAGCCTTCTCTTCTCCAAGCTAAACAGGCCCAGCTCTCTCAGCCTTTCCTCATAAGAGAGATGCTCCAGTCCCCTAATCATCTTTGTGGCCCTTTGCTGGACTTGCTCCAGTAGTGCCACATCCCTCTTGTACTGGGGAGCCCAGAACTGGACGCAGTACTCCAGATGTGGCCTCACCAGGGCTGAGTAGAGGGGGAGAATCACTTCCCTCGACCTGCTGGCAACACTCTTTCTGATGCACCCCAGGATACCATTGGCCTTCTTGGCCACAAGGGCACATTGCTGCCTCATACTTAACTTGGTGTCCACCAGCACTCCCAGGTCCTTCTCAGCAGAGCTGCTTTCCAGCAGGTCAACCCCCAACCTGTACTGCTGCATGGGGTTATTCCTCCCCAGGTGCAGGACCCTGCACTTGCCTTTGTTGAACTTCAGGAGGTTCCCCTCTGCCCATCTCTCCAGCCTGTCCAAGTCTCTTTGAATGGCAGCACAGCCCTCTGGCGTATCGGCCACTCCTCCCAGTTTTGTATCATCAGCAAACTTGCTGAGTGTGCACTCTGTGCCTTCATCCAGGTCATTGATGAAGAAGTTGAACAAGACTGGACCCAGTACTGACCCCTGGGGGACACCGCTAGCTACAGGCCTCCAACTAGACTCTGTACCACTGATCACAACTCTCTGAGCTCTGCCATTCAGCCAGTTCTCAATCCACCTCACTGTCCACTCATCTAACCCACACTTCCTGAGCTTGTCTATGAGGATGCTATGGGAGACAGTGTCAAAAGCCTTGCTGAAGTCTAGGTAGACAACATCCACTGCTCTCCCCTCATCTACCCAGCCAGTCATTCCATCATAGAAGGCTATCAGATTGGTTAGGCATGATTTCCCCTTGGTGAAGCCATGCTGACTACTCCTGATCACCTTCTTTTCCTCCACATGCGTGGAGATGGCTTCCAGGATGAGCTGCTCCATCACCTTTCCAGGGATGGAGGTGAGGCTGACTGGCCTGTAGTTCCCTGGGTCCTCCTTCTTGCCCTTTTTGAAGACTGGGGTGACATTGGCTTTCTTCCAGTCCTCAGGCACCTCTCCTGTTCTCCATGACCTTTCAAAGATGATGGAGAGTGGCTTAGCAATAACATCCGCCAGCTCCCTCAGCACTCGTGGGTGCATCCCATCAGGGCCCATGGATTTGTGGGTGTCAAGTTTGCTTAAATGATCTCTAACCCACTCCTCCTCCACCAAGGGAAAGTCTTCCTCTCTCCAGACTTTCTCTCTTGCCTCCAGGGTCTGGGGCTCCTGAGGGCTGGCCTGAGCAGTAAAGACTGAAGCAAAGAAGGCATTCAGTAACTCTGCCTTCTCTGCATCCTTCGTCACCAGGGCACCCACCCCATTCAGCAAAGGGCCCACGTTTTCCCTAGTCTTCCTCTTGCTGCTGATGTATTTGAAGAAGCCCTTCTTGTTGTCCTTGACATCTCTAGCCAGATTTAATTCCAAACGGGCCTTAGCCTTCCTCGTCGCATCCCTGCATACTCTGACAACGTTCCTATATTCCTCCCAAGTGGCCTGTCCCCCTTTCCACTTTCTGTAGACTTCCTTCTTCTGGTTGAGTTTTGCCAGGAGCTCCTTGCTCATCCATGCAGGTCTCCTGCCTCCTTTGCTTGACTTCTTACTCATAGGGATGCACCGCTCTTGAGCCTGGAGGAAGTGATGTTTGAATATTAACCAACTCTCTTGAACACTCCTTCCTTCCAGGGCCCTCACCCATGGGATTCCTCCAAGTAGGTCCCTGAAGAGGACAAAGTTTGCTCTCCTGAAGTCCAGGGTTGCGATCCTACTTGGTGCCCTGCTGCCTCCTCGCAGGATCCTGAACTCCACCATCTCATGGTCACTGCAGCCAAGGCAGCCCCCAACCTTCACATCTTCCACCAGTCCTTCTTTGTTTGTTAGTACGAGGTCCAGCAGCACCCCTCTCCTTGTTGGCTCCTCCACCACCTGGGTCAAGAAGTTGTCACCAATGCTCTGCAGGAATCTCCAGGACTGTTTGTGCCTAGCTGTGTTGTCTTTCCAGCAGATATCGGGGTGGTTGAAGTCCCCCATGAGAACCAGGGCCTGGGATTGTGAGGCTACTTCCAGCTGTCTGTAGAAGGCCTCATCCACTTCCTCATCCTGATCAGGTGGCCTGTAGTAAACACCCACAACAGTGTCACCTCTATTAGCCTGCCCTTTGATCCTTACCCATAAGCTCTCGACTCGCTCTTCATCCACCCCTAGGCACAGCTCAATACATTCCAGTTGCTCTCTCACATCAAGAGCAACTCCACCACCTCGCTTTCCTGGCCTGTCTTTCCTAAAAAGCACGTAGCCATCCATGACAGCACTCCAGTCATGCGAGCTATCCCACCATGTCTCTGTAATGGCAATGAGATCATGGCCCTGCGACCGCACACACATCTCTAGTTCTTCCTGTTTGTTCCCCAAGCTGCGTGCATTGGTGTACAGGCATTTCAGGGAGGTGATCGAGCATGCAGGTTTCCCAGGAGGGATACAAGAGGGTCCTCCACAGCCACATCCCATGCGCACTTCCCTGGCTGCATTCACCTGTTGGAGGCATCCTGACTTGAGCAGTCTTTTGCCAGCTACCCTGTCACTATAACTCTCCCCTTCCCCCATCTTTCCTAGTTTAAAGCCCTCCTTACCAGGTTGGCCAACCTGTTGGCAAAGACCCGCGTGCCCCGCCTCGTGAGGTGGATCCCATCTCTCGCCATCAGTTGTCGATCTTCAAACAGGGTCCCATGGTCGTAGAAACCAAAACCCTGTTGCCAACACCAGCGGCGCAGCCAGTCGTTAACCTGGAAAGTCCGTCTCCTCCTCAAATGATGAGCAGGGATTATGGTGCCAGATATGAGACTGGGTTTTATACCTACTGGTAGACCTGTAAAATCAGCAGAGCAATCTCTTTGGAAGTGGCATTTGATATTTTTACTCACAGCTGTTGATAAGCAAGGTCCCAGTATCAGGTGGTGCCAGGTAAGCTGACCCAGTAATTACTCCAAGGTTTTAATTAGGATGGTTATGTTAATATTCCTGGTTCCTCTACTTTCTCCACCACCTTTACTGAAACAATGTCTGTCCATCCCCCCGCTGGCATGGGTGGCTGCTAAAGAATGGAGAGTTGTCACCTGAAGTTTTAACACCCAAAATATGGGGAAAATGCCAACAGCGAAGCTTCTATGATTTAAATGTGTTCTGTGGTTCAGACTACCTTTTTGGATTTACAAAGGCAGCTTTTTGATTTAAGCTGTTAGATGACTGAAATGCAAAACATGTTTGGTTTTTGGCTGGATAGCAACCTGTTTTTAAAATGACTTTCTGAAGCCTGAATCACCCACATAGAAGCCTT
Source organism: Apteryx mantelli (assembly GCF_036417845.1). Taxonomy (NCBI): domain Eukaryota; kingdom Metazoa; phylum Chordata; class Aves; order Apterygiformes; family Apterygidae; genus Apteryx; species Apteryx mantelli. Next base: position 20,756,072 of record NC_089992.1, read on the forward strand.
CAACAGAAAGATTGTCAGACACTTAAAATTATCTCTCAAGGCCAGATTTTCTGCACTTTTTTTTGTTACCATGTGCAGCCCCTGTTTACATAGAAGGCTCCCACTCATTTGCTGCTTCCCGACTCTGTTACTAGCTGAATGAAAGAATTTGATCCATTATTTCTTCTTTTCATCCTTTTCTTTATCCAGTTCTCTTCTCTCCCTCAACAGATCTCAGCCCTTCATCTTTCCAAGAAAAGGCTATGGATTTGGAAGGTATCGTGTAGATGAAAGGGAGGGTATTTGACCTGTGGTGGCTGTGCACAAAAATTCTTATACTGCTCTTAGTTGGCTGAAGAAAAGCAAGTATCTTACAGGGAGAATATAGTGGATAGGGAGCCTGAGGGTTTTACAGCTGCCTTTGTACTGAGCCATAAATTTATATCAGAAGCTAGTTTCTACAAGCTGGATGGCAGAGCAGCTGTTCCTGATTCATTCTAGTTACAATTCCACTGGCTACATTTTTCCACCTTAAAGTACTCTTGAAATCATAGAGCTAAGCTTAAAATAAGCTGTAATTCAAAACAAAAGAGTTGGAAAAATGGTGGTGCTGCAAGTGGTATTAGCTCAGCATGATAGGATGACTTGTTGCACTGCTGAGTGCCATTATTAATTAAGCAAATGGACTGCCACCTTGATCATCTTGTTGCTCTTCTCCTATCCCCGTTGTTGATCTCTGCCCTAGTTTTAGCTTATTCCTACTGACATTTTCCTTCAAAGAAAGGAAAATAATGCAGGTGTAAAATGGTTTGAAAAAGAAACTCTGATCCCATATATCTGGGGGGGAGTGAAAAGATCGGAAGTCATTCTCCTCTGATTAAATATATTCGAATGTGATGCTTCTGTAAAATTTGAGGTGGTTCATTCTCTAGACCATATATTTAGGATTTCACTTGCAACTCTCTAGTACATAGAACTAATGTTAATGGAAGAGATCCTTTCTTGTCACTCGAAAGGCGTGTCACTGCAGTACTTCAGGAAAGTGTACTTGACTCAGATTTGGAGTATAATTGTCTTTAATTGTGCTTCTTGCAGACTAGCGAGTTCCTTAGGCAAGTTTTAGTGAGAATTTTCAAATGGTCAGAAGAAACAACTTCATAAGCCTTTAAATCTTAGGGGATAATTAGATTAAGATGAAAAAAGGTGAGGAAAAAGCAATGTTTTAAGTATTCATGCTTCTCTGATTCTTTGCAGTGCAATGCAAGTTGCTGGTCTCAGCATGCTTATTAATACGTGAACAATTATCTGACAGTCAAATAGACTAAAAGTATCTGTTATGTGCCTCCACTACGTATGTTTCTGGTATGTCCATTACTTTCTTTAGGTAGAGAACTGCTAATACATTAATACTTGGACTTTGACAGCTAACTGATGAATTCATATCTTGTAAATGTGAAGCCGCTAAGAGTTGAAGACCTTTAAGCTGTTGCATTCCAGTTCCCTTGCACAAGTGTGTGGAGTAGGCCTTTTATACTTCAAACTTGCAACAAAGCTTGTATTTATTTCAAATGAATGGCAGCTAAATAAAGTGGACTGCAATAGTTGTATCTATAGCCATTATTAGGAGTAAAGGCTTACATGAGGATGGGCGGAGGACAAAGCCTGCTATCATTCCAGAGCAATGCAGCTTGCAAACATTCTTGGTTTTGTTGTAAGTCAGGCTGGTTGTTTCTTTGTGTTCATGAAGGCCTGTGTTGTGCAACTGTACCATGCATTACAAACTTTTGTTGACAAGGAACTTTGGCATCTGTAGCATCTGTGGAACTGGGAAGATATGTTCCAGTGTTTGTTGGGACTTGCTTATTCAAAGCTCCGTCAGTTATGAGGAAGCATCTTTGTGATAAGAGGTGGTAAATTTAATTGTCAATCAAACTTGAGCTACTTCAGAAATCTGATAACTGTTTTAAGACTGGGAACAGTTGTTATATTAAATGTTTTATGGAAAGGATGGAGAATCATTTGTTACCCCACATTTTAGATAGCTGCTTTAGCTACCAAGAAAGAAGGGTTAGATTTTCTCTGGTTACATTTCTGCAGCTAAGAAATAAAATGCAGCTTTTCCAGTTGTGGAATATTATTCTTGAGCACAGGTGTAGCAAGTAGAGGTGACTGTCATATCCAGTTTGATGCTAACACTATTCTGTTCCACATGTCTCCCTGGAATCTCCTGCGAGCGTTGTAATGAAGTATCTGAAAATTTTGTGTAAATTAAAGTTATTTTTATTTTATCCCATTAAATGTATAGTGTAAAAGGCTTGGTTAGAAATGGGTGAAATAAGTGAATTTTGGGAGTAAATAAGCATGATTTGTTTAAAAGAGGTGACAAAGTTGTGCCATCTGCCTTGATAGAAGCTGCCATAAATACTCTTCTTGACTTGGAACATAAACATAGCACTGAATTGTTGTAGAAGTTGTGATCATGATGACGCCTGTTCATTAGGCAGATTTGCATAAACTTTTGCCTGAATAAGCTCTTTTGCATGCAAAATAATTTCTCATGCATATGAGAGTTCACCTTTTGCAGTACAGTTGGAAAAACCAAGAAAACAGCCTAACCTTGAACTTCTAGTTATTGCTATACCTGAACAATAATTGAATCTGAAAGGGAACCTCTCTGAGCTATTTATTGCTACTTCTGGAGCATCTGCGCCTGAGTATTTCCTCCTTATAAAGGATTTAAAGAGGCTAGGTCAGCAGTGTAGGCCTTCTGGGTCCCTTTACCCTTAGACTGCAAAATCTGTTCTGGTATGCTCCACCTCCCTTGGCTAGACCAAGAGAAGTTCAGCTTTTCTGTTGACGTCCTTTTATCTAGGCCATGTAGTGCTGGTGTCTGGACAGGTACTCTCGACTGGGAAGAGAAGACCTTTGCCTTTTCTGTCACCATTACTAATCTCAGTCCTCACTTGTATCCCTCTAGGCTTCCTTGAGGAGGCACATAGTGTTTATATTAAATGTTTACTGCTGTGTAGACGCTTTGCTAGCATAAGGATATGATTCCAAGGTAGCTTGGTTTATGCTGAACCAAGGTTCGTGCAGTTCTTCCTTCCCTGCAATGTGGCAGCCCTGGCACTGGCCTGACTGTGCAGAGAGCTGGGCTGGGAGTTTCAGCGGTTTGAAGGAACAGCTAGCTGTTTGGGGGGAGGGAAGGACAAGTACTGATGGGTAGTCTAGCTCCCCGCACACACTTGCTATGGGCAGAGAGGAGTGCCAGTGTACAGCAGGAGTGGGAACATCTGCTCAGCGAGGTAAGGAGAAGCATGGGACCAAGGCAGTGCTGACTGAAACGGACGACAAGTTATACCCCCAGGGAATTAATTCTCCCAGTAAAAGTGGTCTGTTTGCTAGGGTTGCTATAGCCCCCAGCATTATGAACTTCCAGTTTGGGTTGGTGAGCAGGTTGTTTCTGGAGTACAAATACTGATGCTAAAGTTTGCCTTCAGGTGGGCTCAGGTTATGTAGCACTGCTTTACTACAGCTGGCATCATTCGTCTCTTCTCTTCCTTCTGGCTTATTAATCTTGTTGTCTTGTTGCAGTGGGCCTCTGGGAAGGAAATATTTATTTGAGCAAAGTTCAGTCTAATCAGTTCAGTTTCTTGTGTGATTGTATTAAATTAAGCTGTAGTATGCAATTAAACACTTTTAATAGACAGCTTCCTGTTAATGTGTTTCCTGACATTCATTAACATCTCTACTAAAACTTGAGCAAGTGAAAGTTGAAAGAGGGAGTGGATAGACTTAAAAAGAAAAAAGGGAGAAAGTTTCTCGGGAGATTTATTTTTCTTTCTTAGCCATCCCTGTATCTTCTATGAATTTGTCTTAAACTTAAAAATGGTGGGTTTTTTGCTTTGACAGAACAAATTTTTCTGTTATGACTTTTCAAATCAATGTTTCACTTAAGTTTCTTTGTATTATATTTTTTCCCCATCTTCTGACTATTTCCAATAAACATAGGCACAAAAGTGTGTGTGTGTGTATATATATATATATATACACATATATATATTAGCCCAAGAAAAAGCTAACTCTTTGAAAGACTTCAAGGTTGCTTCTCATCCTTCCCCCCCCCCCCCCTTTCCAGTGATGGGGGGCAGGGGACCAAAAACCCTCAAATGTCATCTATTACTGCAGGTAAGCCTCCTCTCACTCTCTTGCTGACTTGGGCTGAGTTTATGAGCATTGGAAGTGATGGTGATAATGAGTGTTCTTGCTGCAAGGTACTAAACACAGGTTGTTTGAGAAATAAAATAAATGATCTTTCTGTCACTGTCTGTAAAACAATCCAGCTGGCAGAATGCTGCTGCTCTGAGAATCCATGTGCTTTTTCACTCTTGTATGTGAGCTGGAGGCAGCATGTGGGAGGAGAAGGTAGGAAGAGTGGACCTTGGACATCCGTTTTGTGTGCTAATAGAAAGGACTCTGAATCATTGTTATGCCACAGTTTCCACATTAATGATTTTGATGGATTTTTTTTTTTTAATTAGCATGAGTGATTTGTTTATTGAGGCATTGACTGAACTGATGTCTTGGCTGAAATCACATGATTTGCATAATGGAAAATGGATATGAAGAGAGTGAAGAAGCCTGTGTTTGAAGAGCTTTCTTAGACACAGCCAAATCAATCTGAAAGTGTGGTGCCATTTTGGGAAGGTTGTAGAATCATTTTGACTACAGTGCTATTCTGTAGAGAGACAAATAAGCAGGGTGATGCCAGGTACATGTCCAGAATTGCAGAACAGTAAGAAATGAAGCTGCAGGGAAAACTGAGCGAGCCTTTTAAAAGGGAGAGGGTGCGCAGGTGCCTGAAAACTACTAACCTGTGACTTCAGTCAAACTTGTAGAAACAGTAGCAAGTCTTGCATTTGATTCAGCAGACCTTGTCCATGGGAGCACCAAGGATTTGTGTTGAGGCAACAGTAACTTTACCAACATGTTTGGAGCTCTCAGCATTTGAAATTATGCTGTACACATTGCTACTACTGCATCTGCTTCAGGACACCTATTTTTGAAGAGTTTGTACTTTGAATCTTGTGAGTTTTACTCGAAGGGTGTTCCTGAGAATAGATGCTGTGTATCTCACTGCATATGTTCTCACTGGTCACTGGCAAAGAAGCTGGCTGAGCATTTTAAAATACATCTGGAGGGACTAGCCTATATCAGAAGGTATTGTTATGGTGCCAGTTATAACTTAGCCTTCTGATTTGGCTAGGGTTAGAAGTGATAGTTTAAACACCAGTTAAATGACCTGATTGTGTTGCACTTACTTAATTGTATATGACATCTCAGCAGGATCAAATGATACTGCTGCACGCTTTTACAATTGGCATCATGCATCAGAATTTCAGTATGGCTGAAAATTTGTCAGTGCAATTAAAGTTCCAGGCAGTTAGCATTTATTATTGGGGCTAGAATTTGTTTGAGGTTTGTTACCTCAGTTGATGCTCATTCATGGGCAGTGTTTTCTACCTAATTTAACTTCAGTGTAGCATGTGTTCCTAAGAGCTGGTTAGGTCTTTAACTTGATCAGCTGTAACTAGGGTGCAGCATACTTCACTACATCAGGGCATGCAAATATAGATTAATCTTTGTTCTGTTCAAATTATTTGGAAAAAATCAGTGTATTAATTAAACTTACTCAAATTTCATTAAGCATTATTTTCTGTACTTTAGCTGGCCAATTTTGTGGAAGAGTTTATGGAATGACTTAATATGTTATTTTTTAGTACAAGCCTTGATTGTCAGTAGAAGAAACAATTCATGCAGTATTGATTAGCGCCATGCCCCCTTACTTTAACATACCTAATCCACTAGAGGCTAAGGTAATATTCAACTGCTTATCAGGCAGCTTCGTTAATGCCAGTACTCAGGCCATTTTGAAGTGCATATTAATAATTCTGCATTCACTGGATAACTGTTTGGTAAGCACATCTTAAACGTGTATGTGCATGTTATTAGGGCCGTATAGCCTTGCCCATTTCTCCTGGTATGCATTTACCAGCTCTATTGTTATTGTTGGAACTCGGATGGACCGTTAGCTGGGGAAAGACTGCTGCTGAAGTGGAAGATGGGTTGAAATGATGGCAGGAAATTCAACTAAAGCGTCTCTCTCAGGCTTTTTTAAGCTTTCCAAACTGGAGTACTTCATTACAGTCCAGAAGCTTTTCCAGTCCCTTTTATTGTTTGGTATTCTGACAATCCTGACCATCCATATGGCTATGAGGTTGCACTTGATTGTCTTAAAATCTTGAACTCACGTGTAAATAAAATCCTTCATATAGTGATAGCGAGTTGTTGCCTGACATGGAGGAAAGAAGAAAATTTCTACTTCCAGTTGCTGAAACTAAGATAAAACTACAGTTTTGTTTTTCGGTGCTCAGTAGTAATCTCTAACATACATGAAGGAAACCACACAACCTCCTCTCTTCCTTTCTTGCATACCTGTCACCAAGGGCATTGCTTACATGTACCATGCATAAAGGGTATGTTGCAAGGATCAGTGCATCCTATATTGCAAAGTGCTAGACCCACAATTAAGATATGCTTATCTTGACAGAGCATCAACTATTTTTTAAGGCTTAATTTAGATTAAAGCCAAAGATTTAGAAGTAGCAATAAACATTAGCTATTCATTTTATTACTGATGAAAACAGCAGAGCAAAATATTTGTATCAGTATCAATCTGGAAAGATCTGTGAAATACAATTAACTAGCTGAAGTGCTGCAGGTAAACAGAAACAGTTAAATGTAATCAATATGTACTTCACTGAGATCAATGTGATTATTTTTGAACCATGAGCTGATGATACAAAACTGGGAGGAGTGGCTGATACCCCAGAGGGCTGTGCTGCCATTCAGAGAGACCTGGACAGGCTGGAGAGGTGGGCGGAGAGGAACCTCCTGAAGTTCAACAAAGGCAAGTGCAGGGTCCTGCACCTGGGGAGGAATAACCCCATGCACCAGTACAGGCTGGGGACTGACCTGCTGGAAAGCAGCTCTGCGGAGAAGGACCTGGGAGTGCTGGTGGACACCAAGTTAAGCATGAGGCAGCAATGTGCCCTTGTGGCCAAGAAGGCCAATGGTATCCTGGGGTGCATCAGGAAGAGTGTTGCCAGCAGGTGGAGGGAGATGATTCTCCCCCTCTACTCAGCCCTGGTGAGGCCACATCTGGAGTGCTGTGTCCAGTTCTGGGCTCCCCAGTACAAGAGGGATGTGGCACTACTGGAGCAAGTCCAGCAAAGGGCCACAAAGATGATTAGGGGACTGGAGCATCTCTCTTATGAGGAAAGGCCGAGAGAGCTGGGCCTGTTTAGCCTGGAGAAGAGAAGGCTGAGAGGAGATCTTATCAACGTGTACAAGTATCTGAAGGGAGGGTGTCGAGAGGATGGGACCAGACTCTTTTCAGTGGTGCCGAGCGACAGGACGCGAGGCAACGGGCACAAACTGAAACACAGACGCTTCCGTCTGAACATGAGGAAAAACTTTTTCACTGTGAGGGTGGCAGAGCACTGGAACAGGTTGCCCCGAGAGGTGGTGGAGTCTCCTTCTCTGGAGATATTCAAAACGCGCCTGGATGCAATCCTGTGCAATGTGCTCTAGGTGACCCTGCTTGAGCAGGGGGGTTGGACTAGATGATCTCTAGAGGTCCCTTCCAACCTCAGCGATTCTGTGATTCTGTGATGAGCTAATCAATATTCAGCACCTTGGCCATGTTTTCTTGCTCTCACTATATAACCATTGCAAAGCCGGGTCCGGGTAGCTGCTCTTACTTAACACTCATAGGACTTTGACATCTGCAAACTGGAGCATCTTTACATGCAACCCAGCTGTCATAAAGAAGAATCTGCATATTCCTGCAGGACTCTTTACAACCCCTCTGCTAATATCTGAGTGCAGAAAGCCACCCATACTGTTCCCTGATCTCTGGGCCCCAGGTATCCAGGGGAAGGCATCTCTGATCCCTGCGAGATGCTCATTTTCAAACTTTGTAACATAATTCCATATCCTGTATCTTAATAATACAGAGTTCATAGTTTCTTATTTTGGGCAGACCTGAGACAACTAGTCTTGTAAGAAGGCTACAGGACTGTAGCAAGTCCACTGAGCTCCAGAACAGTGGTGTCACTCTGTGGTACTCTCCACAGTTCTTGTCCAGTGGATTACTGGACTCTTGCCATTGCAAAGATCTCTGAATTTAACATGACATTTGATGCTCTTGGGTACCCTTTCACTAATATCTCTGACAGGTCAGCAATATTTAACTGGGAGACGGATAAAGATCTTGACAGACTTAAATATCACGGCTTCAGAATGCTGTTCTTAATTTTGAATCCAAACTGGACAAATGTGCAAGTTGAATGTGACAGAACAGTTTCTCAGAGGTGTTACTGTGAGTTGCTGCTGCTGCTGGAATTGGCAGGTGCCATTTCTGTAAGCTTGCAGGCAAAAAAATGATAGTAGATGAACTTAACGGTTGGTGTGGAAAGCCTTTGGAGTGTTGAACCTTTACAGCAGGATTTTCAAGTGTGTGTGCACCTGTTGCTATCAGGGTGGGCAAATAAGCTGCAAGAGAAATGTTTGAGACTGGCTATTGGCAGTATTAGAAGGTTTTGCTGCACTAGAAGGGCCAATAATTTGTGCTGTTAGCTGTCAAATGGTATTAGAAAAAAGTAATTAGTTCATCGCTTACCACTTTCTGTTTAAGTAAATGTGAAGTCATGTCATACACTTCTGTCATCTTCCATGCCTAGAATTCATTTCTTCTGCCTGGAATACTTTTGACATGGAGGTGTAAAGTTTTTGCAGCACTAAAAGGGATCTCTCTGAAAGTGTGACATACCCTGTTAAGTCCCTTTAAAGCAAACTTTTGTTGAAATTTTCACCTGCTTTATTATTAGCTGGTTAGTCAGAAAGGCTACTTAAAAATAGAGCAGATGTGGAAATGCGTTTTAGTGTGAACCAATTTTGCACATGAGTGAATGCGTGGGCTGCTGTGAGGGGGGAAGAAGAGCTATGACGTACCTCAGTTTGAGTGGGTAACTTTTACTCAGTGTGGCTGAGCAACTGGGAAGCAACAGGAACTGCTGCTGTGACAGTTCCTGACAACCTTCTGTCTGCACCAGGAAAACATTGGGCACAAAAGTGTGGTGAATGTGGAAGATATTCCATACAACACCTTTTTAATTCTTCTGTAAGAGTTTACCAGTAGTTGAACTGCTTAAAATTTCATCTTACTAAAATAGAGAAGTAATTGCCTGTATAGGGCAAACTGTGATTAAATTGGCTTAGTTTTTAATCTCCTTTAAAGGGCGGGTCTGCTGTTGAGCCACTTCTTTATGTGGGGATCTGGGCATTCCACTCTCTCAAATGTGCCATAAGGCCACAGCTGCCCTCGTTTCCCAGACATATTAACAAAACATTGGTGATTCCTCTTTGGGACACTGGGACCATACAGATTTGTTGTGCCAAAAATGTCTTTAGAACATTGCATCAGTTATTTATCAGAGTAGAAAATACGTGGAGCAGAAGGCCTAAAAGACTTCTGTGTGTAGTATCTTCTTTATCTTTTCAGCTTTCCAAGGTGGGCTTTCAGGCTTGTCTCAGCCCAGGTAGCTCTAGCAGAGAGAAGTGGCACAGCAAGCTTCCTGTGACAGTAAGTTTGTCAGTTCAGTCTAGTTAGCTTCTGGCAACTTAATCTGTCCTATCCTTTCTTCTAGCATCCCTGGGATGATTTAAAACCTGCTTTGATCCTGGATTTGGCCTCACAAGAAGTCAGTTCTTAACTAGATGGACCCAGTCTAGGGGAAGGGGAGGAGATGTGCCCAATCCACATAACTTTCCTATTGTTTTTTCAAAGAGCCGTATCTTTCCACCATTTTCTTTGCTGTAGGCTTCTCCCTTTACAACTTGCATTGACATAATTTCTGCTCTTCTTTCAAGTTAGTATGAATCAGATAAGCTGAGGGGTATATACTTATAAAAAAAAAAAAAATTGCATGTTTTTCCTCTATTCTCAACAATGATGTTATACAGCATGAAAGTAATTGCTTGATAAACCCATCACTTATTATTTATCTGTAGGGTTTTTTTTTCAATGTTACTCCCTGTTTGTTTCTGTAAGTAGGCTACCTCTAGATATGATTGTCTGATCAGAGAGACCTCTGTTAATACCTTGCAGACAGATATTAAATAGCCAAACACACAGTGCTGGAAAGACAACTGAATAGGTATATGCCTATAGAAGGGGAGAGTATGTATCGTACTAACTGTGTGATAAGAACCAGAGGGGGCAAGTGTTGACCCCAAGCTGCAGTTCTACTATGGTTTCTAAAGGAATAGAGACTGCAGGCATCAGTAGTTTTGGGGAAGGAGTACTGGGAATGGAAGACAGGTAGAACATCTGTGACTTCTGCTTGACTGTCATTACTTAGAGGATACATTACTACCTGCTTGCTGGAGGGCAGAACAGAAGGGGTAGAGCAGTCAGGAGGAGGTGCTGATGAAGCAGCTACCTGTCTGCTGCAGTGCCTATCAAAATGCATGTGGCTGTGTGACAGATTCAAATGTGTGCCTATTACCAGTAAAACTAAACAGTGTGTAGGTAAGTTGAATTAAACTTTGCCTATAAGTATGTCTTCAGAAATGTGTTTTCAAACTGAAATGGAAAGCAGCTATTTACTTTGTCTTCTGAACTGTATTGGAGTTGTTTCATATTGAGGGGAGTCACTGTTGCTTTATTTCTCTGGCATACCAGGGAAAGAGGATAACAGTAAAAGGCTATAAATGAACATGTCAACATTTGCCTGGCACTGGGCAGAATTGGCTGTAATGTTGCTTTGCAGAGGTTTCAGACTTGTCTGAACACAGGTAATATCTTTGTGGAAGCCGTTCTTTTCTTGTGTGAGGATTTGCTTCTGTGCGTGTCATTGGAGTAGCTCTTTGCTGGTGTTGACTAGTATAAGCTCTAAGTAGCTGAATGTAGACTTATAAAAATAGACTTGTACTTTTGTGTCTTATTGTGGAATAATGTTGGTTGACAAACACATGCTAAAACAGAAGGGAACTTGAAGCATCCACTCATAAATATTGAAAAAATGAAGTCTGATGTGACTCCTTCTAAGAAAAGAAAAAAAAAGTTTGAAAAAGTTTAATAGGTGTAGGCTATCTTCTTTCTCAAAACTCAAGCAAAAGTACTGGCTTACCCAGTGTCAGCTTTGCAGGTAGGAGCCTCGCACTGTCCTGGGGTTCGTTTCTCCTGGGTCTAATGAGAAGTTCCAGGCATGGCCTTGCTCATATTGAATGATGGCATGTGGCCATGACCTGAGCTGCAGCCCCTCACATTTGGTAGAAGTTGCTCTTAAAGTTGAGGGGTGTTTCATCCTAGATGTTATTTCTTAAATGAATCTCTGGGCCAATCTCAAGCAGCCTGGTGTATCAGGTGGTATTTTTGCCAAAAGAACGAAACTGTTATGTCAGGTAGTCATTATTTTTATTTTGGCATCTGAACTGTTACACTCAAACTAGGTTGAATCTTCCCTGTACCCTTAAGTTTTTAGACCACTGGCTTGCTGTCAAGCCCAGGGTAGGCAGAATTTGTAACAGCAGCACAAGGCATATCCAGTGAAACTGGCTATAAATCAAATACTACTTACAAGCTAGTGGTGATATCAATGCTTGTGACTAACGCAGGAAATCAGCTGCCTTTGAGGTGGTCTTCAATATGATATGATATAAAACTGCTCTATTTATATGCAAAGATATATCACAGAAGCCGTCATGCGTCTAGAACGCTTCTTCCTGTGAAGATCAGACTCCATAGTGTGGTTTAAGTTAAACTAGCATTGTTAGCTATAACAAAACAAAGCTTTGTAAAATGCCTTTAAGCAGCAACTTGAGGATTACATTAAGGTAACTCCAAACCTACACAAACATGATGTGCATTAGCAAACCCTGTAGGAGTTTCTTGACGTGGAAACAAGCCCACCCAGGCCCTTTTTGTATAATATGTCATTTATCATAAACCTGATGTGGTTTACTAAAGGCCAGCAACGTTTCCTATACTGAGCTGTAGAGGCATGAGAATAAACTATAACGAATCTTAAAAAAAAAAAAAAAAAAAAAAAAATTTTTGCAGCATTTTTATCATACTACATGAACAGCTCAGGCAATCTTAAATAATCAGTTGCTGTTCTTGAGTGGCTAAAACTCTTTGCTGTTTGGTTTCTCCGTATGGGAATGATGTGGGCTGTTTTAAAGGGTTGCCACTCCTGGATGGCTGACAGGCTGCCCGTAGCTCCACTTAGGAAATCAGTAGCACTTAGCACAAATAGAATTGTCAGTTGTCTTAATATCTGACTCTTCCAGCAATCTCATATGCAAATCTGATAAGTAGTGCTCCCCCCCCCCCCAATTTGAATTTTTTTCTAAAATTGGTTCTGGGTCAGTTGTTGTATGGTTTGGGATTAGACACTTGTATGTATTTTTACTGTTCATGACTGCAACTTGGGAGGCAAAGGCTAATGTACCATCTTTCACTTCGTTCTTCTATTTCATTTTTAATCTGTGTTTACCAACTGGTGCAAATAGAGAAATTGGACTACAGACAGGACTGTGCTGCTGTTGAAATTAAGTTTTCCTGTTGTATCCACAGCTCCGGGATGGCAGCGTGTTTAGAACTGTCCTTTCCTTGGCTGGTGCTATGGCCTCAATGTTATAAAGCTGTGTTTTTGTGTGTGGCTGATTATGCACTGGTTGTTCTAACAGCATGTTCACTAGCTAAGGTCTTCATAGTATGACTAGTGGTGAAAGGACTTCGAGGATGCCTGAGTAAGACACTTGAAGTCTAGTTTATCAAAGCGTTAAGTATGCACTTTGTGAATACTAGGCTTTTTTGAAGTACCAACAATCTAAAAACTGAGCCATTGTTGCTGCCTTGTTCAGAAAGTTTGCTCTGTAGGTGCTATGTAGACTGAAACATCTCAGGAGTTTGGTGGTAGAATAGTTCATGCTGATAAACCAATTCTTTAATGGATACTTGTAGGAGAAAGGAGGGTGGTAACAGCATGCAAGCGCAGATGTTTTCTGCTGACAAACCCTCCTGTTCCTTCATTTAAATAGGAAGTAAAATGCAGAAGGGTGAAAAATCTGATGTTAACATTTTTCATATCTTCTGATTGTTCAGGTCCTACTCTGAATCAAATTTTGGCATCCTCATAAAGGAATAAAGTTTTTTTGTAACTGCTCATCTTTGGACTGTTTAACTATTATAAAGCTATCCTCTCTTGTATTCGTGTTATTCTTAATGTTGAAAATGTATGGGGTATTTCCTCCTGGGTATTTTTGATATTCATATTCATGACTTGCATTGTAGAGTGTCTGACCTTAAGGTTTGATAACATGGTGCATTTCTTAAAGTCATGAAATCCTATAAATGGCATTATTAATAATGACAATCAGTAAAGACAATAGTTTTTCAGCTGTTTGAGAAATGATATCAAAATTCTGTAAATTTCAGTAGTTACTATACAGCAAAAACATTCTATTTTCTTCCAACTGTGAAAAGAGTGATGCTGTTTGGAGTACCAGCTAAGTCTATTGCTTGATGTTTGTGGGTTTTGGCTGTATGCATTGACTGTAAAATATACAGTATCTGGTAACTCTTGGATCTTACTAGAGTATGGGAACAACTTTTTTTAAGCCAATTCTAAGAAAGTAAAGGGGAAACAAATGTAGTATGTTTGGCTGTGATAAAACAGTGGAAGTACGCTGGTAATGATTTGTCTACTGTGATATGACAAGCAAATAATGAGATTGAGGATTTTTTCTTGTTTCTTGTATATACTTTTCATGAACTTTCAATATGTTGTGAAGACTGATTATTTTTCCTGGATTTCTTGTAAGGGAGAGGCCTTGTTCTTGCCTTCATGTGTGATAAAGTGGAAGACTCTACTTATGCCTGTAGTGATATACCTGCAAAAATGTTAAAATTTTAATGATCTGTTTCCAGTAGTCCTTTGAATATTAGACCAGGGACACACTTCTGTTACATTTAAAAGATTTTTAGAAGAATCTTAGAAACCAGACTGAAATTTTCCCCAAATATGAATATTTAACTAAGATTATGTTCACAGGAGGAAATGCCCTTGTATCCATGCTAAATGTGAGGGTGTTTGGTAGTTAACAGTAGAAATACAAATATTTATTTAAGTGTTATGGCATATAGTCTTGTAGATAGTGTATGTACACATATCTGTGTAGAGAGTACATAAGCTGGATGGCATGACAGAAACTTTTCTTTTGTTGTTGCCAGTTTGTGTGTAGAGCACTTCAGGCGTTTGGGAAGGTGAAAGAAAAGCATCTGGATATTTTTCCCCTGCTTGCTATCTTCACCTAGCCGAGTGGCTGCTCAAACATATTCCCAGGCAGCCTGCAGGTATGGTGGGGAAACAGCTTCCCAAGTAGTCTGTGTGTACAGCTCATAGGACAGTGCTTGTGGAAGGGCCTGATACTTGAGTTTTAAATCTGATCTGAAGCTGAGCAGCATGGGAAGCTTTCAAAAGCTCTGCTGTCTGCTCAGACAGTATGAGAGGGTAGTTAGACGGTACCAAGTGCAGTACTCGGACACTGTTACTGTGCATGCATGCGCCAGGATCCTTCTGAAATTGCGCTTAAGGTTTTTAAATCTGGTTGGCATGTCTAAGGACAACTTGGCGGCCCTTAAGTTGCTCACAGATATAGCTTAAGCCCATGAGTTAGGAGGCAGGGGTAGTTTTATTGCATTTTTACAGATGGGGGAAAATGTAATGTGGAATTTAAGTGACTTGCCCCAGCCTGTGCAGTAAATGGTAGATGGCTTGTATACTGATCATAGTGCAGGGAAAAATAGCTTGGGTAGCCTTTTGTCAAACAGCATCTTGTGTCTTTAAGGCAGCTAGTACTGCTATTACTAAGCAGCCATTACAAAGTACAGCAAACATCTACTGTGTATATCATGTGGAAGTTGTTGAATGCTAACAGCTGTTGCTTCTTTTTTTGTTAGGAATCTGCTGAATAGATTTCCAGACCTAATGATATTTCTTTTGGATTGTTTTCAGTGCTTCTGGATAGAAAAGTTGAGTGACCACTGTTTAGCACTTCTGTAAGTATGTTTATGCAAGTTGATTGACTGGTGGCACAGCTCAAGTTGTCATTGATAAGTGACATTGTTTCTATGAGAGCTGCTTTTGCTGATCTACACAGTCAAGCTGGTGGTGGAGAAGGTTTTAGAGCATTGACTCAATATTTGTATGAGTTGAGTATAGTTGCAAGGAAGGATGCAGTCTATCTTGAGTAGTTAAATGTGCAAAAGATGCAGAATGCCTTTATAATTCATGAGAAAATGACAATAAATATCAAAATGAGCAACAACTTGATCTCTAGTTAGCTTTACTCAAGCAGACTGTCATATGCAGTTTTGAGTTATGACTGCAGATGTGTTTGGTATATGAGAGTTGGACTTTTAAGATTGGTAATCAGGATAATTATTTAGTTTTTTTTCCTGCGTTACCCCATACTTCTATTTCTAAAGCATGTAACGGAAGATATTGTAGGAGGAGAAAAAGTGAGGGTGCCATCTCATGTCAGCAGGCATATTATGCTTCCTGTAAGGACTAAAGGTAAAAGTTACCTAAAAATAGGTTACAGTATAGGTTAACTTGAATCCTCAGTTATTTCTGGGCTACTTTCAGTTATGTTGGATAAAATACTTTGCCCTTATCTATAACCTTTGAGGTGAAATTGCTTTGAATTCATCCATCTTGTCCATGAAGTACCTGTATCTGCTTAAAACCAAAGAAAAGCTATTAATGTACTTCAGTGTTAGCTTTTTGTTGGGGCTTTTTTGTTTTATTTTAATCAAAGGGGAAGACTAGTATCTTATGTGACTTTCTTGGTTTTGCAGATTGCCCACAGTAGTTTTAGAATAGTGGACCTTGATACCTTTCTGTACTGGAGGGCAAGTAGGCAGGCACCTGTGCTGTGATGAATGACTGATGTCTTTTGAAATGTCCAGCTTTACTATACGGATGAGCAACTGTGCTAAAATGGATGCTAGTGATGGCTGCTACAGTTTCAAGACAAACAAATGACTTCATTTCCTAGATTATTTTTTGTGTGTGTGGAAAGCTAACTGCTTGTAAAATAATTCTTGGAACCTCAAACAGCATATTGTAACAGCAGGTTCATTACTGAGATTGGGGGTGATCAACCAGTGAAGGGTAAAAGGTACACTGTGTATCTTGTATACATTGAACCACATATATGCATGCAAATATATGTGCATCACTGGTTAACAAAATCAGTTGCTTCTAAGTTCTATTTAGACACTGCAAATAGTCTTTAAACTTTGAACATGTTGGAAATTCCGAAGGCAAGTATTAAAAAATTTTGTTAGACCTACATAGTCTGGATTTCAGCCATTTGAAAGGGGCATGAGGTCCAGGAAAAAGCACCTCAGTTGTAGACAGTGCATTTCTCATCAAATTAGTGTATTAGTACCAGAGTTCTAACATTCATGTAAACCAAATATATTTCTTTCGATTGCAATAGTTATTCCTTTACTGGCTGTAGTGTAACTTTTTTCTTAGTTTGCTTATGTTCAGTTTTGTCCCAAAGATGTCAGTGTTGAATAGCTGAGTTATGTGAGAATGAATTACACCATTTTTTTTAAAGGCACTTTGCTATGATTTTGTGAAATCATAGTAGTTTTTGACCATCTCTCAGACTGTGGCACTCAAACTTGCAGATGTCAGTGAGGACAAATGACTCTGGTGTTTTAAGGGAAACTAGATTCACAAGAAACTTCTAGGTGCTTGAAGAATCACAGAATAGTTGAGGTTGGAAGGGACCTCTGGAGATCATCTAGACCCTGCTCAAGCAGGGTCACCTAGAGCATGTTGCCCAGGGTCATGTCTGCATGGATTTTGAATGCCTCCAAGAAAGGAGACTCCACAACCTCTCTGGGCAACCTGTTCCAGTGCTCTGTTACCCTCACAGTAAAGAGGTTTTTCCTCATCTTCAGATGGAACGTCCTCTGTTCATGCTCGTTGCCTCTCATCCTGTCACTGTGCACCACTGAAAAGAGTCTGGCTCCGTTCTCTTGACACCCTCCCTTAAGGTACTTGTGCACATTAATAAGAGCTCCTCTCAGCCTTCTCTTCTCCAGGCTGAACAGTCCCAACTCTCTCAGCCTTTCCTCATGAGAGATGCTCCAGTCCCTTAATCATCTTAGTAGTCCTCTGCTGAACTTGCTCCAGTAGCTCCATGTCTCTCTTGTACTGGGGAGTCCAGAACAGTACTCCAGATGCAGCCTCACCAATTTATCATAGTATTTTTCCAAGATGATCTTGAAAATAATGATCATTTTCCTACAAAAAAGTGTTGGGTGACAGAATGACACTGCAGCTCTTTCAGAGAATCATTATCTATCAGGAGTTTCCTTTTTCTCTGCCCATTTTCACTAAGTACATTCTTAGGAGTGTTGATCAAACTCTGTGGCTTTGCAATACCAAGTATATGTTTGGAATAGCAGTTACTGCTTGTCAGGTCACTCCGGCTAAATCCTGCAACATGAACTGCCCTGGTTTGCTATTAACTTATTCTGATGGACTGCGGTACGGGTCACTTTGCTGACACATTTCAAGTTGTTTTTTCTTTATTATTTGGCTTGATGTGTCTTTTGTGCTGAAGAGTGGTGTCATAACATGCTGTTGCTTTCACTAACCTCTCTGCTTAGATAGAATGCTTAAACTTATTTTTTTCTCTCCCTCTTCCTCCCTCCCTTTTTTTTCCCCAATAGTACTCCGTTGTGGGATAACATCTAGGCCTTGCATGCCACTGGACTGTTCTGTTTACCTGTTCCAGTATTTTGAGATCCCAGATCAGCACAAAGGAATCTGTAAGTACCATTGTACAGGGAGGGATACTTCACTGTCATTTATGGCACTACATGCTTCCTGCAAAGATAGATAGTACTAGTTAATGTGATGTTGTGTGTGTGCTTTGTGAAGCCTTGTAAAGCAAGCTGCTAGTGGTATCATGAGTTTTATACCACTTTGCTCTCAATGATAGTACATGCAGCTGATCAATAATCAAGGTTCAGGCACTATCTTAAAATTGCATTTTACATCTTTATCCATTAAAGAAAATACTAAATGAAAAATGTAGCAGAACTATCCTTTAATATACAACTTGTGCGTAGTCTCTTGGTGTTTTAGAGTCTTAGACCTAACCTATGAAATTGTGTAGATAGGAAAAATATAGGGAAGAAGTGTATTTTAAAATAGCTGTATGTGATAAAACTGAATCTGATAATCTAGAGCTACCTTTTAGTCTTCTCTCATTGACTGGACATCACGTAGCATGCATAGTGTTCAACCTCATGTCGGTGCTCTTAGCATGTGAATTATTTGGCCATCAGCACACAAGTATATGATAATGCATAGGAAGACTTGGATTCTGATTTATTTTGTTGCAGTTTCTTAGTTCTGAAACTACTCCTGTCATCCAAGTAGCATTCTGTCTAAATGTCCAGGGTGTGCACCATTAGATGAAGTGTTGCTGCCAAGATGTCTGGGCTGGCTTCAGAAACTGGAGCACTGTAGCAGCTTACTTGGTTCCCTCACTGACCTCTCAGCAAGTTTGGCTGCCTTTGTCTGCTCTTGTCTGGTTCCCACTTCTGGCCTCAACTGTAGTTGGAGCTTTAACAGTCATGCTAAAAGCTCTTTCTAACTCTAGATGTATGCTAAGTGTGTTATCTCCAATGTGTGTGGGTGTTAATGAACAACTGAATGCAACATCTTTCATGTCTGTTACTTGGGACAGTTGGAGGATGGGTCCCTATATAGGAGCAGCTTCTGGGGGCTAGTTGGGTGCTGTTGTTTTGTTGTTGCAAGGTCATGTGTAAGACTGGGAATATCATATTTGAACGAATACTTGAAAGAAATGGCAATAGCTATAAAGAAATGGAAAATGAACATAAGGGTTGCTGAAATGCATGCTTTAGCAAGAACACTGGAAAAGGAAAAAGGGTGTGTGTTGGAAGAGCAAGTCATCAGGTGCTCCTTACAGGATATGTCATACTTAATGTATTATGTGGAATTTCAAACAACTGTCCTCCTCTAATAGCTGAGTTCCAGTGAAACAGCTGAACAGGAAAAGCTGCTGTTGTAAGAATTTCATACTGTGGCAGTTCAAAAAATGGGACATGTCCAATTATTTTTATCAACTCAATTTACTATGACTGGAGGCAGAAAAATGAAAACACTTCAGTCAAAATGTGGTTTGAATGTTGTGACTGGAAACTGGTTCTATTCTTGGCACTTCCAGAACGGAGTCCCTTTGAGAGATTCTATTGATCTCTTCTGCATCAGTTAGTAGTGTGTTGGTTTTTTCTTCTTTTTTTTTTTTCTTTTGAGTGGCATGATAATTCAGCTATTCAGCTTTCCCGGAGGTCTGTAAGTGGTTTCATTGAGGCTATTTCCAGGTACAAGAATGTTCAGGTGTAAATAAAACTGTCACTTTTCTCCCCCACTGGCCCATAAACTGCCTCCATTAACGTGACTGATTTTGTGCAAGTACAGTTGATTCTTAGTATCAGCTAGTTAAGTGTTTGAATACTAACTTTATTTTGCAGTATCAACACTCAAACTTGCCTGGAATTTTTCCCCCTAAAGATTGCTTCAAGTAGTTGCTACCCTGCTGATATTTGCTTGTGTTCTGGGCCATAACTATTTATACTTTGACAGTCACAGCTATTGCAGGAACTAACCAAGTTTAAGGGAGTTACCTTGAGACATGCATCACTTCTGGAGTTTGTGGACAGGAAGGTTTGGCTTTTCTATCCAAGAGAATGTAAACATGTTGAAAAGTTCTCCATGTTGGGTAGTAAAACAGTTAAAACCAAGTAGTGAGTTTTGACTGTGAATCTTGCTTGTTAATGAACTTCGCAGTTGCCATGTTATCCTATTTTTGATGAAGCGCTATCCTGTGGAGTCTCTCTGAAGAGCTTAACTCTGGTTCTTCCTACAGAGCTATGAAGTCAAGAATGATTTATTTGACTGAACTGCTTCACAGTTCAGTTTGTAGGTGGACACTAAATTATCTGCAGGTGTGAACATTTATTGTGCAAATAGGAAATAACTCTGACAGTTTGAACCTTCAAGTAAATTGAAACCGTGAGTTAACTCCTAACTTGTAAATGTTCTGAACATTGAGAAACAGTGAAATTTTCCAGATTGGAAAAGACAATGAAAATACTACAAAAGAATGGAAATGGAATCTTTTACTGTTTATTTTTTCTTCTCTCAGTGTGTATATTTATAGGTTAACTCTTATAAGCAAGCCCCTGATTTTAGTTTATTTAAAGAGGCCATAACAAATCCTAATATGTGCTAACTTTCTCTTGCCTTGAATTTTGTGGGGGGAAAAGTAAACAAAACTTAGGGGGGAGGAAAGAATTATAAAATGGCCTCTCCTACCAAGGAGGCTATGTTCATCCTGACAAACCCAAATGTTAGTCAGCTTACTCCAATACAGTGATAACACTGGCATTTGAACAGAGCTTTCCAGGTTACTTGACTGGTTCCTAGAGGCTGACTACTTCAGTGAACTACGAGCTAAATTTAAGTTGCAACTGAAATTTCTTCCTTCTGTAGGGCTTTTGCTGTATAAGTGATCCCATAGTGGTGGCAAAGTGTCCTTGACTTCTGTTCCAGTTGAATTCTAGGAAGTTTGCAATAGTTCAGCTTCTTAGAAGACTTGCTACAGTCTCAGGTTGTGTATTTGTATACTGCTGACAAACATACTTTGTTGCAAGTATGGTAGTTGCATGCAGTCTAAAAATGACTACGAAATGTGCAACTCTGGTTTAATATATATTAGTGCTGACTGTCTTAATGAAGTAGGTTAAAAGGGGCCCTTAGTTCAAAAAAGATTGCAAATACTCTTTTTGTGAGGAATCCTCAATCTTTGTGAGAACTACTCAGTATTGCTCTAATACACACACTCTTGCTGAGATGCAGAGCCAGTTTATACTGCTTAATGAAGAAAACTTCAGTGCTGTGGCTGACTTTAAGAAAGTCTTATCAATTTATGTTCCAGAAAGTGTAAAATTTTAAGAAATTGTGCAGGTTTTACTGTTAAGTTAAAATGGGTGTTCCTTGGATTTTCCTGACAGTGAGGCAAGATCCCTCAGCATAGGCATTGAAATACTTGCCCTGAAGTTAAGGCTAGAGCATTTTTCTTACTTCATTACAAAAGTATATCATAATAAAAGTGGATATTAAATGGTGTGCAGTTCAGCTGAATCCGTACCTAGTTCCATAATCTCTGAACGTAGTTATTCTTATACTGCCAAGTAGTATATGAATACTGCCTGACATTTCTTTTGTGTCTGTCCAAATTTAAACAAAGTTGTTATTCCTAGTTGTCACTGCCTCTCTGTTTTTTTCCCTTAGGTTTCTCTATGCAGTGTTCTAGCTTAAGAAAAGTGGTCCAATTTCTATGACTTTTGGACGTGATGTTGGACTTTTGTGAAACTTAGCAGTAAGGACATCTTATTTGTCAGTCATCTTTATTATTATTATGGAAATACCTAAAGAATTTTTTGTTAAATATTTTTAGCTTTTACTTTCATTTTGTTTGAGTTTCACTTTATTTCATTTATCTTTTGGACTCCCATGCCATCTATTGAGTATTGTATATATTGTCAGAAACTTTCTTTACACTCTTGTATATTCTCTGAAATGATTTGCAGCAGTTGGGTATGCAAGAGAAAACACTGTGAAGTAAGCTAATTGAAACTAAAACCTAATTTCTGCTCCTGAGCGGCTTTCCTCAGCAGCAGTTTCAGTTACATTGCCTTTTTTGGGGTCTCTTGACCAAAGTGTTGAGAAACCGTTAGCTCCTGGCAGAGCTGCACCATTAGTTTTAGATGAGGGGAATTAGGAGGGAGAATTTCTGAAGTAAAAGTAGCAGGAGGAGCTTCTTAGATGAGCCAAAATTAATCTGTAACAGTAGAGATGAGCTGAAGACACTCAAACTTGTCTCACTATGAACCTGCTTTATTAAAGCAAAGAGTGCAAACTGTACTCAGACTTTTTTGGAAATTCCACTCTTTGAAAAATGATTCAAGTATGATCTGTTCTGGATACTTGACTCTGTATGAACTGGAGTGACCAGTTAGTGTTTGTGTGTTGACTTGTTCCTCACACTGTGTGGACTTCAGTTTATGCAAAGCACTGCAGTGTCCTTCATTGGGGGAAGAAGGTGTCACAGGGGCGTAGGATATGAAGGAATTTCTGGAGAAGAGGAGGGAAGAGGAGAGGAGTATGGGAGAAGGATGCATGTCTCCACAAAACCAGCTTTGCTAGTTTTACTCTTCAAAAACAACTTGTTCTTATTTAAAATGCTAAAAGATCTTTCACTTTAGCCTTGTGATGCTGAGGGCAGTTTGGAAATTGGTAATGTAACTTTCTTTTATTTTTCCTGTTCTAGAAGGGTTGGAAGAACCCACCTAATGTATTCTTAGTCTTCAGCTTGCACCCTAATCCTTCCTCGCTTTCTCCTCACCAAAGGCCCTCTCTCACTTGTTGTAGAGCAACTACCGAGCTGAGTCCTAGATGCCCCTTGCCTCCTGAGGAAGCCTCAGCAAAGATGATTAAATTAATCATCCTCTTTGAGCCGATGGCTTTCTCCAGTCCCTTTCCCTTGCTTTTTTTTCTTCCCCTATTGGATGGGCTTCCAGCGTTTTTTGGCAGGTTCAGGCTATTTATGTTGCTTATCTGATATCTTTCTGGGCATGTAACTTGTATTTAAACTGTTGATGACATTGCTAATGGTTAATTAATTGGTTCATTGAATTCCATTTTAAGTGGGGAGCAGTTCAAATGGTTTAAATTTGTATTTGACCTAGAAATGCTTATGATTTTCTATTCCAGGCAAAGGTTTACAATTCTGCAGTTTTCACAATATTCTATCCTTTGGCAGTGGTTAATCTTTTGTATTCCTTCTGGTGAGGTGTGGCTCTTTTTTTCTTTTTGATGTAGGAAGGTGTTTATTTTCTGAAGTTATGAGAACTTTGGTCTAATTTTGGTGTTCTAATAAATTTATTTGTCTTGTATATATTTTCCATACTTCAAGTACACAGGTAAGCAGTTTGGGCAGGTTAATTTCAGGATGTGCCGAAAGCTCTGTTTTACTTTTGTAACACAGAGAAGTTGGTTATCTTTTTGAAAACATATAAAGAAATATTGGGCTCGAGGCTGCTGCTTTGACAATGTTAAATAACTGAACAAGACACCTTTTATGGCTAGGGGATGAAAGAAAGTCACCTTTTAGTGACAATGAAATAATGTAATCAGAAGGTACCCTCTCTTGATACCTCAAAGATAAATTATTTCTATATTAGACTTCCTTTTTGTCATGGAGAACAGCTATCTTATTTTAAAATTCAACGGAAATTGCATCTTAAATTAATCCACCATTCATGAGTATTAAAATTGCATGGAAAACTAGCCTGCTATTTAGTTAAGCAGTGTATGAGCTACTGAGCCACTAACTATGCTGGAGCTATAGTACCAAATGATTACATGTGGTGCATAATTGAAAATTTGCTTTTATATCATCGTTGTCTATATTCCCTTGATAACACAATTCTGCTACTTGGAATCTGAGATGTACAGGAACTAGAAACATGGCTAACAGGAGAAGAAAAGTTGCAACAGCTCCCAGTATTGAGAAAATCATTGGCTGTAATATTTTAAATGGTTGAAAAGAATTACTTGCCCAGTTGCTCTTAGATGATGGTTGTCACATGCATCTGTGATTTGTAGGGCCCTTTTATCAAGAGCCCTTTAAGGAAAGATAGTATTTAGATAAGAGAAGGAAGCAGTTAAGTTTGTGCTTGCTTGACTTGGAGTGTTCAACATTATAAAATTAAGCTTTTGTCTGAAACTATGTAAGATAAACCATTAGTGGAGTTTAATTCTCAGGACTTCAAAGTTTTTTCAAGAAATGGGAGTGCCTTATGTATATTCCCTTTTAGCCTTGCAGAAGAGAACTTTCCCAGCTCTATAGCAGAGATAGCCTTTTATCGGCTTTCTCAATTGCAGATTTGATTGGAGTCCAAGAACTAGGCTCCTTCCTATCCCTTTGCAAGATCAATGACTCATTGCTTTGTATGTGAGGCAGCCAGTTGAAGAATGCAAAAGCTGTGGAAATCAGCTCTGCAGCTTATGATTTTTTTTTTTCCCATCTTCTGTAATTGTGCAACTGTTCCTGTGATGGGTAGGAGCTTCATGCAGTGCTGCTGTGGCCAGGTTTTTACAAGATCTTGGGAAACTATTTTAGAAGACTTTTAAGCCTTGAGTAGTCTGCATTGCAGCTGCAGGCATAATTGGTAATCATCAAATACACTGCTCACCTGGCTAAACTACTGTATCTGGTATATGTCAGTAAGGCTTTTGCAAGGAAGCTGAGTGTTAAGTTGAGGAACAGTGTTGCCTTTGTATACTTGTGAATCCTAGTTTTATTTTGCATTCAGGAATTTAAAGATCTCACCACCCCAGAAATCTCAGTAAATAATGTAATAGGTAATTATTCAAAGAAAGCAAGTTTCCTATTAAGAAATTAGATGTGCAGGTGTTAGAAAAATTGTTGTGATAATGCAGAATGAGTTTATTATTATTATTTTTATTTGACTAAGTGGTTAGGTATCTTTCATCTTGAACAAGATGGTGGAAAAAAAAGCATGAATGTGAATTGCATGTGTGATCGTAGAAAGGGCTGATTCCGGAAGCAGCTTTCATACCAAGTGCATACATTGTATTCCTCTTTATAGTTCTTCTGTGATACTGTTACCATTCCCTATTGCCAAAACATATGAAACAAAATTCCTCTCCCCACCTCTACTTGGAAATTGGGGCGAGCTACTCTAAATTACTACTGGAATCATGAAATTGTTGGTTTACCAGGGAAAGATAAGAAGATGATACAAAGATGGTATTAGGACTTCACAGAAGTGTGGAACCAAAAGAGCTGGGGAGTAATAAACAAACAAGCCTGCTGAATTACAGTTTGGAGGAAAAGCACAAAATCACTATTGTAAGTGAAATTTCTCTGGAAAATACCCTCTAGCACTGATATGCTAAAGAATTTGCCGACTATAAAAGCTGTTTTGTAGCAAGTCTGTCTATTGACTTCAGTAACCAATTTATTACTCTTGCGTATTTGGATGTGTAGTATCCTGTAACTGTTGTGGGTGCCAAAATATGAAAGACCCAACATGCTGCTCTAGACTGATACTGAAGCTAACATAACGCAGTTCATGAGAGAACATCATTGGTATTCTCCAGGTATGCTAATTCTGTTTAAACTACTGTCAATTCCTTGAGTTTTAGCAATGAAATCAGTCATTTGCATGTCCAGGAAATTGATTATAGGGAGTATAGCAGTAGTTTGTTTAAAGATGTAGCATGAGGTAGCCTTATAGACTATAATTCAGGAGGCATAAGTCTGTCTATTTAAGAAAAAACATTGATAAGCAACAGATGAGCACTTAGCAGCATAAATTCCTCACCTTTGTTGCTTGTATGTTCAGAGTTTGTACTGCAGCTAGAATGCTTTGAAGTACTTGCTTTGCTTTGCCTCCAGTGGCTGTTACTGATTTTATATTGATTTTTTTCCTACAGTGGGGAGTGAGCCATTACTTATTTAGCTTCTTGAATTTTGTGACCATGTAGCCATTGCTCATGCAGTTTGGGATTTACGAGAAGTGGATGAAGGGACTGTGGCACCTTCTGCCTGATCCTGTCAACCCATTAGGTCTGACCAGTACAGTACTTGCTGTCTGGGTCATATGACAGTGCAGCTTCCTTGTGGTCACACACTTCTCCTCTCTCCGTGTGCCATACACCCTGCCTTTTGAGATTTTACTGCATGGCAGTTAGCACATACCACCAGCTGTGGGGAAGGATGAAGACTGCTTAGTCTTCCAGCAAGAGATTGGAGTTAGCAAGGTATCTCAAATGGAAATTACCTCTGGGTTGCACAGGAAATGGGAATGCTGGCTAGGGTACTGTCTACAGCATTTAGATGCATTTTCTGTGAAGGTGAGTTAACTGCTTCAGATCATGCTGTTCTTGTCTTCAGCTTTATATAAAAGTTAGTCAAATGATTGAAAGGTCATATCAAAGTAGTGGCAGCTGTGACAGGCATATGCATGTAGAAGTGTGAGAGGAAGTAAATGGAGAGAAATAAAGATATACTAAATGCTGTGGTATGTGGTGGTGCTGTGGTAACATGTGCTATA
The DNA here is from genome assembly GCF_036417845.1 of Apteryx mantelli. Taxonomy (NCBI): domain Eukaryota; kingdom Metazoa; phylum Chordata; class Aves; order Apterygiformes; family Apterygidae; genus Apteryx; species Apteryx mantelli. The sequence goes on from NC_089992.1 coordinate 20,782,449, forward strand.
TTAAATACATACCATTTACAACAAGTGGATTTTGATTGTGTTGATTGTTTAAAAAAATCTGTAATTAAATTTCACTTTGACTGTAGCACTTCTCCCAGCATTTATTGTTCAGCCTTGATGTTACCCTTGTGCTTCAGTCAAGATAACTAATGTGATATGTAGCCTATGAGGCCAAGAATCTAAAGGTCTGTTGGACTGAAGATATACATGACTGTCAGAGCTGTTGAGCTAAATATGGAAAAATAGGAGGAAGTCTGTATACTTTCTTCCTCATTAAAAGTACTGAGGAATCTATAATCCAATTTGCACTGAATAGAAAATCAAATAGGTTTTAGGTGCTTTCAGTTTACACTCAGTGAGAGGCTGTTACCTTAATTTTTAATTGTTCACTTTGACTCTCTCCAAATTGTTTGGAGATCTCTCCCTCCAGTGAAGTAGTCAAAAGGAAAGTGTTTGGAAACTAGCCCATTCGGATTTATCCCTGGCAGGCTGTGCCTGAGGTTTGTCTTTCATTATTGTGTGCTCCTGTTTATTTTAACAGGAAGTTCAGCCAGGCCTCTGTTTACACAGAGGGAAAAAACCCCAAATCTGCATTTTCATTATCATGCTAGTGTCAAATTCTGAGTTAACTATTGAAGTCCATACTTGGACCTTACCTGAACAAGAATTTGTTTGAAGTTAATGGAGTTACCGAGAATGAGATATGCAGAGGTGTCAGATCTGATTTTGTTTCCATTCTGTTAATGCTTACAGAGGCCAAGGCAACCGTTTTGCTTTACAAACCACAGCAACCATTGTAAAAATGCTTGGTGATCTTGGCTGTTATGTCTTCAACATCCAGTATTGCTTCCGCCTGTAGCACACTTAGCTCATTCATCACCTGCATGCTGTCAGCTTTTGCTTTTTGGCAGTCTAAATGGCCAGACTTGGCTTTTTGCCTATTCGTGATAGGAAAACTCCTGAGGAATGACTTAAATGTTGATTATTTATGATTGTTGATACATACTTATGTATGTTGATTACAAATGTTGATACTTAAATGTATGACAGCTCTGCAGTTCTTTTATTTTAAGAATTTTCCTGTTTTCTCCACTTTTAAATCTTGTAAGCTTTTTTCCAAGCTCAGAATATTTTTTCCTTGCTACTTAGTTAGCATTAACTATAGTTTGTCACATTTACATCGTAATGTGTATTTGGTCAGTTGTACCACTGGTTGCTAGACATAACTAGGATCTGTTTAATACTTCTGATATTCACGTAGTTAGAAATAAGACATTTCTTTCTGTCACATCAAAATGAAGTTGGTTCAACCAAGAATTTGAGCTTTGAGTATGGGGCAGAAAATCAGTGTGTGTGCGCATGTTTTTCTGTCCCCCCCCTTAAAAAAAAAAAAAGAAAGAAAAGAAAAAAAGCACTGGACAGAGGCTCTGGGAAGAACAGTAAAATCTGTAGCTCTCTAGTGGATTTGACAGCCACAAATAGTGGTTTGCAGATTGTTCGGTCTCCTGTGGTTTAGTTCCTGTTCTCAAGCTTCTTATCACCAAATGTGAATGCTAGAGTCTGTCTGCTTGGAAGCACTATAGAAGGAGGAATTGCTGCTGACCTCTTCCTGCTATGTTTCTCCTTCAGCCTGCTGTTTTCTACCCTTTGGCTTTCGGATTACTTGTTCATTAATGGCCCTTTTAAACGTTGGGTCTTTGCTAGCGGGAAAGTCACCGTTAGGGCTCTCCATAATCAGAGAATGAAGGCAGCTAAACCACTCCTAAGTGAGGAATGATTTCTGCATTTTCAGTTCTCAGAAATGTCTTGAGCTGTTGTACTAGGCTATGAAATATTTCTTAGTTTGGGCACACAAAATGGATATTCAGCTCTGATCCTCTTCCCTTTGTAGTTTATACAGATTGTCTCACTTTCAGGGGTCAAGGACTTGGAAAGAAAGCACAGCTGGTTGTATGGATTGTCAAGAGGATGGTGTGCCTATTTCTGTCTCGGTCTGTTCTGGAAAGTCACTGGGGAGAGCTATTCGTCCCTTTCCATCTTAAATTGGAGGATTAGTAACTTTTTAGGTAACTTTTGAGAGCTTTTGCCTACAAAAAGATGTGCTAAACAAGATACCAAAGTCTTTCTGTGTAGTGCCTAAATTGTATGTGTATCAATGGGTTCATCTAGTCTATGTGAACTTTTCATTAGGTCTTGCATGTTTACTCTAACAGCTTTCGTTAACACATGCATTGCTTTTTAGACTTAAATAGTAGTGTAACTTGAGAGCTGTAGTACAGCAGCTAAATATATCTCTTTAGTATAGCTGAGAAGTCCAGCACTGAGAAATTAACTTTTGCAAATGAGGACTGACCTTTTTACACTCTCACCAAGAAAACAGTTACTTTTGATGTGGTAGGGTCATTTAACTTTAAGTTATTCATATGATCTCCTGAGATACTATTAGGTACATAGGTGTCAGTATAATAAAGTTAATGTGAAACAAATCAATTTAAACTAAATGGTAACATTCAGCATTTGCATACTCCCTGAAAACTAAAGTAATAAGGTGTCAGACTGAGTTTAAGTAGCTGTATGTCTCGTGGTATTACATGAAAAATGTGCCAGCCACCTACAAGATGGAGGGGAAAAAAAACCCAAAAAACTATTCCATTTGGCAGAAATGCTTGAAGTTGTGTTGGAGCTTCCATAGTGGAATGTTGTAATTGAAGGTTCATGTGGCAATAGCATGGTCAGTGTGGATTTCTGTATAATTATTGCATTAATCAAGCAATTCTGCGTAGTTATGAAAGATGTGGCACAGAGGGGAGAAAACATATCTCTTAACAAAGCCTGATTTATTCCACCTGAATCTTATGGGTTTTACAATGCTGTGGAGAAACGCTGGTGTTCTGGCCCTACTCTGGGTGGAAGCTTGAATTGTTTTCTTTATGCAGTTGAGCTGGTGGTGTGTTCCAGAGGTAAGAAAATCACCCTGCCTTCTGACAGCTGGATCTTGCTTGGATATTTGAAACAGTATCAGTTGTCATGGAGGATTCTGCGGAATGACCAATGATCATGTTACGTGCTGTGCTGAGGAGAGATGCAGTGTAGCCAAAGGCAAGAGGCAGTTTTGCAAACTGGATTTTTCAGGCAAGACTCTTACTGTGTCACTACCATAAAAGACTTCAAGTGATTGGACAGCAAACTTTACATTTTATTGGTTTTTCTGCATAATTGTAGATACATTCATGTATGTAGGTTGCAAGCTACCATCCCAAAAATGGCCCTGAATGTCAGTACTCATTCTAGATAATTGTAGCAAAGTTAATTATAACAGTTAATGGGCCACTGTGAGAAATTATATCCTCTCTATGAAGCAGCAGATAGGTAGGATGCCAGCTTCCTCTTATTGCATTTGTATAAGTTGCTTCTGGTTTACCACCCACTAAAGAAAAGGTTTTGAATAAAGCCATTTGCAGTTAAGGATACTTATCAGGTAGGCTAGAAATGATGCAGATAAACAGTTGAATTTTTCTAAGAACACTTTAAAAGCTAGATTTCACAGGCTGAGAGCTGTATCTTGAGGTAGTAAACAGGTATCAAATTCAGAAACCCCACTGAATAGAGAACATAATATTAAACCATATCAGTTGAGTCTTTTGCTTACTGGCTGTTTGCGAGGTTTGAAAATATCCTCTTTCCCTTCTGTGAGATTACCAGGAAAGAGAGCTAGTGAGTTTTGATTAACTAACTGTCAATCCCTTGAGTGTCCAATAGCTTATGCCTTTCCAGAAACCCTATGCATGTAAATGAGGTGGTATTTCATGGTCCTGAGTTCAGTGTTTATATTTTCATCCTTGCTAACAACTATCAGTGCTGTCCTGGTTTCTTCTCTTCTACCTTTCCCTCCACTTGGCCCAGCTGTTTAGGCAATAAGAAAATATGCCCAAATAATAGTTTCAGGGATAATAGCGCTAAAAATGTAGATGCTACCCTCTCTCCCCTTCAATTTGGGAATTCCATTTCTCCAGGCCCTTTCCAAGCTGGATCAAGAGATTTGATGGGAAGGCATGTGAGAAGCATTCCCCATGCATGTGGAACTGCAGCATGTGGTGACATAAAACAGTAGGTGCCAGAGTAGCACAGAGGAATTTGTTGTAATTTCTGGAAAGGTTTCAAAATGGGTTGCGATGCTGAGGGTCATCAGTAGCCTGAAGCAGCTGTCTGTTTTCAGAGATGACTTGTCTTTGTGGGCAATGTTGATGGGCAGCAAAAGCAAACTTAAAATTGCCTGTACATTTCTGTGGGCAAAGGGGATAACTGTAAGGTATGACCCGAAAGAATTTTGTTCAAAAGGCGGCAAATAAGTTTAGCAAGCTACCTGTCCAGAATTACCTTCTTCCATTTCTACTTTTTTGTAGAAAGGCTGTTTGTTTTGACCCAAGATGACTCCCAGTGTAACACAGCAGTTGCGTAAAGCACAGATTGAATCTTAAGAGGTGAAAACAGTGATGCCTTTTGATGCTTGACTTTATGATTAAGTGCAAAAAGTTTCCTAGAGTGTAGAGGAATTAGGTTTCCTTTTCAAGAAGGTGGGGAGCATTTCTGTAGAAACTGTTTTTCAGGCACTTGTTAAAAGCTAGCTGAAATAGTGGCTCAGCGTAGTGAGATAAGCCCAAACATCATTATTAAATGCGCTTGAGGGTTCCTTAGGAGTGACCTTACTCTCCCTGACCTCAAACACATGATATTTGGTCTGAAACTGGGCAAATCAAACCATGCTAGAATCTTTGACTGTCAGAAATGATTAAACTGTGGCTTAAACTAACAATATAGCTGTCAAATTACTTATTAAATCTGAAAACTTGCTAAGCAAACATGTATAGCACATTGAGAGGTACAAACAGTATTATTCTTTGGTAGAGCAGGTTTCTGAGCATGGATGTATATGCACTGAATCTTGCCTGATGTGTCCCAATTTGCTAAGCTAAAGAACACTTGTTCTGATTCTGAACACCCTGTTTTTTCAGAAGTCTTTTTGTAAGACAATTTTCAGTACTTTTTTTTTCTTTAAGAAAAAAAATCACTGAAACAGTTATATGATGGAGGAGGGTTTTTTTGATGGAAGAGTTTTGTTTGTTTTGGTGTCATTTTGTTGGTCAGCCTTTAGTCTGTCACGTTTTCCTGAGAAATAAATTTGAGGAAAATACCAGGGTACCTGGTTGTTTAGTAAAAGAAACTAGCTCTCCAGCTATCTTTAGCAGGTACCAAATAGCATGATAAATAGTTGTCTTGGAATTGCTACTTTTGCTTTTAAAACATTAGTTTTTGTTTGTAAACTTATTTCCTTCTTGAAGAATATTCTGATTTCAGTTATGGCCTAGAGATCTTAGTTTCAGTTGCTGAAATTCTGGAACAATAAATAATCATTTTGAATATCATTCAAATTTGCAGCTTGTGTGGGAGGAAGAATTCATTTGGGAGCTGGGTCACATAGCCCACTGAGCTCTTGCAAATATATTTCATTATTGGAGATTTCTGGTTGCTGCAATATTTCATTTGGTGCAAGGGCCCTTAAACTTTAATTTTAGAGTTAATAGCCACCAAAACATGGATTTTATTCTTTGGGCTAAATTCAGCTATTGTGTAAGCTTTTATCACCCCACTGAAGCATGCGAGTCAGGTCACAGCTGGAATTTGACCGTTTCATATGGCTGAAATGTGCTTCAATTGTCAACATTGTCTTCTCTGCTCATTCTCAAACTTGCATTGCTTTGGGTGGCACCTTCCATGAAATAAAGCTTAGGAACTACAGTACAAGTTTGTTTTGAAGAATTTGGATTAAAGCTGGGCTTTAATAATCACACAGGAAGATGTGAAGCTAGAACCCTATTTTGGGTAACTTTTTGCTGATATCGCTTAATTATTGTCAGTGCTCAGCTCTGTTCTGCATAGGCAGTGTTTCTTGGTTGCAAATATGCTGTAGTCTTCAAAGGGTAGTTTGGGGCCACGGTATCTCTGCTATAATTATTGGCACTTTTAAAGGCTGACAGTTTGCTAATTGTAGTTCTCAGAATGGTGATGTATGTGATTGCATCCAGGAAGCAGTAAAAAAGGACCAAATTACAGAAACAACTACTTCTGTCTTGGAGCAGTGGCAAAACTGGGAGGGTGTGTGTGCGGGGGGTGGGGTGGGGTTTTTTTGTTTTTTGTTTTGTTTTTTATTAACATACCCCAAAAACACCCACATAAAGAGGGAGGGAAAGGCCTTGGAAAATGGCCCAAGACTTGACTGTTTAAAAGGAGGGCCTAGTGGGTGGGTTGGAAAGCTGTTGTGCAGTGGTGGTTGCTGGTCTTGGAGGTAAGAGGGGTAGAAACATGCTTGCAACTGCAAAATGAAAACTTCAGAGTAACTGTTTCAAGGAAAACGAAAGTGCAGATGTCTCTGGGAGAATGCTAAGGCACCTCATGACATTTAGGAAAGTCACTGCATTAATGTGAGGGTGCGTTTGTTTCCTTTATAGTGAAACCTAATATCTCCAAGGTCCTGCGTTCCTTTTTGCTGGCCCTCTTTGGAGCTCGGTGTATTACAAGGCTTATTTCCCTCCATGTCAGAAATTAAGATCTCTCTTCTTGTCCCAGAATTGTAAAAGGCTGGGCACATGAGCAGGCTTAGGTGTTACTTTACGTTCTTGGAAGCCTGATTTATGTTAAAGATATTAGCAGCAAATGACGTATCAGAATCACTGACATCAGCTCAGCTGAACCACAGTTGCTGGGGAGAAAGTTGTTCAGACACATTTCCCTGCGGACGCAGCTATTTTGTGTGTTTTGTGTTATCTTATTTTTGTTATAATTGGCATCCTATTTGGTTTAAAATCTATTTCATACTGGTGGTGCACCAGCTTTATATGCACTTCCTTTATACAGCGGTATTTCCTTTAAACTCTTGTATTTAGTGTGTCAGTATTACTTGCCAAATGGAGTTTTTTTCATTCATTGTATGTCCTGACTACTGCTTGTCACACAGATTAGGATGGTAATGATCATATGCGTTACATTTGCAGGGTTATATTGTGACAGCTTCTCACCTTTGTATTCCTTCTGTGTGGATCTAATGGCTATGCCCAGTGTGATCTTCCTTGGAACAAAGCTGAAACTGAAGCTTATTTGTAATTATTTTCTCTTTAAATGATTGATCAAAAAATGAACCATGTTCATATTAATGAAAATCGGGCCTTTCAAAAAAGGAGCCCCTTTTTTACTTTATGCTGTACTGCAAGGTAAAACTAATAGCCACATTTATTAGTCGCATTGAAAACAGCTGAAACTGTAGTTTTCATTCTGATATGCTGCAAGTCACTGCCTAATACTTTCAGTCTGAGTTAGCTTTCTGCGACCTCCCCTCTGTTGGCTCTGTCCTGCCCCATTCCGCACTCCCAAGTTCAGGACAGTTCTTCGCAAGGGTGCAGCTGCCTGCCAGGACCATGGAGGTGAGCTGGCCTGCCGCTCAGGTGAGGGGCTGGCGGGTGGCCCCTGGTGGGGAGCCCCCCGGCTGGCCTGCCGCTCAGGTGAGGGGCCGGCGGTTGCACCCTGCATGTTTCCCTTATTAGCTCGACAGCAGGGAGCCGATGGAGGCAAGAACATCGGAGCCCTGGCTCTAAAGGGGCAAAAAAGGTGTTTCCTCTGCCTGGCGGAAGAGATGTGCACAGTCTGGAGTAACATCAGCTTCACTTCTGTGTTGCCTGTTACATGGCAAAGTGATTTCTGACTGCCAGCTTAAAATTCTCCAATGGCACATACATTTTCCTCTTAGATATTTTTGCCTAGATGTTATATAGATATTAATATTTGAAGAATGTAAAATTTGACATTTCTTCAAATTTAACTGAGCTCTATTAGGGTAAGATATAACTGCCTTTTCTGCTTTTATTCTTATGTAAATCTTTAATGTTTAGTTTTTTGAGTTGTTTTTTAGGTCAGACGATTTATTTAGCAATTTGCTTAAAAAGATTTGTTCTGAAAACTATCACAGATGACTACAGAATAACATGCTGAAATCAATAAGAATAATTAGTCAAGGAACTACGTAATGGGGACAGATTTATCAGAATTTTCTTTGCTTTAATGTTAGAGCTTTTGGAAATCTGTTTAGGATGCTAGGTTTATTTTACTATTTGTTTTTCTTTGAATTGCTGCGTAGGGAGTAAATATGTTACAGCTAATAGCATACTTTCAGCAAGTAAATAGTCCATCTGTTGCCTTCTACTATTTTGCATTCAAAATGTTCTGGGAATTTAAATATATAACACTGCACTGAAAAGGTTGTGGTTTATAAAATAAAGCATATTTCTCTTCTGAGGCGTTCGGCAACTTACATTGTTTAATAGTTAAAATAGTCAAGGTCCTGTGCTTTGGACCTACAATTTCTTAAAGCTATCCTCTCTTACCTTCTTTCTCTAATTAGCTTGGTAGGAAAACTTAACTGTTAGGATGTTTGTGTAGCTGTGACATAAGATAATGCTTTTGTAAGTAGCTGTGTGCTGTGAAACTCTTAACTCCATTGTATGGCATTTACATAGATATTCAAATAGAATTTGTATTATACATGATATTGTTCACAATTGGAATATTGGGAATGAAAGTACAGTGACATTTCATCTTGAACGTAGATGGGATTTGGCAAACAGCCCAAAACGGACAACTTTGTGGATTCTAGAAAGTGGTGGCGGTAGCACAAAGGAATTAACTGCTGGATTCCTCTTATAAGCATTGAGCTATAGGCAAATGCTTTAATACGATGGTAAGGAGAATTAAAGCACAAGAGCAGAAGACTAGGATGGTGGAGTTGAGCATAGTTGGTGCAGGAGATATCTTCCTGTCAGTGGGCTCTTGGAAAAGCATATATTTTTCCACTCTTCTCTGGAAGGCCTGGAGACCCATAACTGCTGATTTAAAAAACAAAACAAAAACAAAAACAAAACAAAAAAAACCCCCCACACAAAAAAATAAAACAACCCTGCTCTCTTCATTGCCACTTTATTATCTTAAAGTCCAGATCTGGAAGAAAAACTGAGGAATTTGGTATCCCCTCCAGCTGTCTGTGCTACTGTTCTTTCCATGTACAGTATAAGGAGATATACCACTTAATCCTCAGGAACACATTCAGTCCACTGAATCTAATTTATAAGGCATCTGCCTAAATTCAGTAGTCTGCAGGTATGCACTAAACCTATAAGGGAATATCTGAATCAAGGACAATTTCATATTTTGTGTTTGCCATGAGACTTAAGACATTTTACAGGGAGATTTTGGTATACTGATAAACTTGAGATGGCTTGTTTTTAATTTTTACTTATTTCATGTGCTAAAACCAATGTGCTGTTAAACTTATTTTTCGGGAGACTTGAGTTTACACACATAGTTATAAAGTGTGTTTATTCCATATTAATGGTCTGTTAAGACTGATTTTTTTTTTTTGCTTGACTGGTACTTCCCTTACAGTACTTTTTAAATTTAGTGGACTGTAAAATCTTACAAACTAGTCTAAGTGTGAAATAAAAATGAACAGAAGTCCAGATACTTTCCAGTACAAAAGTCTAAGAAGAAATGAATATTTTTTTTGATTTGCAAAGTAGTGACTTTCAAAACCCAGTTTTATGGTGTAAACTATGTTTGTTTTTTCTAATTCAGCCCACTTACAATGCATAAAGAGTTATTCTGTAGTAAACCTCAGTGTGTTACATAATGTTAGTAAAATTTTGACAGAAACCCTGAAGTGTGCACAAATGAGTTCTCAGCCTGACTGCTGAATACTGAGTACTGGTACATTAAACTATTGAGAATAGTCTTACTCTTGTTAATATTTTCTTTAAGCAATTGTTTCATTCTAAAATTTATGCTATTATTTCTAAAGCACTAATACAACAGGTTCAGATAAACTAGACTTTGGTTTTTATGATACTTTGCTGTGCTTTTCCTAAGTTTAACTTCAAAAGAAAAAAAAAGTGTGACCAAGGCCAATATATAGGAAAAAAATGCTTTGGGAATTGAAGAGGAAGCTGTTAGACTTGGACTTAAAACAGAAGAATATCTCTGTGTGGTAGCTAAAGATTTTGGAAAGCATCTGTATCAAGTCAACAGGAACACTTCTGTCACAAAAACGCTGGGTTTGGCCCACACTGAGAGGGCAAGGATTTGCTTATATAATAGATTACCTGCAGTATACCTACAATTTCACCAAATGCAAATTGCTTTTAGTTGTATTGAGAAGATGTATGCACATTCAATTAGTCACTTAATAGTGAAGCATGGAAGCTAGTATTCACTGTGAGGATTTTGATCAGTATTGTAGTTTAAAACCTAGCTTTTGTGGGAGTTGGAATGTAATTTAATTTGTCACCTGCAAAGATGTGCGTCTTTCTTTCATTAAGTATTTCTTAACTTTTGGTCTTACCTTAATTATGTGTGCAGAATGAGACCGAGACCAATGGCAGGCACTACAGTCTCTGCAAGTTATTTTCCTGAAATAATTCAGTTATATGTTTGCTCTTTCCTGATTTAGTTGAAGCAAACTGAGAGCTGATTAGTTATTAAAGGTGGTCTAAGCCACCCATTTATATGTGTATATACACAGCTCTGATAAGCTTTTTGTAAGGGCTTTAAAATCTTCTGTATGAAACTGTTTTGGAAGTTTTGGCAAAGGAATTCTAGCTCACTTACCTCTTTTTCCAGCTTGTCTGAAAGATCAGAAGATCTTGGCCTATTCAGAGTTCAGCTAACTGTAACCAGCAATTTGCTATGTTCAATGCATGATGTTAGTGTGATAGTTCTGTCACCTTGACAAGATTTTTATTACCTAGAATTGGTAGTATTTATAAAGGAAAATGTTTAAAGCCTTTATAGCAAAAAAGTTTTCTGTGGAAATTATGCATTTAAATGGCTTTATTTTCTCTTCATATACTGAAAAATGAGCCCTAAGCAATTTTTGCCTAATTTGAACAGAGGAATAACTTTAGAATAATCACTACTGGTCCATTGTTAGAAGCATATATTTTAAATTTCTTTGTGGTTCTTTTTTAGCTCCACCATGTATTTCCTTCTTCCTGGGAAATGTGAACATCAACTGCCAAACTCCCTGAACAGATGAAATGAGATAGTTCTCTGGAATTTACCAATCTGATAAGTACCTTTATTGCCCCAACTGAACTTGCACAGCCCTGCTTCTGTCCCATGGCAAAGCAGGGATGCTGTAGTCACCTGGTGCTTTCTGTTGGCACTTAGTCAACCAGTTTGTATTGAGTGGAAGTAACTTGGGGCTTCTTGGAAAAGCAAATGTTCCTACTGTATGCATCAGACAAAAGCCATTATTGGTACTGACTAAGAATTCTTTGATTAACTAGATAGCTAATGAAGTACCAGGCAAACAATTCTGGGAAAAGTCATTGAGGAATCCAGCGAAACCTTCAGTTGTTTTTATTTTTTCTGCTTCCTCTGACTGAAACTTTTGTATCATATTTTAATTTTCTAAGTAATTCCATCAGTTTGGCCATCCATGCCCTTTGGATAGAAGACACACAAGCTCAGAGTGGAGACATAAAAGATGCAGGCTGTCTGTTGGAGCTTCTTACTCAGTTCCTCACTGTCTGCTTGCTGTGAGGACTGTTTACTGCTGCTCAGGCTTCTGAAGCTTTCATTCCTGGATCCATGTCCCCAGGACCTTACTTTTGCAACCAGCAGAAACCACACTCCATTTTCCCTTTTTTTTTCTTTTTTTTCTTTTTTTTTTCTTTTTGCCTGGGAAGATGCAAAGTGGCAGAAAGCAGTACCCCAGTAGATCAGCCTTTTCTCAGCCACACTGTGGAAGCGCTAGGCCATTTTGGAGTTTTCAGAGTTTAGGAGGTACTGCATCTTTGGTTTCTTCCCTGAGTGTAAAAAATGGCAATTGAGAAATGTGTCAAAGGAATCGGAAATTCTGGAAGTGATTATTAGCCTGGAAAAAAAATTGTTCTTCTGCCTATTCTGTGAATTTCTTTAAGCGACATGAAGTCATATTGCATTTAGTCTTCTGTCCTGCAGGTGTTTCTTTTAAGTATAAGATTTGATCCCCCAACCACATGCCCTCAGACTGATCTGTCTCCTGTTAGTTTCTCACTAAGAAAAAAGTTCTTTCTCTTCATATGCTTGCTAGTTGCAAGCTCAGGGCAGCAAGCCAAGAGGGAAATGTGTCTGCCAGAAGTGTGGTTCTTCCCCCACAGTCCTCCCCAGCCATGCCAGTCCAGAAGGAGGGTTTGGCTTGCATGTTCTTGGCTAGAATTGCTTCTAAAAGTTTGTTGTCCATCTGTTTGCACAGCTAAGCATTTTCTAAGTAGCAAATAGCACACAGTTGCAGGAGGCTTGAGTGTTAATCATTTATGAAAGCAGCTGGACTGAAATCAATCCAGAAAGTAGTTCTGAATTATCTCAAGCTAGTACTTGATCTAAAAGGACACTTTGCAGTTTTCTTTCTCTTGGATTACACTGATTAAAAAGGTAGTTATTTTTCAGAAACATTTTTGTCTTTATGCAGTGCCTCATTTCAAGTTAGCCATTCAAAAAAGCTTGCATGCTATTTAAATGTGACCTTGTTAATTGTGGTTTAGCTGGCAGCTAATTATTGCCTAATACTGGGCCCAGCAATAGCTCAGGATTGTTGCTTAGTTCCTCATTTTGTATGCACAATATTCCTGAGCTGAGCTGCTATGAATTTTCAGACAAATTGGCAATTTTGCTTCTGAAATACACTATGACAGATGTGGATTATGTCACATAAGAACATCAGGAGCACTTGGAGGTTTTCATGGCAAAATCCATAAAAGAACTGATGCGGAGTAAGATACAGAGCAGTGAAGATGGAAGTTGAACTCTGATACTGTTGCCTGGCCTACTGGCTTGGTAAATGCCATCTACTCAAATACAACTGCGTAACATATCACCAGTTTTCATGGACATGCTCACTTTCTTTGTACACATAAATGGCTTTTGCATAGCTTTGTGGTAATCATTTACTTAATGTTGGTTCTTATGTTCCTGTGGTCTGTGAAGAAAACTAATGATCTAACCAGGTTTTTTAGATATTGTATTAAAGAAAATCATTTCTATGCTTAAGACCCTTATGTTTTAATCTTAAGATCAGTGATTTCTGAAAGCGAAAACTGGGCAAAAGTTTCAGGTTGTTTGCACCCAAAGTTAGTGTCCATTCTTCAGTCACAAAGATCAAGCTGATAGTTGGGTTGTTATATTGCTAGACCTTCAGATCTAAAGGTTTACATCAACTTCATTTATCATTAACTTGAGTAGGCCTGTGTTAGCTTGTGGTGCTGTTGTCTAATTCATGTATCTGGGACAGTGAGGTTAGTTTTCATCTATTAAGTGCAGAACTGGCCATAAATCATGAGGATTAAATTTTGGTTTTAGTGCAGATTCTGAATGTACTGCTTCCAATTTTGGCAGAGAATGTCAAAAAGATTAGGGAATATTATTTGTGGAATCAATGTGAAGTTCCTAAACACTTTACAAGTGCTTCAAGCAGACTGCAATACAAGTGATGTTTTGTGTTCATCTTTTTTGTTAAATAGTTTGTTCTGACTAAAACTTAAAAATGATCTTTGCATACTCAGAGAATTAATATGCAGGAAATGTGTTTATCCTGAAGTGAGACTCTGGGGTGAAGACCAGAGAGGCTTTAGCAAAGCTATTAAGACAACCCAGCTGAGCTGTAACAGTAATTTCTCCTTTTGAAATTTGGAAGGCAATAAACATCTTAGATGTGCTTTCAGAACACAGACAAATCAGTCCCTTGGGCAGACAATGTGTGTACAGCCTTGGGAGTTAACTTTGGATATCAACTGTACAGTCTTCTGAAAATGCTGAAATGCTGTGGCATACTGGAGCTAAGAATGCAATGTTTTTGCCTCTTTGTTTCTGAAGTCTTTGTTCTGTGCAGTCTGCAGTGGTGTCACAGTGACCTCTTTCAAAAAGACTAGATAGGAAAATCAAGATTGATTTGTTTTTTTGGCTGAAACTCTAGGACAATGAATGGAAAATCAGAGGAAAATGCATTATGTTTTTCTGGGGTCTTCGTTATCTAAAGTTTTGAGTCAGTCCAATCTTCTATACTAACAGCTTTACTTGTTGCTGAAATGTAGTTTTTCCTGCAGTGGAGCATTGCAGCTCTATACAATGCGTCCTAGCCAATGCGGTGCTGCACTAAGTGGCAAGTAAAGGGAATGGTCTGAATCTGCAACAGCTGTGTTGCAGGTCTGTGATCATGTTAAACAACTGAAACAAAGTCCAAGTGACTGATATTGTTGAATATTTAAGCTTTTACAGTCTTAAGAAATATGAGAGCAAAGGCAAACTGCTTTCTCTCTAACAAAATGTCTTGGGGATGGTAGGGAAGAGCCTGATTTAAGTTTCTTCTCAGAAAGATATGGAGGCTTCGGCTGGTATATGGAAAAAACTTTACCTATGGGAGCTACCTGGACAGATGAACCACAGTGTGATGTGAGGAGAACTGAAACTGAAGCAGCTCCAGTATGGGGCATAAGTAGTGACTGAAGAAATAGTACTTGGAGTTAGGCAACTTGTGTGCATAACTGGAGGGCTGATTTAGTTCAAGGATTTGACAAAGACTATTTCAGTACAGAAGTCTGAGGGAGAAAGAACCTCCAGGATGTGGACGCAGTTAAGGATGTAGCTGATGGAGTCTTACCTCCTCATTACCTGATTGGAGGAAAAAAAAAAATTAATAAAAAGATCCTGGTCTGAGATCACCTAGCTAGGCATGTAAGTAATAAAGGCATTCTGAAAAGGGTTGTTTTATATTCTACGTAGCATAGGCACTGCCTCAGCCCTGAAACAGATGATAGAGCTAAGCTTTCCAACTAAGAGAATGCATCTCTCAACTTTCTTAAAAAAATAAAATAAAAATTTTGAGCTTATCTTTAGTCTCAATGAAGAGTGTAACCAGCACATATTTCCTCTGTGTTTTCAGCATTGTCTCTTCTCCTTCCCCCATTTAAATAGTTATTCCAGAGAATGTTCTCCCCTGGGACAGAGCGAGTGCTGTTCAACCTGCTTGTGAACACTGCAAAACATCATCTTTGTTCTTTAGGGGACTTGAAGTAAAGCAGTTAAAATGACGGGAAGTGGCTGGGACTGAAAAATTTATGTCTTTAGGAAGGCCTTATGAAAGTCAAAGCATATTTCAATTGGAAGGAATTGATTTGGCATGGTTAAGGTAACAGACCTATAAATGCAGTGATGTCAGGACACAAAGATATTCTGCTTTTCTGAAATGTTAACTTAGTGTCCTTCAAGACAAGGCAGACAGAGAGGTCATCGTTTTATGCGTATCTACTGTAGTGTACAACAGAGTTATAAAGTTCATTTTGTAGAACTACTAAATTCTGAATCACTAAAGAGCTCTAATAAGTAGTGGTGATAAAGCTGTATTTTACATTCCTTTGTCTCATTTTAAAGCAATATGAAAAAGTTTATACCTCCTACAGGGGAACAAATCCCTAATACAGGAGGTAGCCACTCAAAATTTTAACCTATGTGATTATGACTTGTATAAATTCATGTTACTTGGAGAGATAGGTACATCAAAAGCAATTTAAAATCGTAGAAGTTTGCTGAGATTAAAATACTGTGCGGTAAGCTTGATCCCAAATCATAGTGGTGTGAAGATGACCTATAAATACAAAAGAAAACTTAAAAGCTACTATCTTAAAGTCTCACAAAACTTTATTGCTTAGCTTATTATTGGTAATGTATGCTGGAGAGCTCTAGCCCAGTTGCTGATGGCAGTGGGCTAATTTGGAGATGGGAATATGGTGTTCTTGGGTCAGGAAGTGCTTCACTTTGGGTTCTAGTCAACCAAATTTACTCTGGGTGATTTTTAGTGTATCTGGTCTTGATCTAGATTTCTAATGTCCTAGGAGCTTGCCTGGAGTGACAACCTCCGTTGACAGAAGACATCCCTGGGCCTCAGGTGGCTGCTTAGGATCTCATTTTGGACTCCTGAGCTGCACACACTAGTTGCATTAGCAGTTGCTGTTTGTATGAAGAGTTTTGGGGTTGGGTGTGGTGTGGGTTTTTTTGTGTTGTAGTTGTTGTTTTTTGCTTGGTTGGGTTTTTTTTACACCATTACCAATAACCAAGTTAGTAGCAGCCTAAAACAATCTTCAAGTACAAACTATTTCTTTATCTCTTCATCTTATCCAGATGTACTTTTAGAAATGGTTTCCAAGTGATGAAAATTTGAGCTTCATGCCTGTGTCCTGTTAGAGAGATGTGTAGAGGTGTAAAAGATATTTAATACAGAGGTAGGGAACATTTGCATAGTTTGCATAGTAGAAATCAATGTGGAGACTTCCTGAAATTTTCTTTCTTCCACTTCAAAGGGATATGAAAGTGCAGATAAAACAAATCATGTAATAGTGTGCCCCCTAATTATTAGGGGTAGTTTGATTGCCAGTAGTAGGTAACTTGACTGGCAAAGGCTGTTTTTGTAGGGAGAAAATTTAAGGATGGTAAAACTGTTCACCACTGAATTTCTAAACTTAGTCAGGCTCTTTTAATGTTATGAGGGAAATACCTTCAATTCACAGAATCGCTGAGGTTGGAAGGGACCTCTGGAGATCATCTAGTCCAACCCCCCCGCTCAAGCAGGGTCACCTAGAGCACATTGCACAGGATTGCATCCAGGCGCGTTTTGAATATCTCCAGAGAAGGAGACTCCACCACCTCTCTGGGCAACCTGTTCCAGTGCTCTGCCACCCTCACAGTGAAAAAGTTTTTCCTCATGTTCAGACGGAAGCGTCTGTGTTTCAGTTTGTGCCCGTTGCCTCGCGTCCTGTCGCTCGGCACCACTGAAAAGAGTCTGGTCCCATCCTCTCGACACCCTCCCTTCAGATACTTGTACACGTTGATAAGATCTCCTCTCAGCCTTCTCTTCTCCAGGCTAAACAGGCCCAGCTCTCTCAGCCTTTCCTCATAAGAGAGATGCTCCAGTCCCCTAATCATCTTTGTAGCCCTTTGCTGGACTTGCTCCAGTAGTGCCACATCCCTCTTGTACTGGGGAGCCCAGAACTGGACACAGCACTCCAGATGTGGCCTCACCAGGGCTGAGTAGAGGGGGAGAATCATCTCCCTCCACCTGCTGGCAACACTCTTCCTGATGCACCCCAGGATACCATTGGCCTTCTTGGCCACAAGGGCACATTGCTGCCTCATGCTTAACTTGGTGTCCACCAGCACTCCCAGGTCCTTCTCCGCAGAGCTGCTTTCCAGCAGGTCAGTCCCCAGCCTGTACTGGTGCATGGGGTTATTCCTCCCCAGGTGCAGGACCCTGCACTTGCCTTTGTTGAACTTCAGGAGGTTCCTCTCCGCCCACCTCTCCAGCCTGTCCAGGTCTCTCTGAATGGCAGCACAGCCCTCTGGGGTATCGGCCACTCCTCCCAGTTTTGTATCGTCAGCAAACTTGCTGAGGGTGCACTCTGTCCCTTCATCCAGGTCATTGATGAAGAAGTTGAACAAGACTGGACCCAGTACTGACCCCTGGGGGACACCGCTAGCTACAGGCCTCCAGCCAGACTTTGCACCACTGATCACAACCCTCTGAGCTCTGCCATTCAGCCAGTTCTCAATCCACCTCACTGTCCACTCATCTAACTCACACTTCCTGAGCTTATCTATGAGGATGTTACAGGAGACAGTGTCAAAAGCCTTGCTGAAGTCAAGGGAGACAACATCCACTGCTCTCCCCTCATCTACCCAGCCAGTCATTCCATCATAGAAGGCTATCAGATTGGTTAGGCATGATTTCCCCTTGGTGAAGCCATGCTGACTACTCCTGATCACCTTCTTGTCCTCCACATGCTTGGAGATTGCCTCCAGGATGAGCTGCTCCATCACCTTTCCAGGGATGGAGGTGAGGCTGACTGGCCTGTAGTTGCCTGGGTCCTCCTTCTTGCCCTTTTTGAAGACTGGGGTGACGTTGGCTTTCTTCCAGTCCTCAGGCACCTCTCCTGTCCTCCATGACCTTTCAAAGATGATGGAGAGTGGCTTAGCAATAACATCCGCCAGCTCCCTCAGCACTCGTGGGTGCATCCCATCGGGGCCCATGGATTTGTGGGTGTCAAGTTTGCTTAAATGATCTCTAACCCACTCCTCCTCCACCAAGGGAAAGTCTTCCTTCCTCCAGACTTTCTGTCTTGCCTCCAGGCTCTGGGGTTCCTGAGGGCTGGCCTGAGCAGTAAAGACTGAAGCAAAGAAGGCATTCAGTAACTCTGCCTTCTCTGCATCCTTCGTCACCAGGGCACCCACCCCGTTCAGCAAAGGGCCCACATTTTCCCTAGTCTTCCTCTTGCTACTGAGGTATTTGAAGAAGCCCTTCTTGCTGTCCCTGACATCTCTAGCCAGATTTAATTCCAAACGGGCCTTAGCCTTCCTCGTCGCATCCCTGCATACTCTGACAACGTTCCTATATTCCTCCCAAGTGGCCTGTCCCCCTTTCCACTTTCTGTAGACTTCCTTCTTCTGGTTGAGTTTTGCCAGGAGCTTCTTGCTCATCCATGCAGGTCTCCTGCCTCCTTTGCTTGACTTCCTACTCATAGGGATGCACTGCTCTTGAGCCTGGAGGAAGTGATGTTTGAATGTTAACCAGCTCTCTTGAACGCCCCTTCCTTCTAGGGCCCTAACCCATGGGATTCCTCCAGGTAGGTCCCTGAAGAGGCCAAAGTTTGCTCTCCTGAAGTCCAGGGTTGCAATCCTACTTGGTGCCCTGCTGCTTCCTCACAGGATACTGAACTCCACGATCTCATGGTCACTGCAGCCAAGGCAGCCCCCGACCTTCACATCTTCCACCAGTCCTTCTTTGTTTGTTAGTACGAGGTCCAGCAGCACCCCTCTCCTTGTTGGCTCCTCCACCACCTGTGTCAAGAAGTTGTCACCAATGCTCTGCAGGAACCTCCAGGACTGTTTGTGCCTAGCTGTGTTGTCTTTCCAGCAGATATCGGGGTGGTTGAAGTCCCCCATGAGAACCAGGGCCTGGGATCGTGAGGCTACTTCCAACTGTCTGTAGAAGGCCTCCTCGACTTCCTCTTCCTGATCAGGTGGCCTGTAGTAAACACCCACAACAGTGTCACCCATGCTAGCCTGCCCTTTGATCCTTACCCATAAGCTCTCGACTCGCTCTTCATCCACCCCTAGGCACAGCTCAATACATTCCAGTTGCTCTCTCACATCAAGAGCAACTCCACCACCTCGCTTTCCTGGCCTGTCTTTCCTAAAAAGCACGTAGCCATCCATGACAGCACTCCAGTCATGCGAGCTATCCCACCATGTCTCTGTAATGGCAATGAGATCATGGCCCTGTGACCGCACACACATCTCTAGTTCTTCCTGTTTGTTCCCCAAGCTGCGTGCATTGGTGTACAGGCATTTCAGGGAGGTGATCGAGCATGCAGGTTTCCCAGGAGGGGTAAAAGAGGGTCCTCCATAGCCACATCCCCTGCGCGCTTCCCTGGCTCCATTCACCTGTTGGAGGCATCCTGACTTGAGCAGTCTTTTGCCAACTACCCTGTCACTATAACTCTCCCCTTCCCCCATCTTTCCTAGTTTAAAGCCCTCCTTACCAGGTTGGCCAACCTGTTGGCAAAGACCCGCGTGCCCCGCCTCGTGAGGTGGATCCCATCTCTCGCCATCAGTTGTTGCTCTTCAAACAGGGTCCCATGGTCGTAGAAACCAAAACCCTGTTGGCAACACCAGCGGCGCAGCCAGTCGTTAACCTGGAAAGTCCGTCTCCTCCTCCTCTCATCCAACCCCCTCACTGGCAGGATTGAGGAGAAGTTGACCTGGGCTCCCAGACCCTTGACCACCATCCCCAGAGCTCTGAAATCCTGCTTGATGGTCTCCAGTTTGCCCTTGGTGTCATTGGCGCCCACATGGAAGAGCAGCAGTGGGTAATAGTCCGAAGAATGGACGAGCCTAGGCAGTCTTTCCATGACATCTCTCACACGAGCCCCCGGCAGGCCACAAACCTCTCTAGACATGAGGTCAGGTCGGCAGATAGATGCCTCCGTCCCCTGCGGCAGGGAGTCCCCCACAAAAAACTTCATGACTCTAGCCACAATAATGTTTGTTAAGATGTCATACTGTAAGTTACGGAGCTATGATGATAAATATTTGGAGAAAGCTGTAATTTGCTTTCTTTCTGGAATTCCAGGTTAGCATCATTTTACTCTGGGCAGCCTGCTATGCGTGTGGTCTGTCGGCAGATAGCTTTCAATTGCGTAGTTCTTAGGCCAATTGTGAGATTACTTTGATATCTTGCTAGTGAAGATATCTTGATAAATTAATGATCTTTCAGTGGAATAACTATCTAGTTTTTGAGGAGAAAGCCTTATCTCAGGCTGCTCAATGTAAAGATGAGGTCTGTTGTGTTGATTGATTTTCTCTAAAGGAATTGGTTGGCGGGGGGGGGGAGTGTTTTCTGGAACTCGAGAATGGAATAGAGGAATATAGTAATTTGGAGCCAATAAGTGAACATGGGCACCTCTGTGGAATTGTTAGTAGCTTGGTATATCTTGAGATAAACTAAGTTCCTTCAGCACTACAAAATGCAGTGCTATATTTTTGTGTATTATAAAACTTATTGACTGTAAATATTTGTGAATCATGCCACAATATGACTGTGCAAGTTTTCCTTTTTATAGCATCAGGATGCCCTTGACTTTAAAAAAGCTTAGCAGTGGAGTTGCTGGAGTATTTCATGGTGTGCTCTAGTTGCCTTCATCTCCTCCTTCTCCACCAGGTTTCTTTCTTCTAGCCATAACACCTGCGAAGTTTGTGACTGAGCAGTTTTGTATGAGTAGCAGATGGCCTAAGGTTTCCGGATTCTAATATGGGTCTGTAGCCACTACCTTAACGTAGAAATAAAAGGAAATCCTCCCCTGAGAAGAATCAATCTAAAGGAGGAGTTAAAAGGTGTGCTGAAGTAACTGAAGGGCTGAGGTTGCAGTCTGCTGGGGGGCTGTGCGCCAGTGAGTCCCAGGGCAGTGTTTCCAGAGCTCGCAGCGGCCAGCCCCAGCGGAGCTGAAGGCCCCACGCTGGAGCTGCTTCCGGTGAGTCATGGGAAGGCTGGTTTCCCAGCTGTTCATCGGGTGCTCTCTGCCTCTCCTTTGCATTTTAAGGAAGGCTTCCCAGAGTCCTGTCATTTTTCCTAGCTGCTCATGAGTTTTAAAGCTGAGTTTAACTCAGGTAAAATTCCTGGTGTTAGAAACTTCTAGACTTGACTGTATTGAAAATACTGGATGTGCTGTCCCTATGCAATGGAGTGTAGTGCAAAGACCTCCAAGCTAAAGCTGTTACAAACTTGGTAGGAAGAACTTGTGTGGATATTTGCATGTCTTAAAGTGTGTGTGTGTATATATATATATGTATGTATGTGTATGTATATATAAAATGAGTATATAATATATAAAATGTATATAAATGTGTACATGAATATGTGTGTATATATGCCCACACACACACGTGTGTGTGTGTGCATGCAGACATATATGTATGTATAGAAACTTGTCCCAGAGCTGACTTGTCTCCACATGTCAGTGTAGTTACATGTTCTTTGATAGCTGGCTTTCCGTCGGAGGGGGTCCCAGACCTGTTCCATTTGTTTGAAAATTCTCTTGAACGCACGCAGAGCGCAGAGCGGAACGACACAGTGCTGCGGAGGTCTGGCAGGTCATAAAACTGCTGGGTGGAATGTTGAGTTGGTTCTGTGAGCTTGGATCGTTCTGGTTTGAGTTCAAAATTGTTTCTCTTTCCAGACATTATTGATTCATATACTAACATGACCTTTGGGCGTTTGGTATGTTTGTGACTCTGGTACGCTTTTTACCATCAGGGTAGTTAATGTGTTGCTTAAGTTAAATATTTAATTGTTAGATCTGAAAATAAGGGACTTTACAAACCACTGTTCTTTAAAAAGAACCTTTTCAATCTGGTAAGCCAATGAAGACAATATAATAAACAAAATCTGAGTTTTATATTTACTGAGAGTGGTTTTCCAACACTTTGAATTCTCGGAACCATTAGTCTACTAACCCTTTGGATGCAAATATAGAGCAGCCCAGCTTTCAAAGAATGTGTTTGGAAAGCTGTCAAGCTTCCCTTTAGTCATGCCAAAAAAGTAAATTGTTTGCTTTCTTTGGTACTGTATAAATGGACTGTAGTTCTGTTCGGAATAAACTGAGCCAGCAAACTTTATGCTAAATACAGGCAGCTTGAATTAGACCATTAGAATGGTGGGCATCCTATGTTGGTAAAATACTATGAAAAAATAGTGATCTCAACTCAAGCTTTTTTTTTTTCTTTTATATGTCCATTAAAAGGTAATAATTAGTAATAGTTTCTTGCATATTCAGCTCATGCACCAGCCCGAGATGAAATCTAAACTCCTGAAACTAGTATACATATTGCCACTAACTTTACTTGCAGGTATTTTGGCCAAAATTAGTGAATTTCAAATCATTGTTTGAGATGGAAGTGCTCACCCTGCAGCCCACACATTAGACAGCCTTGTAACTTCATGATAACCCTGTAGTATCGCTTGATAAAATGACAGTGACATACTTAAATATAATATTGGTAGAGCAATAGACTTTTCAGTCAGCTTAACGGTCAGTAATTGGAATCAGGCACTCCTGTTACCTTTCCTGCAAGGATATCTGAGGGCTGCACAGTTTATGTTCAATAACCGGCAATAGCACTGCTAACATTAGCAGCAGCTCGTAATTCTATTGCCAACAATAGCAGCAGCTAACAGCAGTGTCTGCCGGCCATGTCTGCAGAAAGGTTAAGCCTGCTGGCTATCAGTGCTGGGGGAAGAATGACAGGCAAAAGCTTTTAAGCTATTTAGAGTTTGAGTCAAGTCCTGTTTCTGATTTCTGCCTTGGAACTGTGCTAATATGTGCCTAGCTGGGTAGCTGGAGTCTCGCAAAAGGGTCTAGATAATGAAGGGTGAAAGGTAGGAGGCATTAACAACTATAACATTGGAAAACAGGGCAGTCAGGAGATTGCCTTTGAATCTTGTGTGGTTTTTGGGAGGAGGGATTGCTTTTTTCTGGGGGAGGGAGGTGTTTTTTATTATGGAGATGAAATTTGCTTGAATAGCACAAGTGATCATCCTGAGCTTCTAGCAACTGAAGAAATAATCCTCTTTATTCAGCCTATGATTGTTTCTGAAAAATAGTTTTAATTTCAGTAATTTTCCAAGAAAAATTAAGAAGCCTTGTTGGTAGAAGTAAAGCTGTCCTGACCAAATGTGCTAGCCTTCTAGGTCAGGCAAAATCTTGGTCAAACACGTCAAGTTTGGTTGCTACTGGCTGCATACTTGGATCCTGAGACTTCACAAGGATTTTCCGTGGCTTGACATTGTTGGCATTGGTTTTCCATGCACAGGATGTTTTAATGCATGGCTAAAGTGTATAAAACCATGTATTCCACCTCCAGTGGTAGCTAGATAAGGATGCAAAGGGAAAGGTGGTAAACACTGAATCACTTCTCTGCTCTCCCCAGTTGATTTATGGCAGTTAGTGGTTTAGTGGCTCCAAATAAACATTCTTTGTGTTCGGTAACCTAAACAGTTCTTTAAAGAAAGCACCCTGAAGAGATCTCTACGTCAGTAGTAATTGTAAAGGCAAATTGCTATTGGCATAGTCAGCTATAATCATTTTTAAAACTGAAAATTTGCAGCTGTGAATGTATTAAGTTAATTGTGCAGCTAATGCTGGTAGACAAGTACGTTGTATAGCAACAGCTTGGGAGAGGTTAAAAGAAGTGTTTCATATGACTTTGACTTTTGATCAGTCATTGCTCTGTAGTTTTGCAGGGCTACATAGTGTTCTGAGGTTTTTTTATGGTGTGTGCTCACTCATGGGAATGGACTTCTCAAAGCAAAAAGCAGGAAAGGAAGCTTGCATCACTATGTCAATCAGTTCTTACTGCTTTGAATTTGTATGATCTAGGACTAGAGTTGTTTTGCCATTTGCTTGAATAAGAATTCCCCAAACAGGAAAACACACCCAAGACTGTGCTAACCTTTCTGTTTGGAGTATCATCCTAGTAATGTTGTGCAGTACTTCATCACTTGCTTTTTGTAATTTTATAAAATAGACATGCCCAGCTAATTTTTGCCCGTAATAGTGAAATAGCACTGTCTGCTTGCTTTGGTTTTAAACACCTCTGTTGGAAATTGATGCTAATTGCTGTCTGATATGGTAAGAGACTGGCAAATGAGAAAGAAATGGGTTTTGTTCAAATGACAGTGACTAGAGGGGTCTAGACACTTCTTATGACTTGAATATATCTTGTTAGTCCTGTAACAAACTGCTCTGTTCTTTGCTTTGAACTCAATGACCTGTGCGTCACAATGCCTTGATATAAAGTAAATATATTAAGAAAAAATACTATTATGAATTTTTATGCTGCCACTCCTCCTCTCCTCCAATTGTGTAGCTAGTACTAGACCATGTTAGTCATGCATGCGGATGCTACTTCCCAAGTAATTGGTGACCAATAACGTGATAGGCCTGGATATATTTACTGTGTGGTGACCCTACAGGATGTCAGTGTTTGACTCTACATCACTCTGTGATGTCAGTATGTCTGTCCCAACAGCTGCATGTACTTGTTTTTGGCTTTGTTAGAAATGCTACAGCTCTTTTTTTGCTTTGCAGTGGAAAATGTTGATTCAGTGGAGGCAGAAAAAAACATAACATAAAATGAAACTGAAGAAGCTTTCCTCAAAACAGACATAATCTGGCCAGGAGGCTGTGTTTAAAAAAGTAAGAAGCCTTCATGACACTTGGCCTGACTAAATCTCGTTAATATGCCCCCGCTCTTCTTTGAATTTGTTTTGCCTTGTACCTTCAGAGAAATCTGCTTGTTCAGAGGCAAAATGCTACAGTGTAGGATCTGAAAACCTATTTGTTGGAATGTGATCGAATGCACTTTTGCAGACTGAATTCGTTGGTTAACTCCTGACTCTCCTCTGAAATGCAGTAAAAAGCTAGGTAAAGGCTCAGGTTTTGAGTCACTTGTGTTACTTTCCACAGGAACAGTCTGGAGCTCTGGAAATCAGTTACCAAGTCTCAGCAAGGAGCCATTACCTTCATTCTGAGTGATAGTAATTTCTTCAAATTCTTGAACTCGGTCCCTGAGCACATAACTTTTCTTTAGATTCATCTCTGGCGTCAGTATTAACTGACAATCTGAAGATGGACAACAGATTTCTGAAAATACACTGTTGCAAATAACTAACTCCAGGGCCAGTGAAATCTTCAATCTGATGTGCGGTGTTCTTTATGATCCCTTTTCTTGTACATAATTTTATCCAAGTATTTTGTCAGTGCATAACAAGAATTTCAAGAAGTCAACTTACCCCCCCCCCAAATAAAAAGGGACAATAAAGGAAAGTGCCTCTTCAGTAGTTTACACTTGCTGACATCTTAGTGTTCTGGGTATTTTGTATGAAATAAATGTGCAGTGCCTACATGGAAAATGAATGATAAAACTCTAATTTTGAAATGACCTTTGTAAAAACTCTTACGAACTGAATCTGAATGGCCTTTGTAGTTGCTGATGTGAAGTATAATGTAAGAGATTTGTTTGAACCACATTGATTTAAATGAATTTGGGCAGCTTTCAAATGTACATTTCAAAGGATTACATAATCTGAACTGCTAAGATTCAGTCTGTAGAAGTAGTGCATAGATTGGCAGGAATCTTCAAATTCTCTCTCTCTCTCTCTTTTTTTTTTTTAAGTGGTATTTAGTCTCTGAAAGCAGCAGTAACTAGGAGGCCTAATAGTGAATATATTCAGGCAGTGGCCTTAAAGCATTTTCCTCATATTAAAACTTAAGTGGCTGTACTTTTTTGTTACTGTTTTGGTGAAATAATAGCTGGCACTGTAATGCTCCATTTGTTTTAGAAATGTGCACTGTTCATTTTTTCTGTTTTGACCCTTTGTTGTAAAGGAATAGGCTGGCCATGTAAAATGCTCCCACACACAAATAATTATCTACTAACTTCATGTGGCTTCAGACCCTTCTTCCAGACCTACTCAGCAATGAACAAGTGAACTGCTAGTATAAACAGCAGACTCCAGTGATGCTTTCTTCTGTTATCTTTGATTATTTTTTGTTTTTAAGTAACTTGGGCTTGAAATCTTAGTAGTGGACATAGCCCATGAATTGTTACATTTTCTGAAATGTGTCTATCGTAATTATTGTGTGCTGTTCGTGTTCAGTGTTCTGCATACAGAAAAATACTTTCAAGGCTGTACCTGGAATTGTAACCATAAGGATACTTTTGAAAACATGTAGTCACCAGTGTGTTTGGGATCCATGTTGTGGTAGGTGATGCTACAGACAGCTTCCTAAGCTCGTGTCGCACGCTTGCATTTTTTGCATCGTGAACCAAAACCTCAAGATTATTTTAAGACAAGACCTAGTTCTGGTGAGAGTTTAACTGTGTATGGGGTTAAAATCTACCATGCGCATAGTCAGCCTGCCTTAAACTTTTTGTTACTAAATTTTCTTTAACTTTTTGAGAAGAAAAATAGAAATGGCAGCCACTGTAATGGACAGTAGCTGTAATTGCCAAGGACACATTTATTTATTTATTTAATACCTTCATTCTATAAAGTCCTCTTTAACCCAACTGTGAGCTTAGGTTAACTGATTTTTGGATTGCACAGAGGTTAACTACATTTTCCTGAGGACAAAAGCTTGATTGGATATTGGGAGTAGTAGGGCTACTGTTGTGTCTCATGGATTGAAACACCTTTCTTGGATGGGTAGATTGCAGGGAAGTGTCATCAACTGCAGTGGGCACTTATTTAGGTGAAGTGTTTGAAGCCTGAGTAATTCATTATCTAATATTAAAGAAAAAGTAGAAGTTCCTTTATGTTTTTTGATACAGTTGCTTATAGTTCAATTCCTGCTATTTCATAAGGACAATGCAAATTTTCTGTTGTTTACTTATTGCCATAGATCTGCTGAGGTTCAATAGCTTCAACTGACCAGAAAGTCTGCAAAAGACTGAATAATTGATACTGTAATGTATGTCAGCATAAATGGCTGATAAATCTGATTAATTCTGACTTGAGTCCAAGTACATCTTTGGGGTATTCTGAGTGTATGATATCACAGTGTGGGAAGAAAATAGCCCTAATGCTGAGGAATCTTCCTGATAGGATGGAGTTGCTCACTGCTCAAGTGTGTAGCTTCTAGCAGAGGTTGCTGCTGTTCCAAGGCAAGCTTCATTGTCCTTCTGTTCCCAGGAGAAATATGCTTAACATCTAGTCTGCAGTTTTTTAAACTGCTTCCAAACTGGATAGTAGGAAATAAAGGATCATTTTAGGGTAGATTCCAAATCAGGAAAAGACAGAAACTATAGTTGTATTATGGTAATCTGATGTAGAAACAGCCATGTGTTCATAGTTTGGAGATCTGTTATTTCATGGTAATCAAAAAAAGACAGGTGGTAATGACATGTTTTATCACACAATTGAAAAATATATATTTACCTATGTATTTTTGAAAGCCTATGTTCTGTGTTTGTATCTAGAACCAGACATTTTATATTAAATGAAGAACCACTGATTGCTTTGGTTAGTTCCTTGCAGACATAAGTCTGGCATGCTTAATAGCAGTTGCTATTTGCCAGTCCTGGACACTTCCCGTGGTAGCACTTGGAGGGCGAGTGTCGGTCACATCATGACGGAACAATAGATGGATTTGACACGTGGCACCTTTCTAGCACCCAGCTTCTCAGCAGGGCAGCAAAGCATGACTGTCTTGTACTTCAGATCACCGCTGTAAATCACTCAAACTTACTTTCTGTCATTAAAGGAAAGGCATTGCAATTTGATGCCAGGATGACATACTGTTCAGGGCAAATATGTTTCAAAGAACTTACCAAGCGTGACTGAATGTATTTGCTGCAGCTTTTCCCATAATAATAATAATAATAAAAAAATAAAGTAAGTTACCATTTAACTTTTGGTAAACCTCCTCCTCCACCCCAGAAGGAATAATATAATACTTTATATTAAACATGATTTTCTATTTCTATTGGGCAACAAAATGAGAACTTGTTTTTCTAATTCACATAGTGTGCTGTTTGGAGTTTGTGTGACAGTTCTGAATAGAGTTGAAGAGTAATAACTGCTCCTTTGTGGAGAACTTCCTACTGCTCTTCAAGAGCCCTAAACTGGAGAAAAGTAGTATTTACCTGACAAAAATTTCAAGTTCATGGAAAATGCAAAAAGACAAATATGTCTTACATTAATCATAGAAAGTTGGTTCAGCCTCATAAAAATAAGAGACTTGAGATGTACATAATGTTGGAAATATAGCAGAGGTATAGTTGGCTTTAAATGGTCACACTAGGACTTTTCTTAGTTCTCCTGTATACAAGCAATCCAGTCTTGAGAAGAAATTAATGCCATACTTGTGTTGCACAACTTGTTTCCAAAGCCTTTTCAGACATCCTCAAAGCTATCATCCTAGGTGTACTGGATGCAGGAAGGATCACCAAATAGAAGCTGCAGAAAAACAGTTAAGAGCTTTTAGTGTGAAACTATAAGGCTCATGAGATGTAGGGTCATGCTATTTAGTGAAGATGCTGCTGCTGTCTGTCTGCTCTGTGCTTGTACGCACATGATTTGTGATGAAGGAAGGGTTGATTTCTCTCATCATCCTACTTTCCATTAGAAGAATAGATGACCTCTATCATTGGCTCCTACTTATCAAAAGAATTAATTCGATATGGGTGACATTTAGTGATTTTTTTTTTATTTTATTTATTTTTTACTTTTTATGGATGTATTTTGGAATTTTACACTCTTATGTCAGTCTGTCCACTCCATCTTTATGTCCCTTCCACCATACCAAGGAGAGCAGCTGTTTTCCTTCTCAAGGCCTTGATGGTCTCAAGTGATTACTGCTATAAACCTGTATAAACCTGTTTATTCATGGGTTTTCTGTTGTTGTTGTTTTTAGTGCTGGTGAAGGTTCTCAAAAACAATGTGGGGAGAAAATGGTCCCTGGGGGTTGAGAGAGCTGGGTTTTGGCTGAGCAGTGTAGGGCTGAGCTGCCACCTTCTGAGATGCAAAAGAAAAGTCTAGCTTGAAATCTTCAGCTCACACTGGGGCAGCATTTTCAGCAACTTCCCGCTTTACAGGAATGATGTTTCATTCCAAGCCCAAGTAAAGAGATTGCATTTCAGAGTGTCATTTGGGCTGAAGGATAGAATTAAATTTGCCTAGATGCTGAAGACCTTACTCTGGTAGGTGACTCCTGGCAATCTAGGAAGTGTCTGATACAGCTGTAGAACATGCGGTATACGTTGTTAATTATAATTTAAAAAAGAAGAGGTTTGTACTGGTTGTTTTGAACAGTTAATTTGGTGAAAGACATGGATGTCAGGCAAAAAAAAGCCAAAAACCAGAAGTGTTGGTTCACTTGAGCAGATTCAGTGCATAGTAAGATAAAGACTAAAATGTCATGTATTTCAGTCACCTTTACTAAGGGGCATTCAGGAAGCTGAGGTCATTTGTGATGTGCACTTGCAGCAGGATGAAATGGTTTTGCATTGTTACAGTATCTATTAACAGCAATTGGCTATAAAGGTTGCACTGAGTTTAAATACTCATTTACAGCTTAACAGTGGTACTTGACTTCTGAAAAAGGAAACACAAACAGTTACCGTGCTTGAAAAATTCAGTCCAGTAAATAACAAGCCCCAAACTCAAGGTGGGGATGGGAATAGAGTAGCTTGGTTTCCGACTGCCCTGGCCTGCTAATATTCTGGGATTAGCTAGTCTTGCAGACATTGCTGGACACAACCTCACATTCTTGGAGACACGGGTTGGTGGGTCCCTTTAACGGTTAGGAGTTAGGAGCCTAAATATCTTCAGTCCTTGACTGGCTGCTTTTCTTCATTGATAATTTTGGAGTGCCTGACCTATTTAGGAACCCAAAAAAGGATACAAATTGTAATTTCATTCTGTCTGAGAGCTTCCATGCCTGTCCCAGGCTAGTCACCTAAGATGAGTCAATGTATTTTTCTGGAAAACTATATCCTTGCTTTCTAAGTTTGTAAGCTTGCTTTTGCTCTTCAGATGCCAGCTCTGTGTTTATGTAAACTTTTCATATCTTCCATATGTCAAGACTGAAATGTTTCTCAGTATTGACAGGAGAAAACTCAAGAAAGGAAAACTATAAAGAACGCTTGTTTCCTTCTTTATAATGCAATTAATTGTTACCTTACTATGCAAGGAATCAGTATGTAGGTTTGTAGTTTGTAATCTTTTTGAAAGAATAAATATCACCTTTCTATGAATGCGTTTGTCAGTCAGTAGCAGTTTATCATGTGAAAATTATGAAGCTCAAAATGTGAGGAAAAAAGTGGCCATTTGGCTAGAGAGAGTGGGGCAATCTTGCCATGATAAAATGTAGTTTCTCAGGTCTCAAGTATAAGTGATCATATGTGTTGGGGTGGGGTGGGGAAAGGGCAAGAAATGACACTGTGTATTGACTTGTTTTGCTTTCTAAAATGGATTGCCCACTGTAAGAGTTCTCCCCTGACACTTCACAGAAAAAAATTAGTTAAAATTGGATTTTTTTATTCAAAGCTACATACTGTACTTCATACCTTTTTAGGAAAATACAGCAGCCATTTTGGGGTATACAGTGCTTGTTGGTCACTTTTTCTCCTTTGTGGCTTGCTTTTATTCTCCATGAGTAGTAAGCATACTGACAACACGTGTGGGTATTTTGTGGTGTTTGGTCATGTGTAATTTATTCAACTAAATGCAGAGTTGCTGGATTTTATGTGCAGTGTTCTTTTGTTTACTTTCTGCTGCTAGAATATCTTGCTGGTTTTAGAGTATTGCAACACCTAAAACTCAAAATCAGTAATTGTAATAAGGCTGCAGGCATAAATGAGGCTCAAGTCTCATAATTTAATAACTGTTCTGCTTATTAGCCGAGAGGAGTATAGTAATGGTTGTTGTATGATTGCTCAATGTTTCATGCTTAGTGTAGTTGTGGTACCTTAGTGGAACATTTATATAAAATATTTAAAGCTTTATCGTAATGGCTTTTGGTAATGAACTGTTATCCAAATTAAAACCTAATACAAACCAATTTGAAAACTCTTAAAATGAGGCTTCTTCAAACAGATGTAGGCTAAGGTTTCTAACAGCTCCTTGTTAGACGCTGTGGATAACTGTTCTTTGTGCGAGTATGTGGAAGGGCAGGCCCCTTTCTCTGGGAGCACACGGGCACTAGGCTCTTCGTGTGCTTGTCCTGGCGTGCTGTTCCAGTACGTGGCACTCGGTCTCAGGAGAGTGCCCTGCTGGGTGCCGCTGACTTCTGGTCATGCCGCCCTGTTACTTGCACTAGTTGAACCAATCTGCTCTCAAGAAAAGGAAGCTGTAGGCATAACTGCAGTTAAATCCATCTGTTTTCTGGTGTGCTATGCCATTCTGTAGTAGTAAGTACATTGCAATGTACAGAGATGGGATTGGTTACAGTAATATTCAGTGTGATAAATGCCAATTTGCTTTGATCGTGAAAAACCCTATATTGATCCATAGCAAAAAAAGCTCTACTGCTTGTTTTTTAATGTATGTTTTTGATAAATTTGCATGACAGCTCAGTATTGCTGAGATGTCTGGCTGTTTCCAGTAACTGTTCAGATTTTTAGTAGAACAACCAACCTTGTTGCTGTAGTTTTCAAGTATGTTTTTGGTAGTGTCTTATCACACCATTTTTTCATTTGATTCAGATGCCTCCTGGTGATATTAAGCAGAATACAGTGTTAGTCTTAGAACCTGAAATGCCAATGACTTGGCATTTCCAGACAATCAGTTAAAATCTTAGTTGACTTGAACTTGTAATACATGTTTGTTTGTCTTTTTTTTTCTTTACATTTTGTCATCTTGTCATCAGAAAGCCTGATGGTGTTGCGTTAATGCTACACTTGCCAGTAGAAGGGAATTCAACATTATCACATCAAATAGAATGGGAAATGGAGGCCTAGAGGACTGGTCACAACCTTTGCCACAAGGTGAACCTTTGAATGGTTGTTCTTTGACATTCATGTTTCCTTTTTTATGTAAAGAGGTCTATAGCCTTGTTAAAGGTGGAAGTAATATAAAGCACTACATCAAAAAGGATGTAGAGTTAAACTTCACCCATAATACTCTAATATATTCACATGTTCTATTTAAACTGTTTGCACTAGCCCACTCAGAAGTCATCTCTTCTATGCTATAACTATATTAGTTCTCATATTAGAATATAAGAACTCGTCTCTCCTGGTCAGTAGCTCTTTGCCAGATGAAAATCCTTTCTGCTTTGCTTTCCAGGCTACCTGTTTATTGTCTAGTGTTGACTAGAAGTAAGCTCTCTTACTCCCTTGCTAACGCTGCAAAATCTTTAAGACTCACTGAATGCACAGTGTGTCCCATCTAAGCATGTGGCAAACCTTCCCACGTCAATGTGCATAGGAGTGAGTGTTTCAGAATATTGCTTTACAGAATGCATCCTTTTTGTTGTGATGATTATGGATTAGAGCAGCGTGGAAAGAGAGAAAGGGGGAATACTTAGGAGGACAAAAGCTGTCTTCCTGGGAAGCTTTTTTCATATAGGTAGCTGAAACCCAGACTTAGGATGCAAAGGAATCAAAAGAAACCTTGGCAAGAAGTAGATTCTTGAAGAGTTTAGAAGGATAGTGGGAATCTGCTTTTGCATATAACTTGAACTATATCGGATCCTGTGGAATATGCCCTTGGTCATGCACTGTGAGTGTCTGCAGAGACTATATTCTTATGTCTTCTCCTTATATCTGTTTGGCTGAATTCAGCCTTACTTTATAGGGATGGGATTGGTAGCAAGGATTTGTCTTCTGAACATGACACTTAATCTGTCTCTGACTTCACGCTACTGCCAGTTTCGCATCCATTTAGTATGTTAAAGACTGCAAGAGAGTAAAATAATACAACAAGACAGATAAGTAGAGGAGATAACTGGAAAGAAGGAGAAAAGCAAGTCCTGCCTGATAATGTTATCTAAATTAGTGCCAGCTTAGAATGGCCGTTCAGAAGCTTTCTTGTGTGCACAGAACGTCAAGTTTTGAAGTATGAAATGTACATTAGATGAGCTTTCCAATGTGCTGGAAGAAAATCCTGTTTTCCCATTTATAGCTCAGAAAAATTAAGCAATTAACGGATTAATTTAGTAAAGAAGGAGTAATATGGTGATTCATACCAACTGGACTAGTGCAGCTAACAGAGGCAGCGAACAGACGCAGCAGTTTGCACAGCAGTGTTTGGGCTCTGACTAGAACTTGAGGATCTTGTTGGAAGTTGTGGGCTTTCGGAGGACCCCTGGGGAACTAGAAGACGATTGCTGTGAACAGGAAAGGGGAAGCTAGGCAAGGACAGCTGCAGGAGGCCTTGACTTCTCCTGGGAAAAGCTGTAGCTAGGAGTGGCTGCTGCTAATGAGCTCTCTTGGTTGCCCTGACCAGAGGGAGTTGGGGCCTTTGATCCAGGTGGCCCTTGATTAGGGCAGATCAAGCACCCTGTTAGCCAGTGCTAGGGAGAGGCCTATATAAGAGCCAGGCCCAGAGTGCAGCGAACAGACGCAGCAGTTTGCGCAGCAGTTTGTGCGGAAGGGCGCACAAAGGTACCTTCGTTTCTGATCCCTGTGGTATACGCTTCCTCAAGTATGGTCGTGACACGCTGCAGAGCATGTTCCCCAGCGGCTGTTGGAGTTGCTGTGTCGGAGGCTTGGACCCAGACCGACCCTCTGACAGTAGATGCGGCTCTACAGGTCTCAGGCTGCAGGGAGTGCTTGGGGCCTCTCCGGGAGGCCTGGGCTGGCAGCCAGCTCTCCTGCAGGAGGTGGGCTGCTGTTGACGAGTTGTGTTGTCAGGTAAGGGAGTTATGGGAAGAGGTCAGTAGGCCGCGCAGCATCCGAGAAGATGAGCAAGAGACAGACAGGGTATTCTTGGAGACTGTGCAGCTTCGGGAGTCCCAACCCCCCGCAGCAGTGGAGTTGCCGGAGGGCTCTGTGCCGTGTGAAACGGTACATCATAACATCGTAGAAGAAGGCTGGAAACTGGTCACTGCTCGTAGGAGGAGAAAGGCTCCTACTCCTCCTGAAGACCTGAAGCTGAAGAACAGGTTTAGTGCCCTCCAGGATGAGAAGAAGATGGGCATGGCTGCAAGGGAAGTATCTGGGACGACAGACCCTGTGCCTTGCCGGAACACCCGGAAAAAGCGGCGGGTGATTGTTGTGGGGGACTCCCTGCTGCAGGGGATGGAGGCATCTATCTGCCGACCTGACCTCATGTCTAGAGAGGTTTGTGGCCTGCCGGGGGCTCGTGTGAGAGATGTCATGGAAAGACTGCCTAGGCTCGTCCATTCTTCGGACTATTACCCACTGCTGCTCTTCCATGTGGGCGCCAATGACACCAAGGGCAAACTGGAGACCATCAAGCAGGATTTCAGAGCTCTGGGGATGGTGGTCAAGGGTCTGGGAGCCCAGGTCAACTTCTCCTCAATCCTGCCAGTGAGGGGGTTGGATGAGAGGAGGAGGAGACGGACTTTCCAGGTTAACGACTGGCTGCGCCGCTGGTGTTGCCAACAGGGTTTTGGTTTCTACGACCATGGGACCCTGTTTGAAGAGCAACAACTGATGGCGAGAGATGGGATCCACCTCACGAGGCGGGGCACGCGGGTCTTTGCCAACAGGTTGGCCAACCTGGTAAGGAGGGCTTTAAACTAGGAAAGATGGGGGAAGGGGAGAGTTATAGTGACAGGGTAGTTGGCAAAAGACTGCTCAAGTCAGGATGCCTCCAACAGGTGAATGCAGCCAGGGAAGCGCGCATGGGATGTGGCTATGGAGGACCCTCTTTTACCCCTCCTGGGAAACCTGCATGCTCGATCACCTCCCTGAAATGCCTGTACACCAATGCACGCAGCTTGGGGAACAAACAGGAAGAACTAGAGATGTGTGTGCGGTCACAGGGCCATGATCTCATTGCCATTACAGAGACATGGTGGGATAGCTCGCATGACTGGAGTGCTGTCATGGATGGCTACGTGCTTTTTAGGAAAGACAGGCCAGGAAAGCGAGGTGGTGGAGTTGCTCTTGATGTGAGAGAGCAACTGGAATGTATTGAGCTGTGCCTAGGGGTGGATGAAGAGCGAGTCGAGAGCTTATGGGTAAGGATCAAAGGGCAGGCTAGCATGGGTGACACTGTTGTGGGTGTTTACTACAGGCCACCTGATCAGGAAGAGGAAGTCGAGGAGGCCTTCTACAGACAGTTGGAAGTAGCCTCACGATCCCAGGCCCTGGTTCTCATGGGGGACTTCAACCACCCCGATATCTGCTGGAAAGACAACACAGCTAGGCACAAACAGTCCTGGAGGTTCCTGCAGAGCATTGGTGACAACTTCTTGACACAGGTGGTGGAGGAGCCAACAAGGAGAGGGGTGCTGCTGGACCTCGTACTAACAAACAAAGAAGGACTGGTGGAAGATGTGAAGGTCGGGGGCTGCCTTGGCTGCAGTGACCATGAGATCGTGGAGTTCAGTATCCTGCGAGGAAGCAGCAGGGCACCAAGTAGGATTGCAACCCTGGACTTCAGGAGAGCAAACTTTGGCCTCTTCAGGGACCTACCTGGAGGAATCCCATGGGTTAGGGCCCTAGAAGGAAGGGGCGTTCAAGAGAGCTGGTTAACATTCAAACATCACTTCCTCCAGGCTCAAGAGCAGTGCATCCCTATGAGTAGGAAGTCAAGCAAAGGAGGCAGGAGACCTGCATGGATGAGCAAGAAGCTCCTGGCAAAACTCAACCAGAAGAAGGAAGTCTACAGAAAGTGGAAAGGGGGACAGGCCACTTGGGAGGAATATAGGAACGTTGTCAGAGTATGCAGGGATGCGACGAGGAAGGCTAAGGCCCGTTTGGAATTAAATCTGGCTAGAGATGTCAGGGACAGCAAGAAGGGCTTCTTCAAATACC
The DNA here is from genome assembly GCF_036417845.1 of Apteryx mantelli. NCBI lineage: Eukaryota > Metazoa > Chordata > Aves > Apterygiformes > Apterygidae > Apteryx > Apteryx mantelli. Next base: position 20,818,581 of record NC_089992.1, read on the forward strand.
TCAGTAGCAAGAGGAAGACTAGGGAAAATGTGGGCCCTTTGCTGAACGGGGTGGGTGCCCTGGTGACGAAGGATGCAGAGAAGGCAGAGTTACTGAATGCCTTCTTTGCTTCAGTCTTTACTGCTCAGGCCAGCCCTCAGGAACCCCAGAGCCTGGAGGCAAGACAGAAAGTCTGGAGGAAGGAAGACTTTCCCTTGGTGGAGGAGGAGTGGGTTAGAGATCATTTAAGCAAACTTGACACCCACAAATCCATGGGCCCCGATGGGATGCACCCACGAGTGCTGAGGGAGCTGGCGGGCATTATTGCTAAGCCACTCTCCATCATCTTTGAAAGGTCATGGAGAACAGGAGAGGTGCCCGAGGACTGGAAGAAAGCCAATGTCACCCCAGTCTTTAAAAAGGGCAAGAAGGAGGACCCAGGGAACTACAGGCCAGTCAGCCTCACCTCCATCCCTGGAAAGGTGATGGAGCAGCTCATCCTGGAGGCAATCTCCAAGCATGTGGAGGACAAGAAGGTGATCAGGAGTAGTCAGCATGGCTTCACCAAGGGGAAATCATGCCTAACCAATCTGATAGCCTTCTATGATGGAATGACTGGCTGGGTAGATGAGGGGAGAGCAGTGGATGTTGTCTCCCTTGACTTCAGCAAGGCTTTTGACACTGTCTCCTGTAACATCCTCATAGATAAGCTCAGGAAGTGTGAGTTAGATGAGTGGACAGTGAGGTGGATTGAGAACTGGCTGAATGGCAGAGCTCAGAGGGTTGTGATCAGTGGTGCAAAGTCTGGCTGGAGGCCTGTAGCTAGCGGTGTCCCCCAGGGGTCAGTACTGGGTCCAGTCTTGTTCAACTTCTTCATCAATGACCTGGATGAAGGGACAGAGTGCACCCTCAGCAAGTTTGCTGACGATACAAAACTGGGAGGAGTGGCCGATACCCCAGAGGGCTGTGCTGCCATTCAGAGAGACCTGGACAGGCTGGAGAGGTGGGCGGAGAGGAACCTCCTGAAGTTCAACAAAGGCAAGTGCAGGGTCCTGCACCTGGGGAGGAATAACCCCATGCACCAGTACAGGCTGGGGGCTGACCTGCTGGAAAGCAGCTCTGCGGAGAAGGACCTGGGAGTGCTGGTGGACACCAAGTTAAGCATGAGGCAGCAATGTGCCCTTGTGGCCAAGAAGGCCAATGGTATCCTGGGGTGCATCAGGAAGAGTGTTGCCAGCAGGTGGAGGGAGATGATTCTCCCCCTCTACTCAGCCCTGGTGAGGCCACATCTGGAGTGCTGTGTCCAGTTCTGGGCTCCCCAGTACAAGAGGGATGTGGCACTACTGGAGCAAGTCCAGCAAAGGGCTACAAAGATGATTAGGGGACTGGAGCATCTCTCTTATGAGGAAAGGCTGAGAGAGCTGGGCCTGTTTAGCCTGGAGAAGAGAAGGCTGAGAGGAGATCTTATCAACGTGTACAAGTATCTGAAGGGAGGGTGTCGAGAGGATGGGACCAGACTCTTTTCAGTGGTGCCGAGCGACAGGACGCGAGGCAACGGGCACAAACTGAAACACAGACGCTTCCGTCTGAACATGAGGAAAAACTTTTTCACTGTGAGGGTGGCAGAGCACTGGAACAGGTTGCCCAGAGAGGTGGTGGAGTCTCCTTCTCTGGAGATATTCAAAACCCGCCTGGATGCGATCCTGTGCAACGTGCTCTAGGTGACCCTGCTTGAGCAGGGGGGTGCCTTCCAACCTCAACCATTCTGTGATTCTGTGACTAAAACATAGGAATTCATGCTTTGCCTGATAGACCATGTATTTTGATTTGCTTTTGTTTTTTATAGCAATGTTTGGCTAGCAACAATTATAAGTAAATAATAAAAAAAAAATAGTGTAGCAGAACTCAAAGGGGAACACAAACTCAAGGGAAATAGGTGGACAGAAATATCTTCCACATTCAAAAAACATTGTACAAGAGGATGCTGGAATTTATCCATGTAATCTCAGTGAGCCTGCAGTCAAAATGCTCTTGGGTTTAGCTCCTTAACAGCAAACAGCAAGAATTTTGAACATGGAATACTTGGGAAATAACTCTAAACGACAGAACTGTAGTTTACCTCTGATTCACAATACTCAGTATATGATTTTGTGAGAGTACTGAGAAAGCATGTTCTAGCCTCGTGCTTATTTCTTAAGTTCAGTATTTATGTTGTATAGATAACACCAGTAGCATTCGAAACAAAAACATTGTAGATACCTACCTGCAGCTAATTAAAAAAAAAAAAAACTGGTGGGGTTATAGCTTAAAAAAAACCAAACCTCCAAATACCTAGCCCCATTGAATTTTGTGTGGATTTCCAGAATTAGGTGCTTTATTTATGCACATGGTTTTCCTCCCTCCCTCCTCCCCAGTTAAGAATTTAAATGGTAAGTAGGATCATTCTGTCAACAAATCGGGGGTTAAGGGCAGGCAATTTGCTGACTGAGCTTTGGGCAGTTGAGTTTCATTGCCTGGCTACGTTCCAGGAAACGAGGAGAATAGAATGAATAAACAATGATTGTTCATTTTTTAGGCTCGTTTTAGGCGCAGTTATCACTTTGGAAAGCAGAAAAGTAGATGGCTTCTTCAGTGTTAATGAACCCTGTTGAAAAATAAACATTCTTTCCATAGTCACATTTTTTGAGCTAGTATCAAAATGAGGTACGAGCAATTTTTGTTTTGCCCTAAGACTCTACAAGATGAATTCATTTGTTATCTTAAATGTTCAGATCACTGAAAATATATTTTAAGTTATAATTTTGAAACCTGTTGTTTTATTCACTAGTTCCTCTGGATTTAGTATGTGCAAAAGTACTGCTTTGTTTCTTCCCTTGATGTAAAATGGGAAAGATGCAGGTTCCTTCACTTCCTTCCTTCCCAGTCTGTTTCTGGTAAGCACTTGCACAAGTAGTTAAGCCTTCCCGATGGACTAGAGAAAAGTAAATTTCTGCTCCTGTCAGAGCAGGGAAACTATAGCACCATCTTTGGTTAGTAGCTTCAAAACAAAGGCTGTTTGGTTTTTGTTTTTGTTTTTTCCTTAGCTGCGCCTGAAAAGAGCAGGTTGTAAAATAGGTTCCCAACCATTTAAATCATGTTGATGGTAAATGAACAACTTGCGTTGAATTGGGAAATTTATTGGGAACCTTTGTCAGATGTGCCTAGAAAGAAACAGTACTGAGATGGGTCACTTCATTCTTTGCTGCATCAGGTTTTGTTGATCCCTGGATGTAATACCTTCTTTAGACAGTCATTTTTGGTATAGTTCTGGGAAGTAGTATTCTTTCTTGATGAAAGCTCTGAGTGGAGGTGAAGATCCTTCCAGTTAGTACTTGATATTCTCAGACCTTGGGGATTTGAAAGGGCTTCTGAGGCCTTTGTAAACGAAGGACTGGAGCTAGACACATCAGAATGAAGGCATGGTCTGTTGTAAGGGATTGAAATACTTTACAGTTTTGTTGAAAACAAATTTTAGAAATTTAAAATATGTTTAAGTGCAGAAAAGTCAATAGCAGCTACCAGTAAAGAGTGGCTGACAAATTGATGGGCTGTACTGAATAGGCCTTCGGGGTGCTATCGTAATACAAACATTTCATTCAAAATCTTTTATATGCTGATATAACCACCTGAGGCTATGTGTTAGATATGCAGACATTTTGCACACTGAACTTGCTTTTATCCTGATTTGCCTTTCAGTTGAAAGATGTTACATTTTTAGCAGATCCATCTAGTGCAGGCTGGTGGCACACTTTTTGATTAAAGTTAATTGTTCATACTTTCTAATATTGAAAATTTGCCCTTCATTTACAAGTTGAATATGTGTGGGTTAGAGGTCTGTTTTTAAAAGCAAACTACTATGATATTAACTTTAGTGTAAGTGCAGGTGATCTATTGGATGCTGGGATGGTTGTCCTAAAGTACACCATGTTTATTCTGGCCTGGCATAGAGTTAATAGTTTAGTTGACATAGAGCTCATGTGGCTTAAATCCACTAAAAGGAAAAAAGATCACATTTCTAAGCAACCTACACAGGAGAAAAATCCCATGATAAATTTAATTCTATTAGAAACATCTTTTTGCCTATATAGCTTTGGGTGGTGAAGTGTTGCAGGAATTCTTTTCTTGCTATAGGCTTTTCCAGTTAAGAGGCCTTTTGAATTGTGTAACTGTTTACATATGAAACTTCTTTAAGTTCCTGGTCTTTCCAAATTCATATGTAAACGAGTTTCAAATTTGGATAGTCAGTATGGATCTGTTTCCTATGAATTTTTTGGCCGTAGTAAGATTGTGCTCCAAGAGGTTCAGAAGTAAGGGTAAAAACCTTTTATAATTGCAGTCCGCCTGCTGGAGCGTATACAGGCCCTTGACTTCCTCACAGCAAGCTTTAGGTCATCCTCTGTGTGTCCAGACATTGCTGTGCCTGTAGAAGTGGCCAGAGAGTCTGTAGTCTTTGCTTATTTGAGGAGAAGATGTTGCTCTTCTCATAGCTCTGGATGGGGAGGAGGGTGGAATTGTCAAATTGCAATTTTTTATATTCAAATTGAATTCCTCATGAGATGAGAATTAAACCTGTATGTTAAACTAGCTTTTGTTTAAACTTTAAAAGCAAAACAAAAACACACACAAACCTCCCACCCCCAAATGACCAAAACCTCAAACTAATATTTTTCTTGTGTCTTAAAAGCAAACCAGAACTATTAACTCTGATATCTTTATTTTTCTGTGATCACAATCTCTGAAGGGATTTCAGTGTGAAGGGAAACAGCCCAGTGAGGCTTCTGCTAAACTGTTTTCCACAATAAGTTCCTCCACAAAAAGACCTTAAACCATACAAAAGCACTGGTAATGCAAAATAACAGTCTTAAGAGGTAACTCTGACTGTGTGTGTAGTTTATGTTCACACCCAGGCTTTTGCTGAAAGCTTTCTTTTAAGTTCTTCTTTATACTATTTCAAGGTATTTACCTGCATAAGCTCAGAAGTTATTTATTAGGGACTTTTAAGTGTGAGTAATTTGGAAACCTAGATTGAATTTCCCTTTTTTTTTTTTTTTTTTTATCTTAAAGCTGTTCTTTTTGGCAATGCAAATTCTGACTCCCAAAGAGAAAAGGAAACTCCTAACTTCCTGAGTTGCTTCCTTTCCAGAGTGCTGGCAGAAGGGACTTCAGAACTAGCAAAGAGCGTCTTGGGGATAAGGAAGTAACTTGTTTGTTTCCTGTGTTACAGACCTGGTTACTGGAGGCATTCCACATGGTCAGGCAGTACTTTCAGATGAACTTATTTTCTATTAAATGAAGTTTAATTTTGAGGTAAGATTCTGTTTACTTTAACTTCCTTTGTTATGCATATAATGACATTTGACAACTCTTACATTGATTTAAAACTTTTATTTACTGCCTGTAAAGATCAGTGTGATATTTTCTTTAAAGAATGCATGAAATAGTTGAAGATATGACTCTGTGTTTAAAAAAAAAAGAAGAGAGAAATCAAGTTGAAGAATAAATGTAATGCACAAATACTGAAGCTTCAAGTAAAGATTGTGATTACTAGCCAGGAGGACAAACCTGACCATTGCAGTTATTGACAATTTTAACCAGCTTCCAGGGAGACTGAGGGTTTTAAACACAAGTGAGTTCTCTAAGCCATAAGAGAAAGGGCTGTGCCTTTCATTGATATGAGAACAAACAGCTGAGAAGATGACTGACTTGGTTTCATCTTAGCGCGTGTAAGAAAGGTGGCAAAAAGAACATGGAGAAATGATTACTAGGCACACAACAGACTTACTGGCATTGTTTCTACTCTTGTTGTGCTTTGAAAAGTGAGTATCGTATAAAGTGGTAAGGCTGGTTTTGGGCAAAGTGTTGATGAATCTTGCTGTACACTCTTAATCTGTTGGAGTTATTTTAACCTTGTACACATTACTGTTCTAAATGTGTCTCTGGCTCTACGTCCGTGTCTGGAAATGGTGCTCGTAATACTGAAAGGTCACTAATGGGATTTTGTGCTGCTATCCTCCATGTTTGAAAAATGTCTGTAGTGAACTTTCAGAACAGCCTATAATTAATGTAGCATGTCAGCTTATATCAGACAGGTCTAAGGACAAGGTTATGTGAAGTGAAATCAGTAGAGTAAATAGTTATTTAGAATATATATTTCATTGTAGGCGTAATCTTTGAGATGGCTATATGGTTAGTAATGCTAACTGCTTTGTTCATATTATTATGTAAGTGGAGCTAAGTATTTATAGAGCATTCTTGTCATCAAGCCTGCCAGTAAGAACCTCCAAACTTTTGTGCTTTTAAGAATTATCACTGCATTAAATACTATTTTCCTGTGCCTTTCTTTCCCTTGTTCCACTGACACTGTTATCAAATCATGGCCATCAAGTGTGGTATCAAATAGTATGGATGAAGATCTTAATTAGCTTTTTTTAATCATTAAAATATTATCTCTTAGTGTAGTCATACTAATTATGTCTGGCCATTCAACTGATTGAACTGGATTAGTAAATACTTAGTCATCAGACATAACAGGTGCTTTTAGGAGGGTTCCTGGTTTCTTATTTGTGAAAGGAGATTTTCCCCAGGAAACATTTTCAGTTCATTTATGTTGGCCTGATTGAATGAATCACTCAAAGTACACAAAGATTTTTCCTCTTTTCTGTCAGTGGTATGTCAGTGTTACTGGCTTTTGTATACCTAAGTGAATGGCAGGAGAATGACCTTCAGAGTGAGGTGTTGTCCTTGAGAAATTCAGTGACCTCTTCACATGAGATCTTTGTTTACTGACAGCCGTAAGACATGCTTTAATATGGAAAGTTAAGATCTTTTTGAAAAAGCTTCCTACTGAACTGATCATGGAAAGTGCAAGTCTGAACCTAAAGCTTGTTTAGGGTACATCCCTTTCTGGATATGGAAATCACTTGAGAGAGTACTTTTGAGTACTGGAAAATGAACTTAAGTGATTCTGTACAATTATGGGCTAAAACAGTATCCCAGCAGCAGCAGAAAATCACCAGAGTCGCCTAGGGGAATCACTGTCAGTAAGGAGTATGGATAAGCTGTTAGTAAGGAAAGCTTTAAGTCCCTTTCTGCATGCATGCACTGGAAGGAAAACAAAATCTAAAAATTTCCATAAATGTTCTTGCTTGGCTTTAATGTTATGTGATTGTCTTTGCAGAAATCCCTTTCAGGGGAAGACTTTTTGAGGGTTAATGACAACGTGTTTACTTGGAATTTTCTAACACAAAAATGCCCAAGGAAGCTGCTGCTTGCCTGTCTGCCACTGCTCAGTGGTCTTTCTGCATCAGATAGTTCAAGGTATTAAGACATGAGAAACTTGGGATATTAAAGTAAACTTGCACCATAGGGCTTTGAGAGGGTTGTTCACTTGTCAATAATGATTTATGAATTTTAAAAGATGCTTTATGCTGTTGATTTTGAGTGGATTGCCAAGCAGTTCTCTGAAAAGAAATTCTTGAAAACTCTCTTCATTTAGCTAGAAGCCGAAGGAATATCAATTTGAAAAACAGAGCTAGGCAATGTTTGCAGTGGGTGGTGAGTGAAGCCTATTAAAATAAAATAAAAAGGGGGGGGGAGGGTAGATTGTTCTGTTCACTTTTTCTTTTCATAAGTGAAAACATCCTAAAATACTATTATGGGAAGATGCACTTCCAGGTGCTAATTCATATTAAATAACATCAGTTCTTAAAGGAAAAAATAGGAGAAAGCTATGTCATATTCATTGTAGTATATGTTTTACCAGTTATGTTATTTTAATGGTGGGGATGGTTGAATAGCTTTTTCTAAAGCAATATTAATATTACGATGCATGAAATGATTATGGACTTACTCTGAAGGTAAAGTTTATGACTTAGCATATAATCAGTTATACAAACTTAGCATATAAATCAGCTGCAGCCATTACAGTCCAAAGGGCAAATAGTTCAGAATTAGATCTCGGGCTTGAAGATCTTGAGTGGTGCTCCCTCCGTTCTGAGTTTGTGTTTGTGCCCAGTTTGGTCTGGGGAAGGGGATGACTTCGGCCAACTCATTTAGTCCCCATCCTTGGTCGCTGGATAGGTAAAGGGATTTCCTGGTACTGCATGTGTTGACTGTTCCAAGTTGTCACCCCAGGATGAAAGTTTGTTTTATCATCTTTGTGCCTGTGTGCTGGAATAAAACCCTCCAAAAAGACTTTGTGGAGTTTGTAAGGACAAGAACCTGCTTATCTGTACAATTGTAGTGCTGGGAATACATGAAGAAAAGATAAAAATGAGCAAACGGCTATTGAATGATTACTTTCTGAATTGCTATATCAGCACATGAAGAATCTGTTCAAATGAGAATCCAATAAATTGTTTTTTTGTTAAAATGATTTATTCTGAGACAGCTTCATCTTTTTCTCATGTGATCTGAAACAGTAATTACAGCTTCTTGTTGACACCAATATTTAAGGAAAAATAAATAATTGGGTGAAAAGTTTTCTGCTTTTAAGGGTCCATGAGAAATCCTATTTGGTTTGTTTCATCTTGTTCCTTTCGTTACAATAGCAAGACATATCACAGAATCATGAATGGTTCAAGTTGGAAGGCACCTCTGGAGATTGTGCAAGTCCATCCCCCCTGCCCCAGCAGGTCACCTACAGCATGTCGCACAGGATCGCGTCCAGGCAGGTTTTGAATATCTGCAGAGAAGAGACTCCACAACCTCTCTGGGCAACCTGTGCCAGTGCTCTGTCACCCTCACAGTGAAGAAGTTTTTCCTCATGTTCAGATGGAAAAAGATACCTAACTTGTCTTTGAAATTCATCATTCAACACTTGTAAGTTTTCAGCATTTCCAGATTTTTAAGATTCAGCAAAACATAACCATGTTCTTGAACATGAGAAATTCGCAAACAATTTGACATGCAAGTGTCATATCTCAAGAAAAGCCCTTCGCAAGTGCCTGGTGGAAGAAGGCCCCTGTAGTGAAGTGCTGGTTGTGACAATGCATGGGAGGGGAAGTGGAGAGCCTGGGGCAGAAGATCAGTAGCAGAATCCAAGTCTCTTTCCTTTTCCTAAAGCCACAGGTGTTACTTTTAAGTTTTATTAATAGCTTCCCTTAAACACTGAAGTTGTGCTTAAAACAACTGCTGTATTACTTGTTTTCCACAGGAAATAGGCACTTCACTGAAGAGCATAGCTGTGACACAGCACATCATAAGCAAGTAGGAAACCATGATAAAATTGCAATTCCTGCTGAGGCTGGATAGATTCCCATTTTTAACAGTTGGTTTGCTTAGTGATCTTAATTTTTAATTTCAGTGTTTTGGTGCTTTCCCCATTTTGAAGGAGATGTGTGTTTTACACCGAAGGAATAGGATGTGAATGGAACTTGGAACTCTGAAGAAATATGCAGGTTGTTTTAATGTAAAATACGGAGTGGATTGGGAAGTAGTGGTGTTGGGGGTTAAGCTGTAATAAGCACAGAAAGTATTACACAAGGAAACATTTCACTCCTGTCTTGCAGTGCTGCTGCTTAGCTGTAACAGTAAGGTAGATCTTTGAGGGAATGACTGGAGTTGCACAAGAAAATAAAATAAAGTAGCATAAAATGGCTCTTCCAGATAATGGAACATTTCTGTAAGAATAAGAGGGATGCGAAAGGCTTGAAAAAGTAGGTCAAGTAATCTCATGTTTATGCATAAGAATTCTAGTGCAGGTTTAAATTGTGTAATACTGGATGAATGCTGTTCATTCTTCAGGTACCTAATACAAGATTTAGCACAATGCTTAATATATTTTAGATAAATATCTCGTAAAAAATCAGCAGTTTGGGGTATTTCTTTTAACTGTGGTAGTTTAAAAAAAAAAAAGTGGGGTAATATCACTAATATCACCAATTATGTCAGTTTGTTTCCATGAACATAAGATGTATTATTTTAAATTCTTTCACTGAATATGCATACCCTGAATGTATTATAATGTGTAACTTTGTGGGAAGTATCCTATGCTTGTTTTATATGAAGAACAAGCTAATTATATTCATTTTTTCTCTATATCCTTCAGTCACAAGTCCATTGATAGAATTACTTCAAAATTTTGAAGGATTCCATTATTAATCAGACTGTAAATATATAATTCAATACTTTCAATGCAATGAACCTCCTGTTGCAGCTGGAGTTGATTAATGATGCTGAGGCTGCTGTTGCAATATAAAGGTTGCATTTAAATGCATGGTGTGTGTTGCTTAAGTTTTAAATTTATGTCTAGAGTAGTCAGCCATTCAGTCAGATGATGAGGAAGGGAGGAAGGGTAGGAGGGACAATGTGACCTGGAGAGCACTCATTGCACTGGACAATGTGAGGGAATTGTCTCTTCTCCTTAGTGCCTTTTCAAATGATACGTTTCACACTGATACGCAGTGTTTAAAAGCCACAATAATTGAGGTGTATGTGTGCACACACTTGTATCTACACATACATACACAAATATGCTGTATTTATATTAGTATGTGTTTATATGTGCGTGTATATACACACATAAAAATAAAGACCATGTGTCAAAGCAGAGTGGTACTTGCATTGAGATTTGGTATGTTTTATCATTAAACATGTTGTTTGCCATACCAATCACTTTAATACCTTCTTACTAAAATAAGTCATAAATCTGAATTATTTTATAGTTGTCTGATTGTAAACATGCTACGTGTTTCTACAGTTAGTCAGCTGTCATTTATTTGTTCTTTTTCAGGTAGTAATAAGTACAAAATAGTAATAGTTAAGAGATTTTCCTTAAGTACTGGCATGACTTCTTGCCCGTATGCCTTGTGCTTTGTTGTTTGCTACAGAAATAGTGTGTTTAAAAACATCCAGTGCTTTGCACTGTGCACAGAAGAACATAACCTTGAGGAGATCATGTAAGGGTGGATGTGGACTTCTATTAAGAAATATCCTTCCTTGTGATTTTCTAATGTGAAGTTAGGGGAATGATGCTATGAAATATTATAATTTTAAATTTATGATTCCAGCTTTGTATAATATTCATAACAATATAGTAACTTAGGTTTAGTGATTGTTTTGCTTATTGTTCCTTTAAGCTAGGAATTATTTTCCAAACATATTTAAACACTTAAAAGAAGATAAACAGAGTATTTGATACACAACAACAAGAGCTCATAAATAATCTTCTATTTCTCAGAAGAAAAGTGCTGATTCCTGGGCAGGCCAGCTTGCTGGGTGGCAAGTTGAGCCTAAATTTTGTAACAAATGGGATTGCATGAGTCTAGCTGCTTGGAGCTGTGTTACCTAAAAAGGGTTGGAGAGGTTTCATGCGGTGGTGGAGTGAATGAATCTCCCTGTACTGCTGTTGCCTGTATTGGTATTTATCCAAGTTTCTTTTTATTTTCCACTTCATGTGTCTTTCATGGGTGATACTTTAGAAAGTGCCTAAACTGACTGTGGAAGTCAGCAGTAAAAAAGAAAGTTTTGGCACATGGGTAGGAGCTCAGCACATCCTAGAAAGTATATGAAAATGAAAACTGAACCAAATCAGCTTTGTGATGTTGGCTGCAGAAATTGACACTAAAATCACCAGTGAAGCTGGGAATGAGTAGTTAAATATGAAATGATAATGTATTGGAGTGACAAGTATGTCTTCAGCTATTGTTTCTTAGTACTTCTAAATAAGTTGGCATAAAGTCATTTTGTTGTGGTTTTCCCTTTAAGGATGTGGTCCAGAAAGAGAATGTTTTCAAACTGAAAACTTGGAATTGTTGGTCATGAAGCCATGAAATTTCCAACTGGGAAATCCTGTTGCCCTACTTCTTGCAGCCTTCCCTAGCATAAAACCTTTTTAGTGGAAAACCTGCAGGTAGAAACCCTACAGGGAGAATAAGTCGGTGTCTGTGCCTGATTTGCAGCTCAACTGCTTGCATGGCTGAGTGCCTCACACAGTTTTGACTAACTGTATTTAAGACTTAATCCTCTGATTTCCCACCTAAATAACCATTAAATAAGAAATCGTTCATCTCTGAGAGGGCTACTTGATAAGTATCTTTTAGGTGGCCACAAGTGGAAGCTCTAGCTGGAATTGTGTGTTTAGGTAGGAGATGATACCTGTGGTTTGAAACTTGGATCTCAGGTTGATTTTTCCCATTTGCTGCTGCATATAATCAGTAGAAATAGTGACAACAATTGCTTATCTTTTCCAACTGTGATTGGAAAGCAATCTCCTCTTTCTTTTGTAAAGTAACCTTTTTATTGCTGCCTATGTCTGCCTCAGGTTGGGGATACTTTTGTGTACGTTAGGAAGGGCTGTGGCTAAAAACTTTTGGGAGGCTGAATATATTGCAGAATGTAGGAATGAAATGATGTGTACTGGTCGGGTGCTTCTTGGAGCTGAAGGTGTTGATCCTTTTGTGGTCCTGTCTGATCTGTGAACCTCCCTGCTAAACTGCCTTCTCTTCCATGCTGTTGTCAAGCAGTTGAGGCAAAGGAGGCCCTGGTGTGACACTGGTAGGTCAGGTTTTTTTTCTGACTTAAACACAGTTGTCTGGAGGGGTGTGTTTTGTGGCATGTACTTGGTAATTCTTTTATGTGTAGTGAATTTTAAGTGACAGCAGTAGCTAGAGTTCCACGCAGATTTTGTTGTTGTTTGAGTTTATACCTGTGCCACAAATACTAACCTATCTAATATCATATCCTTTCAGTCTTGTATGGGAAAGTGTTTGTGTGTATTCATATGCATCTGTCCATGTATACATATGTAAGCCTGAGTGTGTAGGAGTGGAATGAGTGTGTGCTCTTCATGTGTAGAACATGCCTTGTATACGCCTCCTCTGCAGGAGTAACCCGAAGACGCATATGAGAACCAATAGTGGTGGAACGTAAGATTCATCCAGTGTTTTTTGTCCATCTTGAAATAGGCTTTGCTAGGAAAAGTAAGTGCATGTAGTGAATCCAGGTTCATCATCTGAAGAGTCTGTTACTTTAAGAGGTTTTTAGTAATACTACTGCCAGAGTCTCCTTGTGAGCATGTTTCATGTAGTAGCAGGTTTGATCTTAGATTAGCACACTAAGTGGCAGCGTGCTAGGCTAGGTATAATCTAATTGATATGTATGCACACACTGTCACACCCAGCTAAAAATCCAGCTGCGTTTTATGACCTCTTCGTTCATCTCCGTTGTAGAAGTAGTAGCCACTCCAGGTTCCATCCTGGTCTCTTGCAGATTGTTTTTCTCAAGTTTAGGCCAGTTCCAGAAGCTTTCATAGGGATTACACCAACCTGTGTTTTCCTCCCTTCCTTATCCTGTAGCTGTAAGCTTTTTTTTTTTTTTTTTTTTTTTTAACCTTTGTGGTTATGGGATACACTCTTAAAGCTATAAATAAATGAAAGTTTTGGTGCCTGCTTGAAACAATCACTCTAATGGATGTTAGGTTTCTCATATATCTCAATCTCTGTATCCTCTCATACTTTGTGGCTGTGTCATTGGGCATTTTTCTATGATGCTACTGCATGATTAAAAAAAAAAAATGCATGTGTGTGTGTTTGGGGGGGGGAAGGAGGGAGTGAATAAAAAGAAAAAAAATATATCCTTTTCAGGAAGGGAGCAGCTGTTTTTGTTTTTCCTGGCTTGTTTGGGTCTCCAGATCCCCCTTCATAATGCAATAATTTTCCTAGATTTTCAGACTCCCCTCCTCACTGAGTGAAGCTAGGCAGGTCTTGACTGGTCCTAATCATTTCTATCTTCAGCATGCACCCGTTGCCCTTTCTGCTGTAGCAGCAGCATGTCTCAATTCTTTGAAGGTATTTTAGTCCTTACAAATGAGGAAGTAAAGCTGGAATGTAAGACATCGAGAGTGCTGGTGTGAGACCGTGCTGGGTGCAGTCCTTGAACGCAGTAGATTGAACCCAGACGCTCTGCAGAGCTCCCTGCTGAGACATGGACTTGGCAGGTGGGAGCTCCCTGCCCTTGCTCTGCTTCTCCACTTCCACCAGCAACTGTTCCCCAGGTAGTAACTGAGCCTTCTGCAGCTGATCGCTATAGGTCTTGTTCTTTCTACTCTTTTTTTTTTTCTTTTTTGTTCCCTCTCCATTTACCTCACTGCATTTCTTACTCAAAGCTCATCATCTGGCTAACAAGTTACTGTTTCTTACTTTTCTTGAAAAAAGCTTCTCAGTTTTTTCTAAAATGAAAAGCTATACTGTTTAGTAATCAGAAAGCACATAGAAACCTGATATTTCTTCCAGAGGAACCTGTTGTTTGCAAATCATTACAGCAGATGGCATTCAGCCTCTGAGATTAGCATGAAATGGTTAAGTATCGAGACATCCTGTTTTTCCTTCCTTTCCTCCTCCCTTCCCTTCAGTTGCTAGCATCAGTAAATGAAAGGAGAATGCATTAAACTCGCTTAAGCTTGCTGCAATACTGTGTGAAAATCCTTTGGTATTCTAGCTAGACCTGAAGTTGATGGTGCTTGGAAGAGCAGGAAGATGCTTTTTAAAATTATTTTATTATTTTTTTTATATATATATATAAATATATATATAAAATTCGACGTGTTTTGTGAATGCATCTTGTAATTTGTAGACTGTATATAAACTGTTGCATCATATACTGCTCCAGGGTGTGCCAGGATGGAATGTAATTATCACACAGGTCTGTGAGCACTTCTTTAGTGAAGGATGTACATTGGATTCTTATTGCTATCTTCACCAACATGCAATGTCTTTTTTGTATATTTTACTCTTTTGTATGCTTTATCTACACAACATGAAAATTGATAAAGAATGATAATTTATGTTAAAAAAAATGGTTCTAAACTCGCATTGATTCCAAATTGTGTTTGCTCATGAGCTAAAGTTGTCTGAATGTTATGATAGATGGAATCAAGCCAGAGCATTTAAGAGGCAGAAACATAACTGATTTAACCACAAGTTAGACTCAAGTAGCAGTTGGCTTTGTTTTGAATTTTGTAATAAATATTATAAGGCAGAAATAAGAATATCCTAGAGAATTCACTGTAGTGAATTTTTAGATGCTAATGGCAAAATTAATCTATTTGCTACTAATTTTATATGGATTGTTTTATTTCCTCTTTGTTCTGTCTTCTGTATGCTTGTATATTGAAACCTGATTTAATTTCATTGCTCTGTCATGTTAGTCACAAAAGGCATAAGGCTTCCTAAGGTGAAAGGAATAGTATGTGTGTATATATATCAATATATCATAAACTAACTATTTACCATTGTAGTTTGTCCATGGAAATGATGGTTGGATATACTGCAGCAAGTATGCCTTGTTCATAAAAAGTTAAAAGCAGGTGATTACTCGAAATTAATGAAACGTTTAAAAAAACAAAAAAAACTTTTTTGTGTGTCAGAAAAAACACACAAGCAGAGCACAGGAGTGTGAGAAGCAACCCCTGAATATGGATTGATAGAGCTGTTCTGCTTTTTATTTGAAGACAGGAAAAAGAAAAAGCATGAAACCTTAAAACCCAGTGAAGCACTGAGAAGACACAGCCTAATCTCAGGTGCCCCTTTAAATGCAATATTTAGAGAATTTCTGCTGAACAACCACATTCTTTACAAAATTAATTTTAAATCCTGTTTTTATGGGGAAATGAGAACTAAAATGTGGCGTTCAGATACTTCTCCCTCAGAGTAATGGAGTGCTCACAGCAAGTATATTCTTACTGTTTAGCATGCTCCGGTTGTATTCTTTTCTCTTTGAGTGACTTCCAAAGTGATTTCTCCTTTTCCTCTGAAAAGTGATTTTTGGCGTTTCCTCTGCCCTAAATTAAATACTGATCCATGCGTATCTATTGCCATCCTTCCATCCTTTAAAACACAGTACTTTTTCTTAGATACTTTTCTATCCCTTTTCCAGATATGTTTGGTTTCTTCAATTTCTGCTTAAAAGGATTGTGTGGTTATAAGTTTAATAGACCCAGAATGTACACATTTAAAAACTAGGATGCTGGGAAAGAACGTGCTTCTCTGGTGTCATCTTTGTTGGCAAGACTGGCCTAGGGGGTCTTTATGCTTCAGCCTGGCCACTCTGTTGTGCCAGTAGTACTGATTTCCCCATAATTTTAGTACAGCAAAGTTGGATTCTGAATTATTTTAATACCAGGTCTGAATGTAGATTAAAAAAATCAGATTAAATTTATTTTGTAGTCCTTAAGTGATCTAAAGTACACTGGCTGATTAATAGTATAAATCTTAAAGGGCTGGGAACTGAATTCTAGATTTAAAAGTACCTAAATTCACAGCCTAAAAAATTGTTGAATAGCAATCTGAATGGAAGGATTTATTTGCAATTAAATGTGGACCTTTGAACTATACCAATTATTTTTATTTAAACAAAGTAAACTGACATAACAGTGGCCCAAGCTGTAATCTCACATTTACAGTCCAGTGAGATTGTGCTGGTGCAATCAGCGCCTATGTCATACGCCTTTTATCTCAGAGCATTTCATTGGTTTTAGTTCTGCTGCCTCCACCCCATCCCCAAAATGTCAAACTTCTGAATCATTCCTCAGTGGTGGGTGGTGGGGGGAAGGAGGAGGTTTTATCTACTTCAATTAGGTTGAGGCAGCCAGGTTCAGTGGTTAGAAACTCTCAGCTGAAATGCTGAAGGGGAATTCAAGCACACGTGCCCCTATATAAAATACAGTGGTCTTAAAGGAATTACTTCAAGCTATGCCTTTGTGGTAAAATGGTTGAAAGGTACTGGGTTAAATTAACTGTGCTACACAGAAAATATCCATTAAACTGGTTTGGAATTTAGCTTTCAAAACAATTGTATTTATTTGCATTTCATTCTTTACCAGGTTTCTCTGGATGAGCTTGGAACAAGGAAGTAACTCTCAATGTCCCACCATGAAAGCTTCAGTAAGATATTTTTTTTTTTTTTTTTTGGTAGGAACAGTTGTTCGTCATGGGTGTGTAATGTTTTGCAAATCTCTTTCTTTGGACCTTGGGTGTCATGATTGGCAATGATTAAAGCCTCTCCAAAATGAGCAATGACATTTATAATACAAAATATTCTTCTTGAGGAAAAATTGAACAAGGTATGAACCTATCTGCAGGGCAAGATAGGAATGGTCTGAGGCATCTAAATTGACCATTTGGGGATGCAGGTAGGAAAAAAAAAATCAAAAAACTTGCAGAGCCAACTGCCAATGTTGACACCAGCAAATACTGATCTGGAATAGTCCCTGGGTACCAAGGTTAATCTCAGCAGTTGAGTAGTGTGGCTCATGTACTGCCACTCTGCATGTTACTGCTGTAGGGCTCCTGCATGGGCTCTCGTACTCTCCTTTTCTCTCCTGCTCTCTTCCTCTTTCTTTAATGGAAGAAGTGGGGGATTTTTGTATGCATTAATGAGCCTGTGAAAGGGAAGAGGAGAAATGGATGGGTGAAAGTGCTTGTTTAGCCTTGGTGAGCTTTTGACTGTGTTTTGGCATGCTGCAGTAGCATACAGCAAACTTGACAAATAGCCTGATGCCAATATGCTACATATTAACTGTATAAATGTACACAGTTCGGGAAGAAGGATCATCATCCTAGCCAAAAAAGAATTGGATGAATTGACATGAATTTCATCATAAGTAGTAATTTCTTAGAAGTTGTGTAATGCCTTTATGATTGCATTTAGTTTCCCTAAACATACCTACTGGCCTGTGAACGTGCAGCTGGCATTTTGGAGCAGTCACCTACGAGACTGTTTTTGTAAATCTTCTGGTAGTCAAATCTGTGTCTGATAAAGGCTTCATCTTAAAATCACAAGTGTCATGTGAACAGAGGTATTGGCCAGTTTTTCCCTTTTCTGGATCGGTTTAATCAGTCGTAGTGGTTTTTTGCTCAGAGAAGCTGTATAATGTTTTATTTAAATTGATTACAGAAGAGATTCTTCACATGGATATGCACATTCTCTGGAAGGACTCTTATTTTAGTTAACTCTTCTTTTAGATTCCTTATCTTTGAAGAAACTATTTCTTTCATTCCACCTCTAAAGCTTCAGTTTCTTTAGGTCACTGTCACCTATGTCCAGTTAAGGATTTTTGCTCATTTCAGCTTCAAAAATTACATCAACTTCAGTAATACCGCCACTAGCTCCTGAAATGTCACTATTCAAGGACTGGATTTTTTTTTTTCTGTGGTGATTAGGTTTTTAGAAGAGGTATAGGTTGTGCTATCTAAAAACTTTGTTCAATCTTTCAAGGTCTTGCAGTGGGTTTGATGATGCATTTAGGTGCTTAAATAGGAATAGGGATTTACTCTAGAGAAGTAATAGGGTAATGGTTCAGGATTTGAAAAACATTTCATATTTCACAGGTATTCTGGCAAGTTTTGAGCAAACTGCCCAGTGTCTTGGCTTCTAACATCCCATGTTTTGTGGCAAGGAAACTTGGGAACTGTTGTGGGGTGGTTCTAATGGATGTGACTATATAAAGCAAATATTCAAGAAATACCATTAGTGAATTGTTGGAGTCATTCAACCATTTGAGCCTGGATAACCTACCTCTTCAGGGAACTTTCGACAAGCGCTATTGGAAGATGCAGATATGAATTGCAAATACTAGGTTAAGTTGTTCACTTGGTGTCTCAAGATTTTTGTTGCTGGTGTCTCTTTGCAAATCCCTTCCAGTGAATTATCATGCAACTTTTTTGCTTAAAAATTCCATGCTGTGACTCGCATTTGAGACCTTTCAATGAGGTCTTGGGCAGAAAAACAGGTTGTGTTGGACCGAGTCAGCATGATTACTGTTTTTGCCCAACAGTGTTTGCTGGGAGAAATTCATGTTAAATTGCAACACTAACACTCCTATATAAGTGGCACCAAAGATGCATGCCTGAGTCTGAAAAGTATTTGAGAAGCTTTTAGTAGGATGACCTTTTCCTTTTTGACTCCAGCTCCATAGCAGTGTGTACTGTGTGGTTCATATTAGAAATCCAAAAGGAAATTGTTTTGCTTGCAACAAATTCCATTCAGGTGCTCCTGCCAGCTTGATTATTAGGTTGATGTTGACTCTTTTGCAATTTTAACTTTTAGGGGTGGGGTTGGATTTTTTTGTTTGGCTGGGTTTTTTTGGTTTTGTCCCCAATTTGGGCATCATGTCAGCCAAGCAATTTTACTGGTGCTTCCTTTGTTCTCTGTGCTTCCTTCAGTCTCAGAGAGCAATCAATGACAGCAACAAAGTTCCATTTATGCAGCAGTTTACATCTCAAATGCCTGATAACTTTTGAAAAATAACAATACACTTACTGTTTATCACAATAAGAGATGCTTAAAAGTTGCAGCAAAAAAAGACCCTAGAAAATGTTATGTACAGTTCAAAGGATCAAATACTTCAAGTATTAGAAGTATATTAATAGTTCAATCCTTTTATAGTTGACCAGTACCATATGGCTTCTTATATGCTTTCTAATACTGTCTGGTTCTTAATGATGATTTCATTTAATCCATATTAGCATGTAGTAGCTTCTGGAATGACCTTATAATATTTACCTCAGAGTGAATCTTAAGCCTTTGTCACCATTGCACATATTACCTATTCTTCAGTTTCTATTAATTATTTGACATTTCGCAGTACATTTTTATTTATTATGTGCCAGTGTTTTGTTATTGTAACTGTAATAAGTAATTGGCCTGTACTAATGGCACAGAGTGGCAGGATTTAACAAGAAGATGGAAGCATCAGTATTAATAAACGTGCTTTATATTAATACATAGTGTGTTAGTGAAGCTAATGTCATGTCATACACTGACCATTGGGAATGGGTGGGTTTTGTGCTGAGAAGTTCTGAACTGATATCCTGGTGAGAAAGAAAGCATTCAGTAGCCTCTTAACTGATTTTTTTTATCATTGTCTTAGGACAAAAGACGTTATGGAAATGAATATGGTTCCTCTAACAGTGATTTTGCTGTCACTTGTATTCCTGACCAGCTTAGTAATACTGAAGGTATAAATAAAGTAGTTCAAGCACTTGGATTAATACTGAACCATTTAATACTGATTAAGGTGCTCTCCATATTTCTATATATGGCTGTTTTGACATAGGAAGAATTTTAGTGCACTGTAAATAACTGAATGGAGAAAAGTTGAGTTACCTTGAAGAGTAGAAATGACTTTCTTACTGGGATCTCTTTTGTCATGCTTTGTTTAATATAGATGACAATCAATCTCTAAGCTATCCACTTAAATTTTTGCTAAATGACTGAACACATTACCAACCATCCTGCTCTCCAGATAGGCCTGCATGAAATAATGGTTTTCCAAGTCAGGAATCTCTTAGCTTAATCCTCCATTAGTGAAGATTCTGGATGAGCAGATGAGCTTCACAGTGGAGACAAGGGTTTTTCTTGTCAGTGTGACTGCCAGTCCTGTGTAGTCCTCCTTCAAGTTCTTCTGGGCTTACTTAATTAGAGGGAATACTAACTTATTAGACTAGATTTGCATTCCTCCAAATAGCATTTTATAAATGATAACTATTTTTTCTTGCCTCACTTCCTATTTTAGAGAGCTATTGTAATTGATTGTATTGACTGATTGTTGGGATGAATTGATCAAAACTTACTGAAAGCCATTTCAGTGCCTGTGCAGTCTAGTGTGGTAGAGCAATGAGAGCAGAGAACTAGCCTATGTAAGGCTGAAGACCAGCAAAAAAGGATCTTACTTGAGGCCTCACAAATTTTCTTGTCTTTTGTAGCACAGCTGGTCCTGAAGACTTGTCTACCTCATCTAATTCAAGATGATCGTGTTGAAAATGATTGATATGGATTTTTTTCTGTCATTTCAATAGCTAGGTGGATTTTATTTTATTTATTAGTTCAACTTCCAAAATAAATAAGGAAGTATGTTGATGAAGTTTATAAGAAACTTGACCAGACCATTAGTTGCCTTCATATTCTCTTAGGTAGGTAATAAGAGTGGAGTATAAATGAAGTAACTGTTGACTACCAGTCTCCTAGAAAAGAAAATGAATAAAAAGTTTCAGGGTGGCATCAGATGGTATTCAGGAGGGTGGGAGAAAAGCAATAGATAAAGCCTTATATAATTTACCTGGCCATCTTTATTTGATTCCTAGCAATACTGTTTTGGTATCTAAGGAAAGATTCCCTGACTTTCTGTTGAATGGGCATAGTATATTACTGTACAAAACACTAATGGCATATTCTAAACTCTGTCTATGCATGTCACTTTACGTTTCCTCAGTCTTTTTAAAGTTTGGACCACAGTGGATGAACCCATTAGGTCATATTCTAGCTATGTCATTTAATGACTAAATTAACAACTCTGAAATGGCTTATTTCATCCTACTTTGGGGCAGTTGCCAAGAAGTGTCAGGCATAGTTCAGAACCTTGAGTGGCTCCTTTGAATTAATTCAGTAAAACGAAGCATTGAAGTGAGTGTGCTTGAAGGTTGTAAATCCAGATGCAGCAACTTAAAAATGCCCCTTCAAAAGATTGTAGCATTTCAGCATGAAAATAGAGCAAATATGCAGAACTCTGCAAGTCTGGATTTAACAGCCCATTTGGTAGTTCAACCTATTACCATTGTCAGTGTGAGTTAGAATCTGTGGATGAAATAATTAGAATACTTAAATCTGCTGCTTTGGAAAATCTGTATCAGCTTAACTCTTTCACAGAAAAGAAAGTATTTTTATCTTCATTTATTCTTTTTATCCTATTTATCTGTCTACTCTTAGATTACTAGAAATCGGAAAATATTTTTGAAGCTGTATATTATTAATCTCCAAGCAAGTTGTGGCACTTATGATAGACCTAAATTAACCTTTCAAGCAGTGTTATGATTTTCAAAAAAATCCACCTCTTCTCTCAGATACTGTCTTAATTATACTCTTGGCATCTGTGAGCACCTTTATTACCATCCTCCCGAGCAGCCTCATAAAAGGTCTTGTCTCAATCTTGAAAACATTTCATCTGGAGAAGAACCTGGCAAAAGGATGTAGACTCACATATTGTGGTTTCTACAGGCAGTCATGTTGCCCATTTTCAACTTTTTCTTGCAGTGTTCTCACCAAATAGGATCAAATGCCTGGAAGGAGAGACCCCTCCAAAGAGTTTAGTCATTGACTGCCATATAAGAGACTCTTGCTCATAAGCTTAATGACTTCAACTTTAGATCTAGCTCCACTCAAGCTGTTCGCTTCGGTTACCCAAAAGCTATTTTGGCTCTGCTGGGAAAAATGATGTTTCTCCAGTACTCCCTTATAATTCATATTCCTTTTGAAGATGCACTCATGTGAGTTACTTTGCAAATATGCCTTTTGATTTAAAAAGCAAATTGTAGTTGAAACTGTATTACTGATAAACTGAATGTTCTCTATACAACTCTTAACAAGACTCGCTTAGTTTGGTCTCTTACATAACTCTGCTTGAGGATACTTCCTTGCTGGGTACTTAGTAAAATGGATACTGTACCTGTACGATTACGTGTGAACAGACAAGAGCATAATTAACTGCTAAAACTCTAACAGTGTATTTCCTAAACTTGACCTAGTTCAGCCTGACACCTTCATTTTACAGTTTTTCAAGTGGTCAAAGACTACACTACAGATAAACGCTGTGTATTTTTTCTGAGGTTCTTGAAGATTTTAAATGTAAACTTGCTTATCAGACCTTGTAGTATATATAGGCATTATGGTTGATTAGGGATTTTCTTGGGGGGAATATAAAATTCTTGGATTTAAACTGTCTACGAGTATCTTACAAATGTAGAATAAACGGTGTTCTGTGCAGTACAGTCTTGTTTGTTGCATTACAGCTGATGGAAGGAAGACTTGAGGTTTTTTCTTTGAGCTTCGAGGGTTCTGTCTAGTTGCTTCAAACAGCATGCTGTGCCCGAGGTTGCCAGATAGAGTAGTTTTGGACCCGGGCACTAAATCAGTGCCTCTGTACTACTCACTGCCATTTATAACATCAACTTTTGGTGCATTGGTTTACTGCTGTTGGATTCATCCTCGAGCTAACTTGAGGAAAATTGAGATTGTGTTTTCTGGCTGCTGGATGAGTGCATATTGCTGCTCCCTCCTAAACTTACTGACAGCATAACTCCTAGTGCAGTGTTCGTAAATATGGTCTTTGGGCATCAGTGTTAGAAGTTCTCCCAGAAGCACCTCTGCGCTCTTCTCAGTGGAATGGCAAAGCAGCTGACCAGTGATGAGATCTTTAGTGTGTTGTCCGTCAAGGAACTGATGATGAAGTCCTTGCTATAACACATGGACATATATTTCAGATATAGAACCCACAAATGACTAATCAGATTCTATACAATGATCTGGTGGAGAAGCCTACTGTTCTGAGAAAGCATACTAATAGCACCTCTTAGACACATTTGATTGAGTGCATCTTGCTTCAGATGAGCTGCAAATGGGCAGTTGTAGAATACTAAAGAGAAGGCAGGCTTCCTTGGAAGGAAACGGTGTGACCTTTGACAGGATAATCATATAAGATGATAAATGTATTGCTGAGAGTAGCAATGACCAACTAGTTCAATTGCCATTGTTAATTTGATAATAAAAGTATTTGTTTAATGTCTGAACAATCATCTGCTCAAATGTCTGCACTGTGGTCCCATCATACTTGACTTTGAAGGATGACACTTCCATCTGAATTCATAATTTTGGCAGTACAAAATGTCGCTAGTAGTCCAACAGGGCTTGTATTCTTGTATACTTTTTGCTTAAGGTATTCTTGCCATCCACTGGACCAGTAAGGAAGTCTTTGACGTGTTGCAAACAAAATTAGATATTCAGTTGCCACAAACAACAGGAAGTGTCACGTGTCCTGTTTGGCTTGTGCCCTGCACCAGCATTTAACTGGTGGGAGTACTGAGAATACAGAACTTTTGACCCACTGGATCTTGTTACAAATTTAATCTAGTATAAAAATATTTAGCTTTGACCATACTAGCATGCATATATGCAGGCTTCTAGACTGTGAAGTCTCATGACCTAGATTTCTGTTTGCTCAAGCTGAAATGAACCAGTTAAGAAATATCTCCAGGGAGACAAACCTCTGCTAAATCATAGCAGAGCTTTACATTTAACCATAACAGAGGCAGTTGAAACTCTGCTTTAACAGGGTGGGTGCAGTCCATATTCAACAGTGTCAGTGTTAGCTGTTCTACATTTGCCTAGAATAGAAGTGTAGTTGTTTCAGTTATTTTGGATGGTATACTTAGTTAAAACACTTTATTTGCAAGGGTGTGAAATAGAAGGCAAAACAGTGTTCATGTCCTCATAGCATTAAGCAGAGATGATAAAAATATTGAATTTTCCGTTTGTTTAGCATTGCAGTTGAAAATACACTGACAATGTCACTGCCCCACTGGGTATCAATACCCCAGGTGTTGGCATGGGAAGGGTACAAATAATACCTGGTGGGTGCCCAAATTATTGGGGAGGTCAGTGTTTACTAAATGGTCTCCCCTCTAAATTCCTTTTCATACATCTCATAAACTATTCTCCTGCTGTCTTATTGTATGCTTTTAGCTTGATAATACTTGTTCCTGCTTGAATTATGGTGTGCAAATTTTCCTGGTCAATAGTCAGAGGCACAGCCTTCTGCTCTGGGCTAGGTGTCTCTGGAGAGTCCCTGTAAGATGCTCCTTGGCATATCCGTGCTTCCCCTTGCTTAACTTTATCTCTTTGCAGAAGCAGCTGACTGGGTAGTTGTTACATCAGTGCCCCAACCCAGTCCAGCAGAGCGGGGCTGTCACATTTGTCATTTTGTCATGCCAGTTAATGTGCACGGGACATTGCGAGGCAGTCTGTAGCTAGCAGATACACCTTCTGTATATTATCTAAAACTCACACCCACAGTATTGATCTGGCCTGTGAACTTTCAAATTAGTGTAGACTTTGATTCCTCGCTGACTCTGCATTCACTTAGTGAGCCTGCCGAAAAACATAAAAGCTTTCCAAGTAGGGAAGGCCTTATCTTGATCAGTACAGGTGTCATCCATCTCAATGCTTTTAAGATGGGAGAATTCACAAACAGCAGACATTTCATTTTTACCTACTATTATGGAAGACATTTTTAAGGATCTGGTTAGCAAATGGCCTGGCTTGTCTTCAGTCTTAGGCATTTGTTGGAGCAGCAGGCAAGTTCACCAACAGCCAAGTATTCTCTCATTCGCGAGTGGTGCCCCTTCTTTTGCTATAGAGCCTTCTCAGTCAGAAAGACTGAGGAGTTTCCCGCCAGAGTAGAAAATTATGGTGTGGCCCACTAGGACCCCTCATTGCAAAGCAAACAGTCTGGACAAAGCCCAGGCAGGCAGTTCTCTGAAGTGTTGAACAAATAGAGCAGGCTGACCTTGACTTCTGGAGTAACTGGAATAAAACTTTGTCCAGGCAAATCTGGATATGTTGATTTTTCTTTGCTCTAGAAATATTTTCTCCAGGAGAAAAAGCCTGGAGCATTTTTACATACCTACATTAGGCACTCCTTAATTGTGTTATGTCACTGGCATTACTGAACTGTGTGAAATTAATTTGCACTAACTTAATTAAAATTCCAAATGCTGTTTTCTGTCTTTATTCTTATTTAGTGATTTTGCACAGCGTCTGGTTAAAGTAGAACTGTAGTGGGTTGGTGTTTCCTCAGCTCAAATGCTTAACTAATGTGGCTATGGTGTGTGTGGCACAGAATGCTGTGCCTCAAGCAGTTTGCTGAACAGAGCAAAGGGCCATGAAGCCCTCTTGGATGTTCATTTAAAAATTAGAGTTCCTACTGACTGTTTAATTATTTGGCAGTCCCTCAGCAGGAAAGAGGCGAGTTATATGGAAGAAGAAAAGCGGAGAGTAAATCCTTGCAAAGGCTATTCATTTCTTACTGCAGTAGCCCAAAGTGTGTGGAAGTTATCATTAGGACATGTGAATGAAGGAAGGCAGCAGGATATGAGTGAGTGTTGATCAGCACTGGGAGTCCTGCTGGATATTGGGTAGTTTTGGTTAGCTCTCCTGGACTGATACCAGGAAGAAAAGCAATTTTAACTGAATTCCCAGTGCAACTAAAGGATGGGTATGCTTGGACATTGGCTCACTTCCTGTTACTCTGGTGATGCTTCTGAAAGAGAATTAATGAATATATGTCAGCTCTTATTTGTTTGACTTATTATCCTGTGACTTGCCTTCTATAGTTACCTTTATGCTTTCTGGCTTATTACTTATCAAAGAAGTAAATCAGTAGAAAAGCATTTTTAAAAACTTCCTTCATTTCAGAGAAAATGGAATGCTGAGACCTGTAAATATTTATCTTTTCAGCTAAGAAAGTATTTTCTTTGTTTGTTCATACTGTTTCACTGAGAATACCTACTTTAGAAGAGATGAGTAGCTGTTCAGCTTTGTAAATATTTTTTCCCAGGGAATTTCAGAAAATTTCTTTTAATGAAGAAGTGTTAAAGAAAAAAGGTTCGTTGAGTATGCGTCTGTTTCAAAGCCCACACCTTCTGTAATTTAACAGTAGCAGCATCCTAGATCCAGCAGTTGTTAGGAAGACATGTCTATGCAGGAGGCTTTGAGGAGGTGTTCAGTAACTTCAGCTGAAAGTTGAAGCAAGACTGTGCAAATGGAAGTGCAGGTGCCTGCTGCAAGATTTCTGCTGTGCAGTTGCAGTGACCAGAAGCTATGTAGCGGCAGGGTGTGCCGCCCACAGGTGGCCCAGCTGGGACAGTGACCATCCCTTAGCACCCATCGCTTGATCTCCTGTTCCTCTGCTGGAGTTTACCATTTTCTTGGCTCTCCCAGCTTAATTGTAATTGCTCCGTAACCCACTACTGCCAAAATTAAGGAAAAAAAGATTCTCTCTGAAGTGCAATGGCCAACACAAAAATGTATCTAATTGGTGTGGAAAGCGATTGTACAAACAGATGGTGGCAACTCTGAGAGGGGCTGTTGGCCTGTGGAGCTGGAGGGCAGCTGGCTGCTGTAGTGGTTATGACTTGCTGAACCACAGCCGGAGTGGCGTGCCAGCCCACAGCCTAAAGTTACTTTACTAGAAAGAACCTTAACACTGCTTTGTCCTTGCATCTTAATTTTCAGCAGATACCAGTGTCTTTTTATGTTTGAAATTATTTTGCTTGTTGCCATGCTGTATCCAAGGTGCCCCATGGGCACGCAGAGGCCTGCTCATCTTGCTTCCAGCACTGGTTATAACCTTGGTTTGGGGGTTCCCAGAGTGTGGGCACTGGCACTCTGGCTGGAGGCCTTGATGTACATGCTCCAGAGTTTGAAGGAGACCAGAGCACTAACAGATTTAGCTCCTTTCTTTTTAAAGGAGTTGTATCTGACCCTGAAAAAAGAAATGGGGCAATGGGAGGACGCAGTAACAGGATCCCAACCTGTGAAATTTTGTGTTAAAGAATACAAGGACTAATCCTCCATGTCGATTGGTGGGGGGGCAGGAACTAAGACTCATTTGCAACATGGAATACCTAGGTTGGAAATTTGGAAGAAAAGCTTTCAAAATATAGAAACAGTAAAAAGAAGTGAAGCAGCTTCCCTGTGGATTTTGTGGATTTAATATCCCTGGAGCTTTGTACATACGGGTTAGACAAGCATCTGCCAGGGATAGCACAGGGATACGTAATTTCACAGGGCCAGGGGCTCAAGCTGGGCTCCTCAGGTTCCTTCCGGCACAGGGTTTTGTGGTTCCTCTGGTGCGTGTTTACAAAGTGAAAATGTTAACAAGTGCTGAAACTACAGAATTTTTTGTTCTGAAAGAACTTTTTTAGTGTAAATTTTGAGATGCTTGGTTTTAATTTCTTTAATAAAGTGTGTGACATAAGGCTTCACTGACTAAACTGCTTTCAAGTTCTGACTTGTTCTGTTTTGGATCTTACATGGTCAGACCATGTTTGTCTGAAATCTGTTTTTTGTTCTGTTTATGTTAACCTAATAAAAGACTCAATTCAAACTGCAAAATTGCGAGAATTTTATCACAATACTTTTGTTGATAAGTTTTTACTTTTCCTATTAAAGTTTGGTTGATCTTTACCTTTTGCTCTTTCTCTGTACCTTTTTCTCAATTCCTCACGGGAGAGGAGATTACTGGCCACATTTGGATGTCTGGATATGAGTTAGTGTGCCCTTTTTTAAAAATCCATTTCGAGTGTTCCATATGAAAAGGGTAATTTAAAATAATATGGGTTTTTCTATTTGCATGCAAGTGTATTTGTTTTCATGTCATAACTTTGGCATTTCACTTTTTTTTATGAAGTGATATTAAAAGATTCATCTCTAAGAAATAAATAATATTACATCACTATAACTTACATGAGATGTGCTCTTGGCAGTGCTGGTAATGAAGGATTTGTGTGGTGTGAAATTTTCATGGTATGTGCTAATTTATGACCATTCAGTCATTTGTCTAGTATTCCTTACCAAGAAAAGTTGGTCATTTCATTAGACAGAATAATGTCTCAAATGGATCCTATTTTTAACTCAACAGAAAAAGACTAGTTAGATCTGTTGGAAAGTGTTGTCATATGGCTGTGCGACTGTATTACGAGCATTTAACTACAACGTCAGAGTGGAAAGATTCAGTCATCTGTGTTGCTCTTGCATATGTTAGAGTGTAGAGAGGGGAACATTTCTTTTCATGTGCTATTCAAGGGCGTGTGGTGGTTTTTGTTTTCTTTTGTTTTGTTTTTTGACAACTGTTGAACGTGCTCACTTTTTTTCCCTGAATGGCTATTTCCCTTTGTCCAAAGTCATTTATACTGAAAGTTAAACAGCTGCTTGTTCATGGGAACGCCTGAGCTTCCAGGACAAGGTCAATATTCATTTTACCTTTTTAATGGGCAAGATAATCAAATCAGGTCCTGCAATGTGCTGTGAATGGCCTGCTAGCCTCATCCTCAGGTGCAATAAAAAGTAAGGAGGAGACAAAACCATTCTCTTGAGCTTATCTGTTTCCTGGTGTCACTTTATATCACTTCCTCTCCTTAAGAGAAGGAAGTAGCAAAGAGGGAGAGTCCAGAGGGCTGCGGTGTGTTGGCCCTGCCCCAGCATGTTGGCCAAGACGGCGGAGGAGGGAGCAGGGCTGGTGTCTCGCCTTTTCACGCTGCTGACCAGCAGCCAGCTCGCCCAGGTGGCCCCTTGGCCAGGACTGCTATCTGAGCAAATTGGCCAGACTGCTTTCAAAGCTGACCTGGCTTTTTTCTGGCTGTTTAGTGTGCCAATTTTTTTTGTTGTTTAACAGTGCACATGCATGCACACACGTGAACCTGAGACCATTCTGGATGGTGAAAAATTGTTCCAAGCTATGGTTTCTTGGGATGTTTTATTTTCGTAATGCTCTGGATTTTGCTTGTGTGTGACTGATAAAGTACCAAACTGTAGCTGGTTGTGGTGAATCTCTGTGGAAATACTGCAATGAGATTTATTTTTCTATTGTGTTTATTTTGTGCAGCTGCTATACTGAATGATTACTTTTGAAAGACGAAGATGATTGGGAACATCATCTTTTAGAAAATGGTATTTGGTAGTAGGGAAAGATCTTGATTTATTGATATCCAGCTAGAATGATTGGTTCAAAATATGCATTTTTAATAGGTGCTGAAAGGTTTGGAAAGCCATGAGGTGTGTGCATTGATATTTCTTGTATATTTTCTCTCATTTCCCCCTTTTCCCAGATACAGTCATTGTCTTGCTGTTGTCAAATAGTGTCTTTGTAATCTGTCACTGTGAACTTCTCTAGGGTTTCATGCTGGTAGAGAGAGGTCTTGGAAGTATGACGAAATACTGGTAGGATGATTTGATTGCTGGGAGGCAGATGGACGGGCTGTCCTGAAACTCTGCTTGGGCAAGGATGACATCTTAGAGCCAGAGCTACTTCTAAGTGTTACTGGTAGAGAGATGATTTCGTTGTTTGTGCCTTGGAGAAGTGTTTGATCACTGAGCTCTGTGCTTTGGTATGTGGTGGGGTTTTTGTTTTTGTTTTTTTGTTGTTTGTTTTTCATCATTGATGAAATGTAAATGATGGTTCCTTTCTATTCTTTACAGTGATTTTGCCAAATGGTACTGAGTATTTGGGCTGTAAAAAGATGTACAATTGGGATTTAAATTTGTGCTTAGAATTAGTAGCAGTGTGTCCTGCTCAAATTATCATCAGTTAATCAGAGTCCTTGGCATCTCCCAAGTTTTCCTATCTAAAATATGCATAATGAATTTCTGCAGAGAAGATTTTATCAGAAGTTGTGAAGAGTTGCTGGAGATCAGTGTGGAAAGCCCAGGGATGGGGGAGTGGTTTGGAGTGTCACGACAGCAAGGGAAGGCTCAGGAGATGAAACCCAGACCATCCACAAAATGAAGCAAAACAAAAAGTGCCTGGAGCTTCCTGCTCTGTAGACAAAAGCTGTCAAAGTTTCTGAACTAGAATAGAAAGGAAAAATACCTTGGAGCTGAAACTTTGGATAGCTGCACGACAGGATAAAAAATCTAGGGATCTATGTGGAGACTTGGGGAAAAAAAAACAACACATGGTATTGCGTACTCTACACTCTTTAGAAAGAGGAGTTTTGTATTAAGAAAATTCTGCTTCTGTTTAAGTAGTTATTCTAAGTTGTTTATAGCTACCAGCTAATCTAAATGTTCTAATAGAAGGTGTGGTGGGAAAAAAGCCATTTCATTGCTGGGGGACCAGTTAACTTTCCAGTCTGAAAATACATTATCTCTTTCCTTGGAAAGCAATCTCTCCACTTCCCCTCACTGCCCTTTTCTTTTAATGTGTCTGGCATTGAAAAGGAGGAGAAAATGTTAACATTTCAGAATTCAGTATTGCATATTTACTGAAAGTTTGACCTGCAGATTTGAATTTGTTATTAAATGTTTGATATTGAAGAGTGAAAAATCGATGAAAATTGTTGTTGTTTTTCTGTCAGGAGTGAATGACTCGCTCTTGGCTGTATACCCAGTAAGCGTACTGTTTTCCTCATGCAGCATTTTGATGTAGTTCAGACAAAATGTTAATTTTCAAGAATGCATACACGCCTTTTCCCAAAAATGACCTTCCAATATGCCAAGAAAAATAACTGTTTTGGGTAGTTTCTAGCTTGCTGATAATGTGACTTTATACAGAACTGCATTTGTAAATGTCTCACCTGAACTCTTTAATGAAAAGGTGAGTGTATTAAAGCATTAAATGCAAAATTCAGAGAGAAAATGCTATTTCTGCTTTTTCAGGTACTTTAGTAGGAGCTTGCAAGTGATTTGACACCATGGTGGCCCTTTCCTTGAAGATCTGTGTCCGCCAGTGCAATGTGGTAAAGACAATGCAATTTGAACCGTCCACTGCAGTGTATGATGCCTGCAGAGTTATTCGTGAACGAGTGCCAGAGGCTCAGACAGGGCAAGGTGAGTTCCTGAATTTGCCCTCAGTTAAATTATTTAATTTTAAATATAATTTAAAATACAATTTAATTTAAATTTAAAATAAAAAGACAGAGACCCAAGTTCTGTTACTCTAGCAGTGTTTTTTTTTGTTTGTCCATTTATTAGACAGCTGGGGGTTATTTTTTAATATTTTTAATATAAATAAAAATCCTCTGGAGTGACATGTAGAGTGCAAATGTATCTGTAAGCAATCTAAGATAAAGATTGTGTGGGTGTGGGTTTTTTGTTTTGTTTTGTTTTGTTTTTTGGTAAGGCAGAGTTCTACAAAGAGAACTTCTTTTGTGAAGCGTTGACTTTTTACATAAATTGTTTGCTTGCCTGAAAGGCAATTCCCACTCCACCCCCAACAAACATACACATACAAATTTCTTTAGCTCTTCTTCATTTCTGCAACAGGCAGGGTTTTTGTCTGAAGAACGCTTTTTCTGGTACCATTTTTTTTTGCAGCAATGTTTGTGGCAATGCTTTCTAGGAAAATCTGGATGGACTTATTCTGTACCTTGGTAAAGGAAGGGATGATACAGATTGCGAAAGAATGGCTGGACATCTCCAAAACTATCTCTGTGCCTATTGAGTAAATTAAATGAAAAAGTCCTGTAAAATATTTGTTCACTCAGAGAAAAACTTTGGTTTGAACTTGACTGAAGTTCTGAGCGAATTCAGGTTCTTCAGAATCCTTTGGTGCCACTAGAATATAATCCTTAGAGCAGGGACTTTATTGCTTTTTATGCAAAGTCTTCCAACTTTAGAGCTGTTTCTAAAAAACCTTGTCTCAACTGTTACAAAAATGTGTTAGACATGTATGATACTATTTAATAATGATTCTCCTTTGCAAGAGTCTGTAGGAAGTCTAGTTATAGAGCTTCAATTTTTTGGATGAAAGTTGTATGTTTTTACCAGCTAATTTTGAAGAGCTGTTGAATTCAGAGAATCTGAGTACTAAATATCCCTCAATGTCATGAACCTCATAGGAAAGCTAAGGAACTTTGTGTAGCTTATGTAATAGTATTTTTTTTTCCTTTATATACAATTGCAGTACAATTACGTCTTTTGAACAAACAAAACTTTCTGAAATTGGATGAATAGGAAAAAAATATTAATGTGTCCTTTTCCCTTCTACTTTATGGTTGTTAAAACACATTTGTTTGCCTTTTAGTTCAGAAAATTCCTACTGGCACAGTATAGGTGGATCAAGCTATATCCTGCATCACAGAAAATGCAGTTGTAGTATGGCTATCAAGCTTGCAAATTCACTTCTCAAGCAGGCTTGCACAGCGGCACAAAGACGGCCAGGCCGTTAGTGTGCGAGCTGCACAGCTCCGACTGTTTCATTACTAGAGTGCATTCCCCAGAAGCAAGGATTAAAGCAGCCTGTGCTTCTGCGGTAATTCTGTACTCTGTGTAAGGTGCTTTGTGTTTAAAGATCACAATGTGTGTATAAAGATCACATTTATAAGCTCAAATTATAAAATGATTTTATCCAACTGATTTCTTTACTCAGCTTTTGCATCTTTGTATGTACGGATCGCTTGGCTTTCCAGTGGATTTTTTTTAAATTAAGATCTGCAGGAAAGCTTTTGTTGTGTTTTATATTCAGTTGTTTTTAGAAGGATTCTTCCTTCAGACTTTTGTATTTTCAAGCCATTTACACTATTTTTTCATCAAACAAAATCTTTTATATGCTTTTATATATACATTTGTGTTTGTGTATATATATATGAGTAATAACATGCATTTAAGGTAAAACTCTTAGATCTAAATTGTTGCTATACGTGACATTTAAAGATGAAACAGTGTCACAGAAATTGTAGCAGCTCTTTTTACTTGACACTGATCACAGGGAGTCTGGACATGTGCCTGAAAGTGTGCAAGGTACTGTCCATGCACTGAGCAGCTGTAATGCTGTTTGCGCACAGCTGGCCAGGTTGTGTTGAAAAAAGGCATTAGCTTAAACTTTGGTAGAGCTGCAATTTGAGCAGGCTCAGCTGATGAATAGTAGCTTTTGCTGTTTGCGGTAGTAAAATTGTGTAAGAATGTACTGTGTATAAATTCTTCACATATATGCTTGTCATGAAGATGCTTTGGTAGGCCTTAAACTGACACCTGAGATCTTTACACCTGGAGTTTAGTCTTTGAAACCTGGTTTTGCTCTTCTGTGACAATGAGAGTTTTACCCTTTACTACTTATTAAGGAAGAAAATTGGCATGTGTTTAGCCTGCAATAGGTGCAGGTGTTTCCTGAGATTATTATGGACATAAAATTTTCAAGTTAATTTTTTTGTACATTTTTTAAGTACCTAAACTTAATGCATCTACCAAAGAAAACTCAGAAGTTTTGCATAAATGCACCTTAATCTGTGGAATATTAAAAAAAAAAGGGGGGGGGGGGACATGTACCCCATCCCCAAATGATATGTTTGAAACTAGAACTGCTGCTTGGAAGAGTGTATTTTGTCAGTGTTCAAATTATTAAATCCACTGCCTGTATTTTTGGCTAGTCGGTTACAAAGCAGGACCTATGAGCATTAAAAAGGTCTTGTTGAGAAGAATTAATTACAAATATGCTATAGATTACATAGTATCTATGACATGTTTTTGCTTAGTGAAACCTTTAAGCTTTCTATAAAGCCTGACCTACCCTGCTCTCTGCTGCTGAACTAAATATTTCACGAAACACAGAAAAAGTATTTCTACTTAAGTTTAAGAATGGAAGGAAAATGTAATGGAAGCTTAAACTTGAATTGTAGTTACCGTGCTGGTTTTATTAGATGGGGTTTCTTTTTTTTCTTCTTTTTCTTCCATGAAAGTCCCACTTTCTCTTTTGTTCCACAGCCTCTGACTATGGATTGTTCTTGTCAGATGAAGATCCTCGAAAAGGTATATGGTTGGAGGCTGGAAGAACGCTGGATTATTACATGCTGAGAAATGGGGTAGGGTGCAAGTTTGTTGCTTCTTTCATCAACTGGTTTTTAGAAAACTTGTTTCCCAAATAGAAAAAAAGAATACTTAGCTGGAGAGGTAGGAGGGGTGCAGAAGCCATTACCCTGTACATGTCATCTTTGGCAACATCAGTTCTAAATAAAATAACCTAATAAAAAGAACAAAGTCATGAGTTTATGTTGTATTCCCTATCTGTCATTTCCAGCCAAAGCTGTGCTTCTGAGTAGTACCAAGAAGTGGTTCATTTTTTTGTTCTTGGATCGGGATTATTCTTTCTATATCCCATATAGTTGTTGAGGCATAGAGTGGATTTGAATGTGCCTGGACCATGTCACAGCTGAGTCTTATGCTGTGCATTTAAGAAATCCAGATCAAAGCTATCACTGCAGTCTAGGTATCCTCTTCAGATGCTAAATCATTTTTTGTGGCACAAATGCTGTGACTTACCCGGCCCTGTTTCAGTCTTGCTGGCTAAGACAACTGTATGAAAAATGGCATCGTCATTGTTCAAGGGTCTGACAGAACTGCAAGTAGTCACTTCGGAGTTTTTTGCTTGAATAAATTTGCCCATATTATACAAAACAAAGGAAAAAAAAAACTTTTCATGGAGGGGTGGGGAGTGAACAAAACTGAAGAGAAACAGTGCTTCAGGCCTCTACACTAGTGGGTTGTTTTGTGGTGGCTTCCAAAAGCATTTAGAAACAGTATTGTTTATTCCCTAGGATATATTGGAGTACAAGAAGAAACAGAGACCTCAAAAGATACGGATGTTGGATGGTTCAGTGAAAACAGTCATGGTGGATGATTCTAAAACAGTTGGTGAATTGCTGGTTACCATTTGCAGCAGGATAGGTGAGACTTTGAGACCTACATATGCAAGAATTTGGGGGGTTTCTGCCATATTTGCATTCTGAATGCCTCTTCTGGATTAAAAAAATGACATGCATGTTCAAAAATTTTTTTTTCAATTTATCAATTAACTTTTATCAAACACTTTCTTAAAAGCCATTGTCCAGGTTTCCTTATGAAAGTCAGTAGACAGTTTAGCTACATCCTAAACCACTTAGATATTCAGCAGATGAAGAAAGTAAGTTATCTGACAGTGAAGTTCTAACTTTTTCAGTATTTGCTAGTTCTACATATGCTTTCCTGCTGTGTGGCAGAGAATTAGCACTAAACTTAATTGCAATGACAAAAGAGGAAAGCTGTTAACCTTGGAAATATACCTAAACGTAGGGCACCACAGCACTGTGTTCTTTGTAAAACTAAATATGGAAGCCATCCAGAGCAGCTGGTCTAACGTGTGTCACATTGGTTATGGTCTGTCTTTCTGTTTATCTGAATAGAGACATTTTGGAAAACTAATACAAATTTAATGATAAACATGCATTCAGCATGGATTAGTTTAAATCATCTTAAACCCTTGCTTAATTCTCGTTTAGAATTCAAGTGGCCTTAATTTAATTTAGATTAATTTACTTGGAAAGTGAATTAAGCTAAATTGAAATTGGTCCATTTTAATTCTGTGTGAGTGTTTCTATGCAGGGTTCTAATGTGCTGTAACTGATTTACTTTAAAAATGAATTTGACTAATTTTCACGAATGTGGTCATGTAGGCAAGCATTTCATTTGCTTTCCTGTATAACATGATCATGCTTTACCAAACAATGGAACGAGCAAGCAGAACAAAGAAATGAGAGCGACTTGGCACATAGGCTAAAGGCTTTCAACTGACTTTCCAATCAGTTTCATGTAAAATTCATAGGAAGAATTGACAGTTTTAAAGCCCTAAAGGAGATACTTCACATGTTTTCATTCTTCTGTGTGCTCTGCTACGTTTCTTCTATATGTCCTGGGCAAACTGTAATTACCTGGTTCTCAGGAAGCAATTGTAGCTTGGCATGTCTGCATCCCGGGATTTACTGCTAATTTAAAATGCATCATGGTCTTAATCATGCAACTGCTCTTGGAAGATAACAAAAAAGTGAGTATCTTTCTGAAAGTGACAAATGTAAAATACAATGAATTAACAGTATTTTGGAAGGATTATGTCAAACACTGGACAATAGATCATGAATGCAGAACTTGTAGATTGTTTTGGGGATCCTCTTCCCCATACTGTGCAAGTCTTTCATCTGGGATATCTTTACTATACTTGAAATTAAGCATTAGTGCTATAGAAAAGAATATTTCATCCATCCTAAAATGCATTAAACTTTCAATGTTATAAACCCTGGATTTATTTATACTTGCAGGAATAACAAATTATGAAGAATATTCCTTAATCCAGGAAAGCATTGAAGAGAAGAAAGAAGAGAGCACAGGGACACTTAAGAAAGATAGGACGTTGTTGCGTGACGAAAGAAAAATGGAAAAGTTGAAGGCAAAGCTTCATACAGATGATGATTGTAAGTAGTGTATTCCAGGATAATGCTTGGACAAATATTTTTTCCACAGAATTGTGTAAGAAAACATATGGGAATGCATTTTTTGATTCTTTAATGTCTCTCAATTGACTGCTTCCTGTATTTTGCACCCGTTTATTTGTAATTTCATTTTCTACTGAGTATTTTCAAGTGTAGTTAAATGGATCATTTGTTGCTTCTAGCTGTGAAAGTCGACATGTCTTTTGAAATGGTTTTCTGTGTTTTTTGGGGGGTGGGGGAGGGAGTTATAAGTTGGAAGGGAAGCTCATTTCCATACTGATCTCCTTTTCCCCTTCATTAAACTAGGATATTTAACTATTGATGCCTTATTTCAACCTTAATACTGAAAGTCGTCAAAAGGTAGTTTTGTCTTTGAAGGTATACATTTTAAATGTAAATGGAGTTTGCCAAAGAACTAAGGTAGTATTTGATTTGTTTTATATAAAAAGTCATCAGAACTATGATTTGCGTTTTACATTAGGACACTAAGATTAACTGTTACCAGGAGAAGGATATTTCAAAATGTATTCAGATATCAAAATGTGAACAGAACAATTGGCAGTTTTAGGGGGAAAATGTATTTCTGAACTTTTAAGTTGTTTTACAACACAACTTTTAAGATTTGAATTAAATGTTACTATAATTTTTCCTTCAACAGTATTAATGGTGTATCATGCTGTAGTAAACTCCTGTTTGTCGGCAGTGCTATTCCTTCTTAAATTCTGATTTGTAGCAACTCTCAACACTGAGGACTAGAAACCTAAATGAAAGCAACAGTTGAAATGCCAATTATCACATGATCTTCACAACAGCTATTAGCACCGGCAACACTGCATATTTAACAACGTGTGTGTCTGTGGTTCTGTTACAGTAAACTGGTTAGATCACAGCCGAACATTTAGAGAGCAAGGAGTTGATGAAAATGAAACACTACTATTAAGGAGAAAATTCTTTTATTCAGACCAGAATGTAGATTCAAGAGATCCTGTTCAGCTGAACTTGCTTTATGTTCAGGTATAGTATGTGGACCAGTGGTACCTGTTTTACCTTGTCTGAGGTAACTTGTGTAGGTTCATTAGAAAAAAAATAAAGCTGAATAGCTGACTCCTCCATTGCTGAAATACACCATCTTCTAGATTTCCAGTTCTGGCTGTGCTATGATTTTGTGTCTATTCCTTCAAGAACATCTGACAATACAGAGGCTTTGCAAATCCTTTTATTCAAGTACTTTAAACACAATAATGCAGACTCAGATAAAAATCCACTGACTGTTGTGTCCTTGTCCTGCCTTCCTTAAAATTCATGAATGCATCTTGTCTTTGGGTAAGAGTTTCAGGGATCTGGGATGGTAGTTTTCATGATTGTTTCCTGTAGGTGATACTTTCTCTGTAACATTGAATCTCATTGCAGTCTTGCGGCCAGCTTTCTGCTGTTGATCTCTTTTCTCTTTCTGCATGATCTGTGAGAGAGCTGCTTTCCCACCCACTCTCCAGTATTCAACCCAGATAGCACAAGGCAGGCAGGCAGGTGTCCTGTCCAAAATGGACCGTATCATGGGACACAGTAGGAGCCCACCTAGACAGGTTCACCAAACTGCTGGAGATGCCATACCCTAGCCAAGCTGGGAGTATTTCTGCAGAAGATTCTCTTCAATAGTAGGCTTTGGTGCAGCAGGCTCCAATGCAATCTGAAGACAGTAGGCTTTTGAACTCTGTGTTAAAGTTCAAAAAAGAAAGGGGTGGGAGTGCCGTTGATTGAAAAAGCTAATAGGTTCTTCAACTGTTATTCTTCCAGCTGATTCAAATAGAATTTCTCTAAATTATATTTTATAACTCCAAGGTGAATGATAAAGATGGCCTTGTTTTTTTTGACTTCACTGAATTTTCAAGTGTGTTAGAGGATTGTATCACACTGAGCCATTTTCTTGCCCTTAGATATTTTCTTCAGGTTGCTGTTATGGCAGTATGCATTAATATTGCCATTCCACTGTTTGCTGTATGGATAGATGAGACTTCTGTTTCCAGAGCTATAAAATCTGTCATCCTCTATGAGTACTAAATTTAAACAAAAGAAAGGAAAATGTTGCTTGCCTTCTCCTTTTGCTATTTCTATAATAGTATTTCTATTTTACCTACTAGTTATGTATTTAAGTACCTACTGGTTGGTGTGTGTGTGTATATATATACCTATATATGTAAGTATATATGTGTGTGTGTGTGTATACACCTTGTGTATTACATATACACATAGTAAAGGAAATGTGTGTTGGGTCCTTAGGCGATGAAAGTTATCACCATCAGGGTTTCAGTAAGTCTCTGGATACTCACCAGAAGAGAATCTGGCCCTTTGTTTTGGGGCATAAACATGTCCACAGTGGAGTAACAAAGATATTCAGACAGGAGGATGTGTTGCTTGATTATTGGCATATGTTCAAGCTTTCAGAAAATTTCAGAGATGCAACAATTGTCACTGATGTGTCTTTGCTTACCTCTTACAGGCTCGTGATGACATTCTGAATGGCTCCCATCCCGTCTCTTTTGAGAAGGCCTGCGAGTTTGGAGGCTTTCAAGCACAGATCCAGTTTGGACCTCATGTAGAACACAAACACAAACCTGGATTTTTAGAGTAAACGCTTTTGCTAACTTCTAAATTTGGGTGTCACTTCAGTGTAACCCAGTGTAACTAAGCCTAGACACAGTTTAGACCTTAAAGCAGAGGTAGCTAGATCTGTGTTTGCTGCAGCAGTCTCCCTGTGGCAGGAGCCTTTTTGCATAAATCAGCAATCCTAACTGCTGAGGGAACCTTTGGCAGTGGTTTATAGGCAGCAGATGGCACTGTCTGACCCAGCAGTGCCAGTTAGGTGTGCGACTGGATTCTTTGACAACCTGGTAATGTTGGCCGTGCCAGCCCTCTCTTTTCTCCCACAGCCAAGGCTGAGGTTACCCAGTAGCCTCCACTCCTTCAGTGCAGCTCCATTCTGTCCTGTGGGTTCCTGCATCGGAACTGCCCTGGACTACTCAAAAGCTAGGTGTGACTCAAAAGCCATATGTTGGTCGTCATCTTGGTTTAGACTTGAGAGTGTACTGAAAAAGTTTATTATGCCTCAGTTACTGAGTTAGGAGAAATGGAATTTTATTCTTGCTTTGAAGTCTACTTTTGCCTCCATTTAGTACTGCCATCTGTGAATTAAGCGTACACCAGTATGTATGACAGATGCTTGATTTGCTAGGAAAGCGTGTGAATGGAAAGATGTTATATTATTCAAATAATATTTGTATTGCTCTGCACAGAGGTTAAATTTTCCAGACTTTTTGTTAGTGGCATTAATCATATAGATTCATCCTCTCATGGCATTGTATAAATGGAGATCTAGGACTGTGCTCTTTGTCTCAAACTCAAGACAGGAGTCCTGCCTACAGTTGACCCATCCTTTCACCTTTATTGTCGTACTTACTTTTATGTTCTCAGCAGAGCAAGTTGAG
Source organism: Apteryx mantelli (assembly GCF_036417845.1). NCBI lineage: Eukaryota > Metazoa > Chordata > Aves > Apterygiformes > Apterygidae > Apteryx > Apteryx mantelli. Next base: position 20,858,860 of record NC_089992.1, read on the forward strand.
TGTTGCTAAAGTTTAGATACCCCATCTTTCTAGCAATTTTGACTATTCTCATTAGTTTGCCTAAGGTGAAATGAACAGAAGGCAGGAATTTGAGAAAGGGAATGAGAGAAGTTAAAGCTAGTTACTGAGCAGTCAGTCAAGCATTGGCTTCGTGTGAGGCTCATAGAAGCCTTAATAAGGATGCGCAAAACAGTGGGTGCATGTTTGGTTTCTGTTCTGTTACATGAATCCATGGTGAGTGCAGGGTGCTGACTCTTAGATACTTGCCTTGGTGAGCCCAAGTCTGTGGCTTACTGTATCTCAGGGAATCATTTTAAAATGACGACTCGCTTTGGAGTGTGCAGTGCTACAAGCTTCATTGTTCAAAACACTTTGTTATTATGAAAGTTCCTGAAGCAGGTGTTATGTTATGCTCAGTTATGCAAACAAATCACATATGCAAACTTGCTTCAGTTCCAATTAATTTGAGTAATCAGCTTAATTTGAGTAATCAGCTTTCCTTTGTGCCATCTCTGCCTTGCTACTGATGGCCCGTGAGCCTTTTGTGATAGAGCTACTGATACCTCATCCGAATCACAGAGACCCAACGTAGTAGCCTCAGTGCACTCCCCGTCCTTATTTCCTCACACTGTGGCTGGTTATGCAACAATCTTTCTCTGGGGTTTTTCCACTGAATATTTATTCTTCTCTTCTCCCTCCATGCATTCCCTCCTTCCCCCCCCCCCCCCCCCCAAGAAAAGTATTCCTGCAGCAAACCATTAGACTATTACCTCATGACAAGTTAATATTGGGTCACGGTTATGATTTCAGGAGTTAGCTGTTCTCCATAATAGCTGCTTTTGATTTTTAAAGCAATATTTCCCCAAAAAACTTAATAGTTTTCTCAAACTGCTGTGCAGAGTTCAGTTACTTAAATTTTTTTTTACAGGTTTTTGACTTGGTCTTTTCTGACTAAGATTCCTTTTTCCCTCCCCCCAATTTAAGTCCCATATAGTAGCTGTATTTTACATTGGACAGGAACTGCTGGATGGATGATACCTCTGTTTTGTAAGCAGTGCTAGACAGACTTAAGTCCATCATGCAATAAAATGTTACACATAAAGTGCAGTATCTTTTTATGCTAGAAGAGGTAAAATGTATATGAACATGAACTTCATGTCAGAAGAGAATATTTCTCTAGTGGAATTTGCATAAAACTGGAATTTCAAATTTTAAAACCTTATAATTGTCTGCAGAGCATTTTCTGTACTTATTATTTTCATTGAAAGAGGTATTGACTGTATTAAGATTGAGTCTTGTTAGGCCACCAAATCTAGTCTCTCACTCTTCTGGCATAGAATTCATTTCATAAAATTACAGATTTTTGATTTGTAAGTAAGCCTGCAACTCCCTGATTTTAAGCTTGCATGTTTGATTTAGCTTTGTATACTTTTGGCTGTACTTAGCTTTCCTAAGAGCCTTTTGTGAAACCTCATGCTTTTGTTTTGTGCACCTAAACAAGCCAAGCTCTCCTGACTGGTTATGAATAGTATATATGTTGTATAGAGGAATGCTGATTTTTCTGAAAATGTGCCTCTCTTCAGAAAACATTTCATTTTTTTCTTCTTGAAAGAATGAGTTATTTTTTTGAACAGGTTTCATCCAACTGTTTCTTGTTCTTTGGAAGAACGCTGCTTCTGTTCGAGCATGAAAGTAGTTATGTTTAAACTGTGCTATAGCTCCATCTGAAATATGGTTGAAAAGCGTTTATTCACTCACCATTGGAACCTCAATACACTGCCGACTCCCTTAAGGATATTCCATCTGCTCATACAGAAAACAGCATGTAGCAAAATAGGGTTGTTTTCTTTTTAGCATTGTTTTAAAACAGCTTAGTTTAGTTTGCCATGTCTGCAGTATGTTTATATGGACAATTTTTTCATCTCTTTTTTTGTCATTGATAAATGATTCTTGGCACAGATGAAGATTACTGCATGCATCTTGTTAACACTTTGATATTGGCTGTTGGAATTTCCTTGAAGCTCATGCCAGAGTAAATTGTGAAAGTTCCTAGGCTATCAAATTGCAAATAGCTGTATGAGGAAGAGCGTGAAGGAGGGCTTATGTTTTTGGATTGCATCTGCAGAGGAACACTGTTTAAATTTGATGAAAAAATATCTGTTAAAGAAGTCTTACTATGCATATGTAGATAAGGAGTGGCTAAAACTATTGACACTTGTTTTTTGTTTCCAAGGACACTCAGTAATCATTTAGCTCACTTTTATGCAGTCTCTTATACTAATTCCTATCTTACACTGTCTTTGTCCATGAACACTGGATATACATTTACGCTATTGAAAAACAGTCAAAATAGTGCCACTAGTATAAGTAAAATGGTTTGAGGAACTGAAGGAGCAAGCTCATGCTGGATCAAGTTACATAAACACTGTTTGCTATTAGATATTTTTGAAGTAAGTTCATTGTCCAAAATAATATTGTGTAATTAAAGAAATAAAGAAGGCTAATTGAATAATATATTCCAGGTGGTTTTGCCAGCTCCTTTAAACAAGTTGTTTAAAAAAGTAAAACTGTTTGTTGCAAAATAAATGAAGAAAATGCCTTGATTATAGATAGCATTAAAGTAATTTTGGAGTCTGTTTACAACTAGTACTTCAGCCTTTCAGTGGAGGTGACTACTATTTCTTATTGGTTGATAAATGGAAGGTTGTATAAGGGAAAAGCATCAGTTCTGCCAGCCTCATTTGCAAGAGCAAGTATGGGCTGATGCTTAGTGGACAAAAAGCTACCTTGTTTTCTTACCTTTTCCTGCTCCAAATAAGGTTTGTTCAGTCTGTTTTTAAGGAAGTGTGTTTTGGTTAATAAGATAGGTAGACAAAGTAATCATTCTGACAGCTTTTCTACATAGGAATAACTAAGAAAACTAACTCCTGTTAATAAAAGATGAGAATTGGAAGTGTGTTTATTAAACTGTATCACTCTTCTGCATAAATCTGTTTTCCAGAATTAAACTGGGTTTAACTCGGTTTATTTTTCATTGGCCTTGGAACTGAATTTAACTAAACTGGATTTAACTGAACTAAACTACAAAATTCTGAATAGAAGCACCAGCTTTTAGGATAGTAAGGGGTATTCAATCCTTGTCTACAAAATTAATTTGGCTTCCCATCCTCTCCCCTGCACGCTTCTGTCTGTATAAATAAGTCCTGAGAAGCGATTTCATTATTGAGTATTAGTAAGCCATAGCTGCCTGGGCACTGGAAGAACTATTAGCAAGATCTCTTGCTCATGCTTTTATTTTTGTATTGCTAGAGTTTTATGGAATGAACAAAGTGAATGATCTCATGACTGGAAGTATTTTTGAAGAAAGCACAAAATCCTGACTTACTGTTTGAATTATTTTGTCTGTTGTCTGCAATGCCAGACTTTCTTAAAGAAACAAAACAAAACAGGCTGACTTTTTTTGCCTTTCTTGTTTAAAAATCCAGAGTAGAAATCCTTCCCAAAACTCTGTCTAGCTTTCTGCAATAGTAGGAAGCTTAAGCTCTCTGTGTTAATAATGTACTTGTGTACTGAATAAATCAAAATGAGGAGAAGATTCTCTGGTCATTCCTATTGCTGTTATTCCCAGTACTCCAAAGAGGGAGATCAATAGAGGGCAGTTCTTTGAGCTGGGGAGTTCTGCTTGTTTTGTATTGAACTTGAGTGAAAATTCCCAAATTCATGTGAAAAAATTCTCTTCAGACTAAATACGAACTGCAGAATATATGGCATCACTTCATCAAACTCGAGCATTGCAGATGGGAAGATGCCATTCAAAAAAGAACTGTCATTTGTTAAACATGATGTTGGTATATCTTGAAGTTGAGGTGATGTTTGGCTGAGAAAACTGTTTGTTTTATTATAGAGCAAGGAGGTACAGCTGGACAATATTGTGAGGCATTAAAAGATGCTCTCTGACCCAAATTTATCATGGAGGCGGAACAGACTTAGTTTATTCTGTATTATGAGACCTTAGTATCTGAGTGCTGCAAAAATTAAGACTGGTTATTTATTACTTTGTTTTTGAGATGCTGACTGGTATTAAGTGTCCACTTATTGGCTTTGCAGTTTTTCAGTAAATATCATTGTACTAATGTTTCTTGGAAGACTGAGAGGAAGAACTATCTGTCCCCACACATCAGTAAATCAAAGTGCTACTGGAAAGTAATAGCAGTGTCTGAACTCGGACACAGAACTGGCTCAAGTTTTGATTACCCCTTCTTCCCCCAGACTACAATAAGTGTATCTGGAAATGGATGTGAACCCTTGGACTGCTGAAATACATCATATGGTTTAACGATGGAAAGTGTCCCAGCTCTTATTTACTTTTGATGACTTTTCAAAACATGAAGAGAGATTACTTGAGAATATAGCCAAAATGTTTCTCTTAATTATGCCAGTTATCCTCTTGACCTTACCCTATTTAGTCAGCCACAGTTTTATTTCACTGTATAGGTATTTTATGCCCATTTTAGGAAGCATGGGGGACTTAGTGCTGATAAAGGAGTGTGGAAAGCATCCCTCCTCATGAAAGCACCATTAACTACAGTGTTGTTTTTTTTTTTCCTAGCCTAAAAGAGTTCCTGCCTAAAGAATATACCAAACAAAGAGGGGCTGAAAAGAGAATATTTCAGGTAATTAAGGCTGAAAAACTTATAATAGTATCCTTTCCTTTGTAAGAAAAACATGAGCGCTCTTTCACAGGGTGTACTTTGTATGTGTACATGTACTTTGTATGTGTACTTGACTTACTTAATCAGAAAATGAGGTGTAAAAATCTCTTAGCTTTTCTTTTCTTTCCTCACCAGATTTATTGTCCTGATCCTTTTTTCTTCACCGATAATTATTTGGTTTACTTTGAAGGGGAGAGAGTGAATATTCAATGTTCTTAAGACTATGTTATGTTACATTGTAATATAAGGATGTGTATTTCTACTACAATAGAAGCACGTTTAGGAAAATCAGTTTAATTTCTTCTGCACAGCCCTTCATGCATTCATTATTCAAGTATGAGCTTCAAGTAATAGAGTTCTGTATTACTTGACTTTGGTGACGTACCTGGGAAGCAGCACACTGTACAACACTGAAACAGTTGAGCCTGAAACACCAACACTGTTGGAAATGTTCTTAGTGTTTGAGAATTATAGATGTGCTAAATGTCTGTGCTGACTGGGGTAAAAACTTGGCCACGTAATCGAATTTGGAAAATTTTGAGGTCAACAGCTGAAATCAAGTCATAGAGTTTCTGGAAGAACATACCAGTGACCTGCGATCTCTGTTTGGGAGACAAGTTTAAAAGCAAGAATAGCTCACATGCTTTCCTTCAACTCTTACACTCTTAGTCTGGGAATGCTGTATCCCAGAAAGTCTGTTCTACCTGAAGCTTGTCACACTTGCTTGGAGGTAAGGTTGTCTAATGCTTCCCTTTATACCTTCAGTTGGTGGTGGTGATAATGTTGCAGTTGCAGCAAAAATTATTTTATTCATTCATTTCTGAGTATGAGATTCAAATCATGTGATTTTGCCCATGTGAAATATTACACATGCAATCATGATGTACTTCAGCGCATGGACAAGAAATTTTTCAGTGGTTGCACTTGATGCTGGGCAAAGACACAACACCAAGGCAGAAAAAGCATGCTGTCTTTTTGAAAAACTTTGGCTGTTTTCCCAAGTTATAAAGTTCTTGAATTTGGCAGGTGATTTTCTTCATCTGCAATGACTACATTTGGGCTCCTTGCTCCTCTCTGATCCCGGTTGCATTCCCTGTGCTAGACTTTGCAGAGTTATCTGATCAAGCTGTGTCCTTGGGATGCAGAAGGGTTTTCTGAGCTGCAGTTGCTCCTCCCAGTTCTGTGGAGAACTCAAACTGGAGCTGGAAAAAAGTTTCCCCTGTTCGTGGTGCTCCCCCTGCTGCCATCAGTCAGCATGGAGGGGGTGGCAACCAGCAGTTCAGAAGAGGGGAAGATGCAAGGGGAAGATGGGGTGTGACAGGCAAACTCACAGACTGTTTAAATAGCAGGAGTTTAGGATGGGACTCTTGGAAGGACTGACTGGAGTATATGCTGAGGTGAGGATGTTTGTACTGGCAATCCTGTATTATAGTTGCTTACAGGTAATAAAGTCTACTATTGAATAATTGTTTAAATAATAAACAGGTGGGTCTTTTAACTCCATTTCTATATGAGCATTTCCGAATGAACTGTTTTAAAAAATCATTGCTTGTTCCTCATCTCTAGAATTCTTTTCATGTGATGACAAAATAGATGAAGCTGCAACTAGCCAAAAAAAAAAAAAAAAAGCCAGTTGGAAATCCTTTGCAAGACATGAGAAATGGTCAACTGCAAGGTGTGAGGCTCTCATGAATCAGAAGTTTGAGACAAAGCAGAAATAACTTGTCTGTTTCTGGAAAAAAATACGATGGACCCTGAAATGATTTGACAAGGCCGAGTAAATAGGCAGTAATGTAAATGTATGAAACTTAATTCTGTCAAATATATTTTAATGAAGTGACTATATTGGACAATGTTCCAGGAGTCTGTCTGCAGTGCACTTCCCAGTAGAAGCTGTGTATGGGGAAAATGAGATGGAAAGCACCATTCCCTGCACACTCCCATAGAGAAGAGGGAAGTTATAGTGTGCCATTGTCTAATATAAATAACAGCAGTAGTAAGTAAGTCTATCAACAGTGACATAGCTGTATTAAGTTCATCTCATAGTTCATTTAGGGCTATCGGAAATAAAGTATTCTCTTTCAGTTAGAATACAATGGGTATGTAAGGGGTAGAGATATAAAATTAACATCCCTGTGTGAAGGGAATGGATCCAGTTTCCCTTTGAAAGCAGGCAAAAATGACAGCAGGTAATACACAAAGGGAATAGCTAGCGTGGTGAAAGGAGATTGTGAACTTCTAGTTTGTCTTTATTTTAATTGAAGGACTAGGTAAACAAGCCTCAGATGAACTGTGCAATGATATGGCAGTGAGTTCCAGAGGTTACCCAAAGCCAAGAACAAAGGATTTTTTTAAAAGATGATTATTTATACAGATTTACAGAATTGAGACTAGTAGCAATACTTAGTTTTTTAAACTATTTTAGAAGTGATTTAAATCTGCTTGATCTGAGAAGTAAATAGCATGGATGATGGTCAAAGAGAAATATTCCTTTCAGACAAGTTGTTCATGTCTTCTGGGTGTGAGGAATTATGGGATACAGTCTTGCTGACATCTCTACCCACTGCTGTTTCAAATACTCTAATTGCAGTGCTTATTAACTAGGCATCCTTAAACAAGGAAAAGCTAACATGTATTTTTCCTTTGTTTCCAGATGGGATTATTTCTGTCTATCATTATTCCAGATGGGATTATTTCTGCCTAATACTGAACTCTCATTACAGGAGCACAAAAACTGTGGTGAGATGACTGAAATAGAAGCCAAAGTGAAGTATGTGAAGCTAGCACGTTCCCTACGGACCTATGGAGTGTCCTTTTTCCTTGTTAAGGTAATGTGGATCTTGCTGACCATATGTATGCCTGATTATGTATTACTTTAGATCTCCCCTAAGCAAAAGGTCAAAGTTGTTCTTTCAACCTTCTTTCTTAAAGCTACGTTTAGAAAAATTGTTTAATTTACCACATGGGACAGGATCATAATTTCAGTTTAGGTTCCTGTTTACTGAATTCCAGAAAGACAGTTTAGAGTCTGCCATGATTTTATTTTCTAAATTGACGCTTTCTGTTTTTTTTACCATCAAAGTACTTTATTTGTGAAAATATTCACAAAAACCTTGTAAGCTGTTGCATGCTGAAACCTGCATCTGACAAGAACATCATCAGCTGCATGATTAATTTCTCTTAGTCCTTAGTGAGACAGAGGCATTGGTCTTAAGGCTGCAAAAAAAAAAAAGGCACCCAGAAACTGACACTCTGCTGCAAAAACTGGACTGAAGTATTAGTGCTTGAATATTCAGTTACCACTGAGATGGAAAGGAGAGTAAACTTAAGCCAAGGTTTCCATTTTTGGGTTCCCAAAATTATGGTGCTAAATCTTTATAGATAGCTTAATGTCAGTAAGTCTCCTTCTCCTAAAGTACTTAATCACCCACAAATTCTAATGAAGCAAATAAAAGGTGCAAATAAATGAAAAATCTGCAAAGGATACCATTCATAGTGAAAAAATGACCTTTCCTTTTTGCTTCCTTCAAGTGAAATTGTCTTTTTAGACACCTTTAATAGAGAAAACAGTCTCAACTCTCCAAAGGAGCTGTTGAGCTAGCAAACTGAAGGTGATGAATCTTTTCAAGCATATCCAAAGCTATGCTCCTTTTCAGTATCATAAGCCAATATCCCCTTTAGACAGTATATGCTGTTGATTAGGTACCTTTTTGGAGTAGCTGCTATTTATTATGTATCATTAAGTTGGAGGTTGTTTTGGTTTTTTTGTTGTTGTTTTTTTCCCCCCTAACAAAAAACACTTTATCATTGCTTGGGTTATTAAACTTTTTCATTTGAATCATGCAACTTCCAATCTGGTGACTTAGAGCTAAATGTTCACCAAGATACTAAAACAGTGGAATTCAGTTTGGACATAAATCTTTAAAATGCAAAACATTGGAATTACTTAAAGAGCACTATAAATAATAAACTGACATCTCCAGCTGATTTATGAAGTTGTATATTAGCAACTATAGTAAAACTCTGGTGTGCGGTTTTTGGTAACTAAAATATTAAAACAAGCATGCACATTCAAAATAAGCTGATAATTCAACATGGATTTGTTAACACCATATAGTTGACCTATATGGTAAAAGGTAAAAATACTTCCCCCCCCCACCCCCCCCAGCATGCAGGCATGTGCATGCACACACACACACTTTTTTCTTTAATCCTACCTTAAAGTAAATGATAACTGAATCAAGTAACTATGTCATGGAACTTTAGCTGGAAGGAATAATTGCTCTCGCTTTCTGAGGTCTATCAAATGACTTACTAGATAGATAGATAGGAATTTATTCTTTGCAGCTTACTACATAAATTCAGTGGAATGGGGCACCTGGATTCATTTCCACTTTACAAGAAGACTTTCTATGGTAAATTGATCGCTAGGACCTGTGCTCTGCAACCTTGAAAAGCTGGAGGAGCAAAATGCTCAACAAAATAAGAAGCAGCATCTGGCAGCCTTGAGACTGACCCTGTCTCCTTGTGGCCTGTCTCTAGAAAGTCTGCCATCATGGCTTTAAGTAACTTCCTAAGATTCTCTCCCTAAAATCCCCTTTTTTGCAAGGAGAAAAAGGGGAAGGGGAGTTTTTTCTGAACTGCATAATAAAGATCAAATACAGTTGGAATCTTTGAATATACAAATGCTCATGGTTGCCCGACTGTGCTTTCATGTGCAGTAGTCAGTTTGCAATTCTGTAAACAGTGGCTTTCTTGTATCAGTTTAAAAGGTAATAGGTGCACTTTCCTAATATACTATATTTCTGTACAAATATTAGAGTTATACATAGCCTGAGTTTATTGTCATTAAGATGAAAACATATTGAATGTTAAGTGTGTCAGAAGAGTACTGATGTGAGCTTACTCTAAGAGAAAGCCCTAACTCTGGGTCATTGATTTCTTAAACATTAGCATTTGAGGACTTGCAGTGGCATTCCAGGACTGCAAGTGCACTGTGCTTGTGATGTTGGGATTTGCTGCCAAGGACCTGTAGCTAGTTTTTAATTTCAATACATGCCATGTTGCTTTTCTGAGGTGTTGTGTTTTTTGTTTTTTTTTTTACTTGCTCCTATATAACTCATCAGACTTCTGATCAGCTTTTTTGGTTTTAATTTCTTTGTGATAAATAGTGACTGACATAAGAGTTGCTTTAGACAGAAACGGCAATGGACTGTGTTTTGTGTGTCATCTCCTCCCAGTTGTGTATTTATTTAAAAACAAAAGCAAAAACAAAACAAAACAAAAAATTCTAGCGTCATGTTGTTACTAATTAATTGTAGCCAATTGACAGAACTTCGTAATGTTAATACCATTCTCGGAAATAATTTGCTTCCCCCTGTCCCCCAGTATATTCCCTCATGATTTTTTCCTTTCTCATCTGGCGTGCTCCATTTGAATGTAAAACAATCCCCTGTGTTCTGTTACAGGAAAAAATGAAAGGCAAAAACAAGCTGGTTCCTCGTTTGCTGGGGGTCACCAAAGACTCAGTGATGCGTGTGGATGAGAAGACCAAGGAAGTGTTGCAGGAATGGCCGCTGACAACTGTGAAACGCTGGGCTGCATCACCTAAAAGCTTCACTCTGGTAATCTTTCTGTATATGCTTGGAGGAGGAATCAGTATGGTGTAGAGAAGGGACAATGCACTCGCGCTCTGAACAGTTTCTAGAATTTGATTTGTTCTATCTGCAGCTCATTATGTAGAGCCACTGAATCCTGAAGTAATGAACTGGCCCATCTTAGTGTCTAGGGTCAATCTGTATTTTGATATTTCTAAACCGAACTGTTTTCAAAGAGCACTGTTTAAATCTGTTCTGTGCCTAACCACCAATACAGTTATGAAAGCCATCATTATTAAGACCTGCCTCACCCTTATGGCACTTGCCATTCAAAATGCAGTTTGTGACATACAGGTTATGAGCATAAATGAAGCTAGATGGCTCATGGAAACATCTTAAAATTATGAATTTAAAGAACTTTCATAAATATGGTGGGGTTTGTAACTTATTTGGCCCATTATAAGGAGAGTATCTTGTATATGAAAGGGTGGTTTAATGTGATAGAGCAAGACTCTCGCTAGAAGCTGATAATTCACTTCGGAAATTAGATGCATGTTATTAATGGTGTGAGTGATTACACTTTAGAAGAAGTTTCTGAAGAGTTCTCCATTATCCAGTGACTGTCTGACAAAGTCAGATTAGGTATCTGTGGGTCCTCTAGCGTTTCAATCTATACACCTATGATTAAGCTGCAAGAAAAGGCATCCTTTATTCACCAGATGAATCTTGGAATAGTCTCATCTACTGTTAGTTATAATAAAATGTAATACAAACAAAATAAAATTTAGGTCTTTAATTTTCTTTCTCAAATTTTGTACTGTGTCTTCATTTACTTACCTTCTATTTCCAAATGGTTAATTTTTCTTTTTTCCCCCACAGGATTTTGGCGAGTATCAGGAAAGCTATTATTCAGTACAGACCACTGAAGGAGAACAGATCTCTCAGCTAATTGCAGGTTACATTGATATCATCCTGAAGAAGGTATATTAGGATGACATTTAGTAAAAATGCAATAAAATCAGTAAAATGACTACAGAAGTGAAAAAGCTACAATGTGTGCAAGCTGGAGTTTCTCTCTTGTGAAATTAGTGTTGTATCTATGCTTTCATGTGACTTATTTTTAGGTATAAATAATATCTCTTTTAGTTTAACCTAAGTGATTGTTTATGGAAAAAATATCAAGGCTGTTAATAATAATGATAGCATGAGTCGGGCTCAATATAGCATGCTTGGGCTGTGTTTTTCCTTCTGGAAGGTGAACTGCTGGCTGTGAGTGTATATCCAGAGAGCAGCCTAAAGCTTTCTGCTCAACTGTGGATATGAAACTGGGGACCGAAGTGGTGAATCAGGTGGGAGGAAGTGATTCTATGGAAGCAGCATGTTGAACTGTATTAAAGGTTACATTATAGTTGTCCTGAGGCTGTTGTATATGCTGCAACAAAGCTGAAGAAATATTTTGGCAAAACTTAAGAATAAGTCATAGTATTGCTTAACAAATACTGTGGTCAGTAAAGCAGAGATTTATATTTCATTTTTGCAGACAGAGGAAAAGGAGTGTTTGTGAAGGCACCAGGCTATCTTTAAACCTGGTTTTGTCAAGTGTGCCAAGCAGGAGAGGCTGATAAGCACCTCCAGTGTTCTTTAGGCACTCCAGTGTTCAAAATATTCGCAAGTGAATAAGCTTGATAACAGCTTTTGCCAACAAGCATACAGCTGAATGGTCATATGCTGAGCACATTATATAGAAAAGTGTAGTGTTTCAAATAGCTCTGGGTGTTTATTGCTGATGAATTTTTACTTTATTAAGGTTCAACCAAACTACAGTATTATCTGTTATAATAAATTCTTCATAGTAAAGAAATGACAGAAAACTAGGCAGCTCAGTCGAATTTATTGCCTTTGTTCATGAGAACAGTCTGGGATATAACATCAAGTTGAGTGAAATCAGAGGCTGAGGGTAGATTGCTAGAATTCATCACAGCACTTACCTTTTCAGTCCCAGATTTAATGAATGTTAAATAAGCTACAGTTTTCCACAGATAATTTGAAATTTGATTCTAGCTTTTCTAAGCTTCACTAGTAGCTTCACTCTCTAATTCCAAAGTAAAGCAGCCTTTCTATGCTGATAAAATACAGATGTGCATATTTCCCCTCTAAAGCCAATCCTTTGATTTCTTCTTTACAATCTGCTGACACAGCTAGTTTCAAAATGAATGAAGTAGGAACAGGTTAATAATAAACACCCACGATGCTTCATGACTCATATGAGAAGCATGCAGTTTCCAGCTGTCAAGTCCAAGTTACCACTTTGCCACATGCCTTAAACTGTGGTTTATCACTCTGAGTTGCATAATGTTTACTTTTGGTGTGTTTTGAAAGATTTCAGCTCATTTGCTCTGTTGTAGATTGGGGGCACTTTTTTTTTTTTTTTTTGCTAAAGTATTTTTGTGTTAAGGAAATCTTGTCCTACAACTTGTTAGTGATAGATCCTTGATCAGTAGACAAGGAACTCTGAACTTAAGTAGCTTTTATCTTTTTTTAATATAACTATATTTTTTTCTATGTATTGATATGGAAATAAGATGCAATCCTGACTAGGAGTAGGCATTTTCAGTTCATGCATAAACTGGTAAGGGATTTTTTTGGACAAAGTTGGTTGGTGTGTATGGATGTGTGTGAGGAGTTCTCATTGAATGTGTCCAAGGCCATAGTGGATGTTTCTCTAGTTCTGCATGCTGAATATTCAGACTGCAAGTCACATAAGGTAGCAAGCAGAGAGTGTCTTTGACCTGGTCATGTGTACTCCAAGGTCACCAGTAGAAATGGACAGTCTTTACGAGGCGTTCCTTTTATATCTTACAATAGTTCCCTGTTGTTGTTTCTGGTGGTTTAGACTTGAACCTTGTGTACGTTTTCCTCCCTTATACCAGTGTAAAAAACTGCCTCGAGAAGTCAGATGTCCAAACTATCCAGATGTCTGAAGTAACTATGGTAAAATGACTTTGATACAGTGTTAAATTTACTGTCTTTCCTGTAGCTATATATTTTCTACTGGCAGTTAGCTGTAGGTAGCAACATTTTGGGATGCTGAAGGTGATTTGTAGCTGAGTTCTAGTCAACTGAATCTCAGTCCGGCCCCATTCCTGAGTCAGAACAGGATGGGGAAGGAGATGAACTTGCCATACCTGTGCCTGGGTTTGGTGGTGGTGCACATCTCCAGAATGCTCTTCTGGGAGGTAAAGATGGTATCTCAGCATTTTTTTTCCATAGCGTTGGTCAGAAAATCCCTGGGTTTGCTAGCACTGGCAGTTGCAATAGGCTTTTTTCTTTAGGCGCTTCATCTTCCAGGGCTTAGAAGCTGGGCTGCTGAAGTGCACTGCCTCAGAGGCAGAGGTTATATTTCACACTCTGCCAAAAGTTAGTGTTCAGCACTGGGCAAGACTCCTCAGATCATTTGACCAGATTTTTGATAAATATCAATACAATGCTGGAGGGAATGGGAAAAAAATAAGCGTAGTGTCTATCTTTTTCTTCTTTTTTTTTTTTCTTTTTTCCTCCAGAAACAGAGTAAAGATAGATTTGGCCTTGAAGGCGATGAGGAATCAACCATGTTGGAAGAATCTGTTTCACCTAAGAAGTGAGTGTATACAACAGGAGGAAATGCCCTTTTACGTAAGCGTGACACCTTTAGCTGTGGTAGCATTTTTCATTCCTCAAGTGAAGTAGCACAGTTATTACTTTGAAGAATGATTTTTTTCTACAGAGTAGTTCAGCAGGAAGAGGCACTATCCTCCAGGCTGTTCTTCAGACTTTCAGCTTTGTTCTAGGATAGAAGAGCATGCTTTTCTGTCTTAAAATTTCTGGTTAGGGCAAATGTATATTTTCATGGTAATTTGACCACTGAACAATGGAACTCTGGCTATAATTCAATAAAATGAAGAAAAAAAAGATTGCAGAGATGAAAATATTGTATTAGTTTGGTCTTTGTGCAAACACCTAGGTTTGCAAGATCTCAGTTGTTTTTGTTTGCCAAGTCTGTGGCTTCCGGTGGAATTTGACTTCTCAGTTTAATCATACTCTGTCATGACACTGGTTCATTACACCAACCCGCTTTAGACAGACTGGTTAGATATGTGGTGTGGGTAAAGGTAAGATTTTGACACTGATAGATCAGGCTATGATTTCTTTGTTGGTTCTGCTGGGAGATTAACAGAGTTGCTGATGATCAGCAAAAAGTAGAACCGTAGAGCTGGCTATGCTCTTGAAAAGGAATATTACATCCTTCTGTGCAATGAAATAATAGAAACAGTTTCAGGGCAGTTTGAGCTGTAATGAGCTCCTTAAGTCTCCTCTTTGAACTCTAAGGATGACAATGTCTGCAGTGTGTGTCTGTGTGTGTGAAAGTATTTGATTTACTGTTAAACATATGGTTTATAGGAGATGGGCTGGTTAAGTATTTAATGTGGCCTTATGTGAAATTTCAACTTTTGACAGATCACACACGTTCAGATGTGCTTCCTTTTGACACTGCCCTTTCCAAATTGCTTCCAGAATATACTGTTAGTGAAATACTGTGCAGAGAAGCCCAAAACAGATGAATACAAAGATTTTTTCATAATTGAAGTTATTTTTTTTCCCCCCCTATAACACATAATTGCTGTGAAAGCCAGAATTCCTGCAAATACTTCTAGCTGTTAAAGCTTGAATCATATTTAAATACAAACAGGGCAACTGGCAAAGCAGTTCATGACCATGGATAACAATAACTTTATTATGCTTGAAAACACCCTGCTTCCTAGTCCATTATCTGTTAGACTGCCAGGCTTTTAGATAAGTGTGTGTGTGTGAGATGAAGGAAGAACACTTGTTTTTATTCCAAATCTAGGGATTGCTTGCATAGACATTTCCAAAGAGTCTGTCCCTCTGTTTTTTACTGATCAGCCTAATGGTGCAATTGAAACAGAGCAGTCTGTTATGCCATAAACCTTAATCCAGCTCTGTCTCTGCCAGGCATCTTAGAGGGGCAAAGCTATTGTACCACATACACCAAAATTGTATGTTGCTCCTTTTTTCACTGCCTGCTCATTACTGTTACTGATATTTGATCTGTCAAAAGCATCAAATTTAATTTTTCAAAATGCTATTAGAAAATGGTTAGAAGAAGACTTCTAACAATTCTCCAGCTCCTCCAAATGTTCTGAAATACAATTTAGAACAATATCCAGCAGGACTTAGTTTGCAGGAGCTGATTAATTCTGTGTTCTTTGGTTTTTTTAGATCTACTATCTTGCAGCAGCAGTTCAACCGAACAGGGAAGGTGGAGCATGGCTCTGTGGCGCTACCAGCTGTTATGCGTTCAGGGTCCAGTGGGCCAGAGACTTTCAACATCGGCATCATGCCTTCTCCCCAGCAACAGGTCACGATCGGTCAGATGCACAGAGGACACATGCCCCCACTTGTGAGGAACCTCCTTGTTTTGTAGTAGCGTTTGAAACTGGTCTGTGCCACATGTAGTCAGAAACAGCATGTTATCCATGTTGCTAAGAGCAGGAGGATGGTGTAGTGTGTGGCTGCCTGGCTGTCCTACTGAACACACATGTTTTGAGCATCCCTGAAATATTTAGGGTATCTCATTTTGACTTATTCTCATTCTCTCTCTCTCTCTCTCTTTTTTCTTCTCTCCTTTAAACTGGCTCTTCTAGCCTTCCCTTTACTTCAAAGTCATTAAATTGTTATCCAAGGCTTAGAAAAAGATGGTTTAAAGACTGGTAAAAGCAAGAGACGTTAAGAAAAAAGCTAATGTTTTGCCTGTCACTGGCCTGCTGATTTATAGTTTTCAGGGCAGGTTTAAAATTGATGCTTATTTTTCTCATTTAATTTAAGACTATCAAAGGGCTACAGGGGCTGCAGAGTATAATCAATGCTTAAGCTCATGTTGTACCAGTGGAGGTGTAGTATGTGTGATGGCCATTCCACTCTGCCTATAACCTTTCAGTTTTCTGTTAGCTCATGCATATTGATGGCAATTTAGTTTTGGAATCGTCTTTGATACCATTTGTAGACTGTCATGTTTCAGGAAATCAATAATGGTATCCTCAAAATATATTACGTATGCATATTCACATTCCTAGAATGCAGGCCAGGTAGACAGCTTGGTATTTGAGTATGTGTCTGGGTATGGTTTGATCTGTGAAAGTTCAGAATCTTATAAATGTGTGCAAGTACAGAGGAGTACAAAATGGCATAGGCAGGATCAAGAACATGAGAGGAGTGTTAAAGTGGGCTTTGCTTTCTCCGTTGCACAGCTAAGGTGCTGGGGAAAGGCTAGCTGTGAAAATAGATTGGTGTGCTTGGTGTCACTCACTGCCTCTTAACATCAATGTAGTATCTGCCAGAAATGCTGCTTGAAACACGGCACACACCCATTTCCTTGTTCTGCCTTTCAGACCTCAGCTCAGCAGGCTTTGATGGGGACTATAAATACTAGTATGCATGCGGTTCAACAGGCACAAGCTGACCTCAGTGAAGTTGATAACCTGCCACCTCTAGGACAGGACATGGTGAGTTTATCTAATCCCCATAGAAATGAATCTTAGTGGCCTGGGGCGTTTTCAAACCAGTTTAGTTATCGTCCCTGGATCTAAAGTGGCATCTCTGGCTTTTTAAATGGGATTTAAAAAAAAAAAAATCTTGCTTGTTTTAAGGAATTTGTGTATGTATGCTGTTCCATCCAGCTCTTGTTAATCCCCTGAGATTAAGTGGAGCAAGCTTCCTTGCATAATCATTTCTGTAATCTTTCTTGTTTCCTGTGCTGCCCATATACAGTTAAAGGCAAATAGGGGGCCAGTATTTGCAACGAGGATAACTCCCTCCTGGATACTTGAAAGAAATGACCAGGCTTCAGATAAAGTCCTCTCACGATGCTAATATAGAATAAATTTGGTTCTTTCAGGGATATCTCAAAGTTCCTCACCTTGTTTTTAGAGGTAGAAGTATATGGCTCAGAAAGACAGGTTAAAGACCAGACCTGTCTGCTAACAGTCTGCCTGGGATATTTCATGGGATAGAGCCTGTCATTTCTGATGTAGAGTAGGGCAGGAGGAGAGATTGAGCCTACTGTTCATGGGAACTGGCGGTCAAATCTTTAGCCTTCTTGGTTGCACTGTCCTTATGGCATTCACCTTAAAGGGCAGCTGTTGAACTACAATAGCAATTGTGTAATGAGGGATTCTGCAAAAGAAAATGTTTGCTTTTGTGTTTCCCTCTAAAGGACTGGTTGCTGTCCTCTGTTTCACTTTTAAAGGTTTGTGAAGTGTTTTATACGATATCCTAACTTACAGGACCTCACTGCAGTCCTTAATACTTGTATGTTTTGTTTTTTGTCTTCTTGTTTTGTTGCTCTTCAGGCATCAAGAGTATGGGTTCAGAACAAGGTTGATGAATCAAAACATGAAATACACTCTCAGGTTGATGCTATTACTGCAGGAACTGCATCTGTTGTTAACCTTACAGCAGGTAAATTTCAAAGCAAGGTCTTTCTAGCAGTCTCTGACATATTTATCAGTCTAAGCAACATAGAGACTGACTGTGAGACAGCTGGAGATAAATTTTCTTCCAAATACCCCAATAGCTAAGTGCAGTGATTTGTGGAACAAGCTTACAATCCCTCCC
Source organism: Apteryx mantelli (assembly GCF_036417845.1). Taxonomy (NCBI): domain Eukaryota; kingdom Metazoa; phylum Chordata; class Aves; order Apterygiformes; family Apterygidae; genus Apteryx; species Apteryx mantelli. Next base: position 20,876,840 of record NC_089992.1, read on the forward strand.
AATCACAATTTTTAAATCCTCAATTTATCATCTCTAACACTAGAGGAACTACCATTGATGAAGATAAAAATGTAGCTTATTTACTCACCATAGTAATGTAGAAATTTGGCAAGGCTGTTAACAATTAAAGTATCATTCATCTGACCATTGTTAGAGAGATATTACGAATGTTTATTTGTGTACTTTTGCAAATCATGAGTTGAAGGAATTCTAAGTGGCGTAAAGGGGTTAATACTGTGTTACCTTGGGTTCCTTCAATGTTGGAACAGGAAAGATGGCTGAAATTGGGGACTTCTCAGCAAATTGCATGGAAGGAAGAAGAAGAAAATTCTATTAGAAAAACAGAGATTGAAAAAATGTTAGACCTTAAATTTTGAAGTGATACTTAAGTTGCTTAGTAGACATTGCTTGACCATCTTCAAATGTACCTGTTGTATCTCACTAGAATGCAGCTTGTGGTGGCTTTTTCTCTTTTAACCTCTGAAACCTGCTGCTCATGAAAAACAATTTACTCTGCAGGTGACCCAGTTGACACTGATTACACTGCTGTGGGATGTGCCATTACAACCATCTCTTCCAACCTCACTGAGATGTCTAAAGGTGTGAAACTGCTTGCTGCCCTCATGGATGATGAAGTTGGAAGTGGAGAAGACCTCCTGAAAGCTGCTCGAACACTGGCTGGTGCTGTCTCAGACTTGCTGAAAGCTGTGCAACCTACTTCAGGAGAGGTGAGAACATGAAACCTTCTCAGGCTCTCTCTCTGAAATGCATGACATGAATGGCTCTTCTGAGACATGTTAGCTTCTAAGCCTCACCTGCTCAATCCCACATAATGTCCCCAATGCAAACAGTTCTTCTGACTTTTTATCCCTATACCTATCTCTGTCTTTATGCCTTTAAGTCCTGCACCTTGATTTGGGGAGGGGGGGGGGGGGAGGCTGTGTTTGCTTGCTTTTTGATGTTTTTTGTTTGTTTTTTTGTCGTATTGATTGCATGCTAATGCAAAAGTTCCTTGAGGAAATCTGAAAGTTTAAGTAAAGAAAGATGTGGGGTGTTTGTTGTTGTTGTTGTTAGGTTTTTTTTGTTTTGGTTGTTTTTTTTAATTTAACTTGTTTCACCATTTTATTTTTCCAGCCTCGACAGACAGTTTTGACTGCAGCTGGAAGTATTGGGCAAGCTAGTGGGGAGCTCCTGAGGCAAATTGGAGAGAATGAAACAGATGAAAGGTTCCAGGTAAGGAGGGGAGTAGTTAGTCACTGTGAGAATTGTGCAGCTTTGTAATGAAGAAGCCACTGCATAAAAACAAGGCTTCCCGAAGTGGTGTTAGGAAATGCTAGATTTGATATTGCTTAATGATAATTTGAGGCTAACCCATTATGAAATTGCTTTGAATTACATCATCACAAAATGTTGCAAATGATCTCATAGGAACCCCTGCTTCATTCAGTGTGTCACATAGAAGGTTTCTTTCTTCACGGAGCACTGTTTGCCATATATTCTTCTCTGTTCAAAATGCATGGCTCATGCTATTTGCATACTGTTCAGATTCTTGCTATTGAAATTCTACTCTATGCAAACTTCTGGTAAATTTAGAAAAAAGTTACTGTGTTACAACATTATTTTTTAAAGATTAATATTATTGTCAAAGCGTAATGCCTGTGTGGCTTAATAGCACAGTTGCCCTTTGGCAATTTAAAGTCATTGTCCCTAAATGCTCTGTTAGAAACATCTGGGTTTTTTCACTCAATGTCAAGAACAGGTCTGCCTCAGAACCAAAAGGAAGTAGTTTACAGCAACAGGTGGATCTCTGGAGTGTACTGTATGTGAGATGTATGCCAGTGCAACTTAGGGGCCATTTAAAGCACTTTATCCATGAGTAATGCTGTCTGCAAGTTTCATCAGAGTTCTCACATGTATTCCTAGTTTAATATGTATTGCAACCCTCTGCTTTCTTACTTCGGTATATGTTCTAAGTGTTACAAGGTGTTGGAGACAGTGGGTAAGGAGTGGGATGATTCATCTGGCCTTCATTTTTAAAAACAAAACAAAAATTTAGCCTGCTAAATTGTGAAGTTAAAAGTTTTTTTCTGCTGCAAAGTCAGAATTCTGCCTAAGTGTATCTATACTATCTTTTAATGAGAAAGCCAGATCATTTTAACAGCATGTACCTTCACAGTGTGCCTCAAGATGTTTTAATAGCAGGTTAAAGTGTTATTCTTGAGTGCCTACTTGGTAACAACTAAATGTGTTTTTGTAAGAGGGAAGAATATTTTGGAATTAGGATCTATTATGAATTATATTTTGGAGCAATAGTTTATAGGGCTATATTTATGCTATGAACATGCAAATAATTTGGCTGAAAGGCTGCATCTTTTCAAAAATGGAGTGGTAGTTGTCATTACTGTTGAGTGCATTTAACTACTTGGAGTTCATATTAGCTCAAATGCTGTCTATTCTCATTTATCATTTTGCTCTTCAAGGTCTCCATCCTTACTGCAGATATTTAGCATGTATTTAGTAGTGAAGTCCACATGTTTTTGCACTGATGGTGCATTCTCAGGAGGTTAAGATTGGCATGTTGACATTTGGGACATGTTTTCTTTATGGATGCCTAGTCAATTCAAAACTTATGACACTCTGTACTCGTTCAGTCCAGTAACCTGATAATGTCAATAGAGCAATGCTTTTTTGTCTTGAGAACAAAATCGCAAGTTTTCTGAGTAATAGCCATGTTTGCTACCTTTCACAAAACAAAATCTCATTTTTACTTTGAGAGACGTGGAAAACTTCTTACCCTCAGGATTCTCAAGTTTGATCTTAGATAAACCAAGCGTATACTATGTTTTGTTTATAAGGCTGAGTTTTCCCCTTATTTTACCAGGATGTTCTGATGAGTCTGGCCAAAGCTGTTGCAAATGCTGCTGCCATGTTAGTGCTGAAGGCCAAGAATGTAGCACAGGTGGCTGAGGATACTGTCCTGCAGAACAGGGTCATTGCTGCTGCTACACAGTGTGCACTCTCTACTTCCCAGCTTGTGGCTTGTGCCAAGGTAAGGCTAGCGGTGTTCCTGCAGCAGCAAGGCGTCATTTTGGGTGTACGCTCTGTGTTCTTCCAGTAGTCTTTTAGTAGTCCAATATACTTTTATACTTTAGTAGTCCAATATACTTTTAGTATGGTTCTATGTTTGTGTAGTGCTGAAACTGTTGATCAGTAAATTTTTGTCACCTGTAAGTTTGCAACTGGAGCATTAAGTCTTCTGCAGCCTTTTTTGCCTTTGGAAAATCTGTTGATTTTAATTTTAAAAATGGAACAATTTACATTTGCTATTTGAATACTGCTTTTGAAGTTTGAAGGTCAGCTTTCATAGGGTTAATTGTGGTTGGAAAATGGGTATTCAACTATTGTAAAACATCCCAGAGGATTATAATGAAATTAATTGCTGATTCTAGGTATTAAATTTTCAATATTTCCTCCTTTATAGCTCTGGCTAAAAGGGCCTTTTGTAATGAATATATATGAATGTTTGTTATTGGGGCTTGATGTTCTTGCTGCTGGTGAATTTCTTTGGGTCAGCAAAAAACACTCAGTGGCATCCTTTTTCCCATAAGATGCACACAGCTTTCATGTTGCCCGCGTTGCTGGATATATCTGAACAAAATGGGAGAGGACTGTTTCTAGCTTACATCTGTAGATTACTCAGCTTTTTTTGTCTTGAGCCTGTCTTGTGCCAGTGTTGTGTTTCCTTTTGCCAAGCATTACTTTTATTTAAACAAACAAACAGAGGCTGGTGAGAGAGGGCTTTACAAAACCTATTCCCATTAAAATTTCATGTTACTTGGAATTCCAGGATACAGAAATGTGCCAATGGGCATAGCTACTTTGGGGAAGTTTGGCCTGTGCCTCCCCATCAGAACCACTGACTAGTGTTAGCTGTGTTCAGTAGCTGCTGACAAAAGCATGAAACAAGATTGGGGGGGGGGGTGGTCTCTGGGCTGAGCATCTAAATTAAGACTAAAATGACTATATAGGTAGCCCAGATTCCTAATTTAGGTGTCTGATGCTACCTGTAGTAATGGAAAGCTCAGTAAAATCTATTTAAATACTCACATCAGGGTTTTCTATCTAGGGAAAACATGTTATGTATTTAAAAAAAAAAAAAAAAAAAAGTGGGGGGGGCAGTGGATGTCACCTGTTAGTAATTAGGAAGTTCTCAGTTAAGCCTCTTCTGAATGCTCTGCATCCTTTGTCTATGCAGGTTGTGAGTCCCACCATCAGCTCTCCAGTGTGCCAGGAACAGCTGATTGAGGCAGGGAAACTGGTGGACCGTTCAGTGGAGAACTGCGTGAGGGCCTGCCAGGCTGCCACAGATGACACTGAGTTACTGAAGCAGGTCAGTGCAGCTGCCAGCATTGTCAGCCAAGCCCTGAATGACCTCTTGCAGCACGTCCGCCAGTTTGCAAGCAGGGGAGAGCCCATTGGACGCTATGACCAGGCTACAGATACCATCATGTGTGTCACAGAGAGTATTTTCAGTTCAATGGGAGATGCCGGTGAGTCTCTCTAATGGACAGAAGCTTTTTATGAATCACAGGTTCCCGGAGATGTGAATATTTCAAATAATGCAGATCAAAAAAACCTTCTCTAAAGTGTGCTGTGCTTCTAGACTGGTGATCTCAGGAGCAGTCATTCAACCCATAATATTAAAACAGCAAAATACTATAATTGTGTACTAGATAACAGATCTTCACAGAATATTCGTTCTAATATTATGCAAAAGGATCAATCTAGTATTTTGTCTATGTTCCACTGCTGCATTTCATTAAAAAAATTATAACAATTTCTCATCTTTAAATAGGAAATAGGAAGACAGATCCATAAGCAACTATTTCCCCAGTGATTGATTTCATGAATATTATTTATCTACCAATAATAAGATTGCATGGATTTTGATTTTGTATGCTTAGATTGTATGTTGTGGGTTTTGAAACTCCACGTTTGTCTTTTTCCAGTGACATTTCTAAAATGCGCAGCTTCTGTAACCAACCAAACTTGAGATGCCCGACATTGAACTGACCCAATGTGATCTTTTAGTAAAGAACCAGGAGATTAGTTAGAATGGTGAAATTTCAATAGGTATGAATGCTGTGAATTATCAACAACATGAAGGGGCAGTAACAACTTTGAAATCAGGGCAATTCTTATCAAGTTTAAAATGGGCTTATTTTTTTTTAAATCCAGTTCTCTTTTATCTTGGGAATAGTATGGCTTCGCAGTCTCCTTTCTCACCCCTTTCATTTGTGATATATGAACATGAAGACAAGAAATTTAAGCATTTACATTCATGTTACAGTCAAAATGTGAACCAACGAATCTTTTCCTCATGGAGTTGTTTTAGCTCTTATGTGTAAGCGATCTTTAAAAAAAAATAAGCCAAGTTAGGTGTGAAAGGTTTCGTTTTCTAAGGAACCATACTTTCAACTGTGCCAAACTCTTTTAGAGAGAATTCTGCAGGGAGGTTTTTTATCAAATTGCAAGTATATTTTGGCCCTAAAAGAAGGTAGTTCATGAGAAATCAGAGAGATGAAGATTTTTAAGAAATGCAAATATGCACGGAAGTGTTGTTTGTTAAGCCATTCTTAATTTTCCAAATGGAAGTTGTGGAAAGTTTTCTAATGCTCGGTAGTTGTCTGAAGGAACTTGATTACTATTTATATGCACAAGAAAGCATGTTAGTTAAGTTTATATATTTAACCATTATTTATAAATCATTCAGTATCTGTACAGAAGGAAGCAGTAAAAGAGAGAGCCTTGGATAGCATTTATCTTCTGTTCAGTCAAATATCTTGTTGTGCTATACTTGCTTTTTTGCAGAAAGCATTCAGATTCCAGTTGGCATTTCCAACTTACCATTGCCTTTTTGCAGTGGGTCAACCTCAAAGCCGTTTTGAATTCAAAGACACTCGGGCTTTTGTGACAGCTGTAATACTGCCCAAGTGGGTTGTTCTTTCTCTTCTATTTGCTGGCATAATATTTCAGCAAGGGGTGTTTGAATGGATTATGCCAAGTGGACTGTTTAGAGTGGTTGCTGGGTTAACCATTATTGGTTTAAAAAAAATTTTTTTTTTAAATGCAAAATTACAAAAATTACAAATTAGGAAAAAGCTGGTAACAGCCAGAAGACTTTTTTTTTTCTTTGTCTGAGCAGAGGAGCCCAGTAGGAGGCATTCAGTTCTAAAGCCCCCAAGTTAACTTTGCACAACATAAGAAAAATGCTGCTTTCAAAATTTTTTTTTTCCTTCATGTCAATAATTACTTTTGAGAGCATTTAAATGACAGGAGGCCTTTAACCCAATCACCTGCTGCCTGCTTGGACAACCTGCAGAAAGCTGAAGGCTTTATTCATTCAAGTCTGTTATGATGGAGTTCAAATGAATGTTAAACTGATCAAATAAATTTGCTCTAGAAATAGTATGTGTCCACTTATGCATTGCTGTTTGGTCTCTGTGTGTTTGATCATGACCAGCACTAGACTTCAATACCTTAAACCTTATTTTAGACTGAAAATACCTAGCTGGTGCTAAGTCACTCTTGACAGAGCTCTTGATCTAGTTTACGTTGTTAGACAGAAGATGCAAGAAGAGGTAAAAGACAGTAATTTTTATTGAAGGAGTGAAACCTGTGCTGTAATCTGAAAGCAAAACTTTTGGTATTCACTGGGGCCAGGACTTTCCTGGAACTACATATATAGAATTACTTTTAAGCACTGTTATTTGTTGGTTTTTATCTTGCTATCTAGAATAACAATAGTCCGTTTCTTCTTAATCTCCACCGTATCAGTTTCCCTCAATTATGTTGTCATCCAAGATTTTGTTTATAAAGCTTCTAAGCCACAAACTACTTACCTATCCTTTTCGATTCAAAAGAACACTTCAGCAAATGTGACTTTGTTTTCTTCTTGTTGAGATGACTTTTGAAACCAAAACTGAAAGCAAAGAGAAGAAAAGTAAAAATGTAACTGTTGCTACTGTAGGTGAAATGGTGCGGCAGGCCAGGGTGCTGGCTCAGGCTACTTCAGACCTGGTCAATGCCATGAGGTCAGATGCCGAAGCAGAGATCGACATGGACAACTCCAAGAAGCTTCTGGCTGCTGCAAAGCTCCTGGCAGATTCGACAGCCCGCATGGTTGAAGCTGCAAAGGTACCAGGAAACTGAACCGTCAGCTTAAAATTGTATAGTTAGACACAAAGAGGAGGCGTGCTATATTATGAAAAGGAACTGACTGATGCTAGAGACAGTTTTTCTTATCCTGTGAATGTTTTGTATTTAACCATTTATCTTGGGTATCTTCAGAAAATCCTATTTATTAATTATTTGTTTGGTTGGTTTTTAAAATCTTTCCTGCATTGTTTTGCAGGATAGTTACCACCAGCCATGGCCACTGTGGTGCGAAATTTTGTACTGGTCTTCCAATTCAAACCCGACAAAAAAAATCCCATACAACTGACAGAAGCAGTAACAAAGAAACTCTACCTTCCTTTTTTTTCTTTCCTTTTTTTTTTTTTCTTTTCCTCCTTCAGGCAATGCAGCCTTTGTCTGCCTTGGGATCAGCTTCCTCCATCTGGGGAGTCTTGTCCATGTCTGCCCCTTTTGTCTGCTCTTGCCAGAGGGGCACATATCTAGCCATCTATCTCCTTTTTGTGCTAAAAAAAACTATTTAAATCCACTGGGTAGGAATATGCTCTTTGAGTAGTTTCCCAGATCTTGCACATAATTTTTTTTTTTCTTTTCCTTCCTTCCCAGATCAGGGCCAGGCAATCTCCTGGGCCTTTAGAAGGCCAATATACCTAGCTACAGAGCATATCCTTTCCAGTACTTTCTCAGGCTTCAAATGGAGAAAAACTGCTGTGTCAAATCACAAATTTTTAGATTACAGTTACTGAAAGGCACATTAAATTAAAAAAAAATGATTATATGAATCTAGATTTTGAAACAATTGAAGTACACTGTTACAGAGCATAGTAGAAGCTGTTTACAAAAAACCTTTTTTCCAAAGTACTTAATCATAGTAGCTTTTTAATGCCTGTAAAGTTTTTTAATGCCTGTTGTTGGAGATAGGAGAGAGAAATAGCTCTCACTCGGTTATAAAGTAAAAGTTCAACTCCATTCCTAAAACTGCCTGACATGTACAGCAACAATCTGCACTGGCAATACATCTTCTGCTTCAAATTATTTGAATAGTTTAATCTTTTTCTTTCTAACTTCAGTTAAAGTAATATAAAGAAAATAAAGGCAGATGTAGTAGAGATGGTCTGGAACTAAAGCTTTCATATTCTTCTGCATTCTCTCCAGGAACTTTTTTTGAGGGCTCTTGTTTTGTGCTTTGAAATTTTGTGTAGGGAGCTGCAGCCAATCCTGAAAATGAGGATCAACAGCAGCGTCTTAGAGAAGCAGCAGAGGGACTGCGGGTTGCCACAAATGCTGCTGCACAGAATGCTATCAAGAAGAAAATTGTCAACAGATTAGAGGTTGGAAACTAGATCCTGTGATTTTTTTCCAGTTTATTTTGATAATTAATATCTGTAGATAATTTCAAGCAATTAAATTTCAAGCCATTAAAAATGTATACATTAGGCAAAGTGCTAAGCAAAAGATGGTAACATTTTAAGTTCTCTTCTAGAATACAAGGCTTGGAATTTGTTTGAGGTGCTAACATGTAATAGCACAGTTGTCACATGCAGAAAAACTGAGGAATTTCTATCACTGATGAAGCTGAACTGATGAAAGCATTATATTCAGAAGCAGTTTGGTGGGTTAGTCATAAAGTCAAAACAGCTGAGGGCTACTACTTCATTACTGTTTTAAATTATCTGTAATCTGTCATTTACACAAAATATCCTTTGGTGTTTTTACTAGTATGTATCAGAGTTTCATGTAAATTTCCCTACAAAGATATGTTAAATTGCACCATATCCAATTAAACTGTGAAGTTATTCAGAGAATCAAGGAAGCAGAAACAAAAGTGAAAAGATGCATAATAGCTGGTGGCACAGCCAAGGGCAGAAAGGCAGTTTACTATGCATTGAAGATAAAATTTAGCTTCCACTTGTCTAGTGAAGGCTTGAACTTCCCCTTTTCAGCTAAAATATAGAAAAAAAGGATAAAAACAGTCTTTCAGAATTCATAATTTCCAACTGTGCTTTTACAGTAATCAGACAATGATTCAAGTGAGATGAGATGTGACCAAAGTAGATAACCATCTTCTAGAAAGGTATCAAATCTATTCTAGCTATATAAGACACAAAATCATAAGTATTTTAGAAAATGAATATTTAATAATTAATATATAATTTCATAACTAAATGCAAAAAAACTTTAGAAAGGACTCTGTTTTGCTTCAATATAATATATATTGTCTTGGAAGATGCATGTAATGATGAGGATGAACCTCATGCTTAGTTTTATCGGTCTGGTGGGCCAGTTAAAGAACAGTATTGTGCAGCATGTTGGAATGTATTTGATAAATTGTTGAATATTTAATTTTGTGATAGGGAGAGATTGACGATAAGATTCCTAGACATTTGAACAGGGTCTTGTTAGTGCTTTTAGACTCAGCAGTACCAGTAGTGCATCATTGTAATATCTTTTCTTCTTAAGAGCAGTCTCAGTAAAGAAAGCCTTGCCTCCCTTGATTCTTTGGTCAGAGGTGCTAATGTGGCAGCATGGATCACTAAATGTTCTTTGCCTGCTTTTTATGGCCTCCTTTTGAAAGAGATAATTCATTAGAGATTTTTTCTCTCCCTAATTGAGATCTTCTGGTAATATTGCCAACCCATGATATGAAGGAGGAAGAGCTTAGAATCCTTATGGTTCCAGGTGTTTTTTCCTTTATTATTGCTAAGGTTGAGGTGGATAACAATGTTCAGCTTGTAGAAATGTTTTTCATTTTCATCTTGAAAAAGGAGTGACCCTGAGTTTCCTTAAGGCAAATTAATCAAGGGAAACAATGTTTTAATCTGTTAGTTATTATTTTCAATGTTACCTGTATTATCTATTTCATCCTTTGAATTACTTGGACTTTTTATCAGCAAGTGTTCTGACTGTTTCTTTTTCTCTGAAGATTGCAGCTAAACAAGCTGCAGCTGCTGCCACTCAGACAATTGCAGCATCTCAGAATGCAGCTGTTTCAAACAAGAACACTGCAGCCCACCAGCAACTTGTGCAGAGCTGCAAGGTAAATATATCACAACCCCTTGGCAAATAACTTTGGAATCAACTTTATGGGAAGCGGAAGATCACCTTCTGTAATCAGTTTGGTTTGACCTCAAGGGAGATTTAAAAACTATTGGTCAGTATGTATTCCAGAAAACCTTGATTTATTTTATTATCCATAGTTTCCATATGTTACTGTGTGGGGAGCTTTGAAAAGCTGAGCTACTAAGTATTTGCCTGTTACCAATACCCTTGTAAACACCTTTACTAGAAAGGATTGACAGCCATATATACCTTTGCGTTTACGTGTAGAATACCAACCGATTTACCTGAGGCAAGTGCTGTAGGCAAACGTGGTGCTGCAAATCAGTCAGCAGTACTGCATATGCAGAGCTAAGCTAGAAGCACTGGGCAGGTGGGTGCAATTGCTCAGGAACTGGTGCAGTGACCAGAAGTCTTGGCTGTCAGTTCAGTGCACAACTTTGCCCTTCAGTGGGTGGGTCTAGCTCTGTGATTATCAAAAGAGGCTATTGAATGATATATGCAGTGAAATGGCACTGAGGGCTGTTGTGGAATAAACATTTAAATGTTCCACTAAAAAGTATGGAATAGCAATAGTGTTTTATAGTATAGCAAGGTAAAATCTTTGCTTAATGTATTCGTCCTATATAATTAACAACACTGATCTTTCTGTTCTGGTTATCAGCCTACAAGCAATTTGGGCCCTAAATGTAATTTTCCAAACTAAGCTACAGACCATACTATAGGATTACATGATTCTTAGCTCTCAGTTAAGCTGCCAAAAGCACAGAGCTTGAGGTATGCCTGAAGTCAAGCACATTTTTATAGTTTGAAGCTGGAATTCAGAGCCTCTCTGAGAACTGTTCTCTTTGGTGTTAATCTACAGTTGCCATCTTCATTTCTAGCTTTGACTAATGTTGCTTCAGGGATTTTAGAGAAATTTTTAAAAAAAATTTTTTTAATAAACAGTAGAATGTAAAAATTTATTTTTCTAAATAGAGCAGTTATGCAGGGGTTGAGAACAAAACCGTTAAAGAAGGCATTCTCAAAAAACACATTAATATTCAGCAATTATTTCTTGTCACACTGGTGTTCTTAAGAAATCTGGGAAATAAATTTTGTAGCTCAAGTAAATCTCAAGACTATGTTGTAGGCAGCTGATATTTCAGCATGAATAATAATAAAATTTATTTGCTGTATTATAGTTCATTCTAATTTGACCTGGATGTTGATTTATTAGACAGCAGAGAAGGTCCAATATCCGCTTTTGTACTTTGGGGAGGGCGGAGGGAGAAATCAGTGTTGCACTACTGAGGTAAGTGTTATTGTAAAGTGGACTGACAAGGAGTCATGTGAGCATGAGTTTGGGCGGTCTCAGAATAAACTTTTAATGATACGCGTTTCAGAATGTAACAGGCGTACTATAAACTTTATATTGTTAGAAGTCAAGGAAAAGTAGGCTGAGGTGCTGAGTATAAAAGACAACATTTTTTTGAAAGCAAGACATTCTCTTGAAAATCTAAGCCGCTTATACCTCCACTACTGGCATTTGAACATGCAGAGGCAGTCACTGAAAATACTTTATGCCAACCTAATTTTATGGAAGAATCTTGACTGTCATATGGTTTTTAAACTAATGGGTAGCATGAATAAAGATTTCTAAGTAACAGTAGAAAACCTCTGAAAAATCCTCTTATATTAATTCAGTTCTGTGCAATCCTAAACAAATTCAGTGCAGGCACAAGGGTATTGTAGCTGTGAATTCTATGGGTTGGCTTTAAGGGTGGGGGACTTCTTTACTTTCAGATGGTTGGGGGGATGTTTATCTGCTAAAAGCTGCTTCCTTTGTTTCCTACAGAATGTTGCAGATCACATTCCTCAGTTGGTGCAGGGTGTAAGAGGAAGTCAAGCTCAGGCAGAAGATCTCAGTGCCCAGCTAGCTCTGATAAATTCCAGCCAGAACTTCCTTCAGGTGAAGTGAATCATTCACTGTAGTAGATTACCTTGGAGCAAAAGGCATTCTTGAATGCTGTATATTTTTGTTTGCGATGAATAAGCAGAGAGCTGTTGAGAACTGTTTAAACGAGTTTCTTAGCTGTGGCTCACAATCAGGAATGAAAATTTAGTTCCTCCGATCAGATGGGTAGAGTATGTTGAAGCTGTGGAGAGTGAAAAATAACAAAATTGTGGATATAAGTAACAAGAAAACTGAAGGATATGAAAAAGGAACATTCATGGCAATGGCATTCCTCTTCTGGGAATGAACAAGGTGGTGAGAATTCAGCATCTCTCCAAGCAGAGGTTTGAATGGGCGAGGTACTGTTGTAATCATTCCTGGTGAAGGTCAAGTCACAATGTTGCAATAAGTACTTCCAGAGTTCTTTGCAAGTGCAGGGGAATATTATTGATGTTCCTTAGATATTAGCCTGCCCATGTAGTGGATCTTGATCAAAGTTGAACAAAACCTAGAATTCAAGTTTGTGCCTCTTTGAAAGTATCAGAAGCATGGTGATGGTGCAGAATCAGCAAAGTAGGCAAACTGTATTAGCAGCAAGCCTTGTGGAGAGTTATTGCTTGAATTATTTTTTCAACTTACAGAATTTTGAAAGAATTTAATTGGAAACTTGTTAACAAATTTGGCATCTGTGCTGCCTGGACCTGCTTGTATCGCACAGATACTGAATGGCAAAACTGCAAGTTTAAATTTTAAACAATCTGCAGAAGTACTTAAAGGCTTCAGGTAGACATTGGTACCTTTGAAGTAGTAAAGCACAAATAGTTTTGGCTGCAGAGGATACTGGGGTAAGGATTGTGACAGGGTGCAGCAAGGGAATAAACAGCCTGGCAGCTAGGAAGTGCATGGTTAATGGGCAAACAAGTGCATGAGCTGGTCACTACAGAAGATGTAGAGGCCTCATGGTTGATGTGTGAGTGGGGGAAGCAGACATTTTCTGGTTGTTCATTCATTCAATCCTAAGCCTCATTTAAAGAGAGTGAACTAATAAAACCAAAAGTGTTCCTTTTTCCTCTTTGAACAGCCTGGAAGTAAAATGGTGGCATCTGCTAAAGCTGCCGTTCCCACAGTGACTGATCAAGCAGCAGCAATGCAACTAAGTCAGTGTGCGAAGAATCTTGCCACCAGCTTAGCTGAGCTACGAACTGCCTCCCAGAAGGTAGGTAGATAGTAGTTTCAATCAGAGCAAGTTGGCCAAGCTGATGGTCACAGGCTCACTCCTGCTTGGCCCACTGTCTCTTCCCCCAGGGGAATGGTCATGCTTAGGCAGTGTTTGTTGCTCCTGTCTCTTTCTGTGCATAGTTTGCCCTCAGTTCCAAGTGGCTTCTGTTATCATAATTGAAAGGGGAGAAAGAAGTGGCAAGAAACCTGAAAAGCTTGTGCTACCCTTGCCATATCAAAATGACAGGAAGATGATGTGTGCTAAGCAGCCCATCAAAGCTGTGAGCTGCTGTTACATCTGAAGGCGGCTATGGGGAAAGGGAGTTTACCTCCTGCATGTGCTTAGCTCAGGAAAACCCAGATCTGTCTCTGCTGTGGTCCATGGGGTGACAGCAGACTGCAGAGCCGCTTCAGTTCTCAAGGAAGTAGAGGCGAATTGTGTTTGACACAGACTTCTAAATCTTGTGTATTACTAAGGGGGGGGGGTTTTCTGAAAAAGCTGCTCTTTGGTGCACACTGACACCCAAACCCAGGACTGCAGCACATACTAGCACACCTGAGCAAACTTTAAACTCTAGCTCAGGTACTGATGATTGTGTGACTGCTGTATCAAAGGCCTGTGAGCAGTTTATTCATCATATTGAAGCTGTTTTTCAAAGATGAAGTCCAGGCTGCAGTAGTTATACTTTGTACCTGAAGTGGCTAATATGAAGGTACGTGTACAGAAGCCAAGTATATCTCATTCCCCTGATGGCTCTTAACAATGTGTTAATCTACTCACAAGCTAAGATTGTGTGGAAATTTGTAGTTTATGATGGGTAACACTTCAGAATGCCTACAGGTGCTCTTGAAGTCATGAGACCCACTGTCATGTTAGATGATGTTTGGCAGATGATATCTGAAGCATTTACTATTTTTGGTAGTGGAAAAGGCTTACAGATCGTAAGTTTTGTTGATCTGGTTTCTGAATAGGCTCATGAAGCGTGTGGCCCAATGGAAATTGATTCTGCTTTGAACACAGTCCAGACACTGAAAAACGAACTGCAAGATGCAAAGATGGCAGCTGTGGATGGACAGTTAAAACCTCTTCCAGGGGAAACGGTGATTGATAAAGGATGTTTTGTTTAAAAACAAACAAAAAACCTTATGATGTTAGCTCTTTGAAAAAAAGAGTAAATGTTTGAGGCAAAACAAGTCAGGAGGCCCTGGTTAATGGTCATTCTGACAGGATTTTACACTAATTCTCTTAAAAAGAGAATATATTCCTACTACATCAATAAAAGCCTATTCTTAGCGGGAACACACAGGACTGCAGGACCTCCTTCCATATTGCACAAACTAAAATTCAGTAGTCCTGTTCAAAGTCTCTTTCCTTTTTGACTAGGAAATTATAATGACAAAGAGAACTGTAAACTTGGTATTAGGTTAGGCTTAGACAGTGAAATGTTTAATTTGGTAAAAGCCTCCTTCTCATCTCAGATTTAGATATGAATTTCCATTGCTAATTTTAAAATAAAATTCTGGGGTTTTTGTTTTTCACACAACCAGATATATGATTTTATTTCAGCCAGGACGTGGCAAGCGTGTTAATCAGGTTTCAGAGAACTCTGTGTGTGTGTGTGTCAGTAGCTGAGGTGAAAGCTTGTTTTCGGGAAAGTAGGGAATTTTTTCATACCACTTAAAAGGAAAGTGTGCTTTAATTGAGCTTAAACACAGAATTTTGTCTTTTGCAATTTTTCACAGCTTGAGAAATGTGCTCAGGATCTGGGTAGTACATCGAAAGCTGTTGGTTCATCAATGGCCCAGTTGTTAACTTGTGCTGCTCAAGGCAACGAGCACTACACAGGTACTGTTTTATTCCTAATGTCTGAGAAAACTCTGCTTCCCATAATACACATGGTAAGAAGGTTTTCTTATCATGGGCTACTTAAATCATGGAATTGCTTGCTTCCTTATTTTTATGTAGGTAGTGTATTTTGCAAGTTGCTAGAAATTGCTAATGTAAAGAATGTGCTTCATGATGGAATAAATAGTGTTGCAGTCTGATGTATGTCTGTGCATAATCAGAATGGATTGAGACATCTGTTGTTTTTGAAAATATATGCCACCAAAACTCTTTGTGAAGGACAGAATTAAAATGTAATGCAATTTTAAAGGTCAGTGCCACTGAAAATGTTGCTATGTACTCTTAGAAGGTTAAAAGGGTCCTTGGGATATGTTTGCATCTGGTGCTTTAAAACACTCTCAGGATGCTTCGGTGATGTTAAAAACTGTGCATCACTTACTAGATGTTACAATGTAGCTAGTCTCTCTGACTCAATCCTATTTGCATAGTTTAGATTAAAGCCCATAGGGGTTGTGGGCACACAGATTCTGCAGCTTGTTCTTTTTAGAAGTTGCCTCATTTTTCATACCTGTACTTTTAGGAACTGAAAAGACCTGATAATGAAAATGTTCCTTGGGGGGAGGGAGAAGGTTTACACTTGGATAATAAAATGTTCTATCTCCTTTCTGTAGGAAACAGAAGCTGTTAGTGCAAATGCTACAGTAGAATTTTCTTAATATTACTGATAAAACACATTACAGCAATTATCATTTCATAGGATATAATTGCATCAAGGCTACATAACTTACAGTTGCTTTCACTTGAAGCAGATGCAATTGGATTAAGATGACACACATTCCTAATACACAGTTATGCAGAAGTTAGCACTGGATATCTGGTGAAGGAACACAAATACTTATACTTGAAGCTGATATTTAATAATTGAATTTAGTAGCTCTCTCAACATCAAGCTATGAGAGCTGTTCAATCAGGAAATCTTATGAAGTAACAAGTTCCTATTCAGCTGAAGAATAGTCCTTTTCAGAACTCATATGACTATTTTCTATCTTATGCTGTCTTGTTATACAGGAACTTTTTTGTGCTCAAGCAAGCCTTGAGTGTTTGTAGGTGGTATGCCACATTCTGCTGTTCCTCAGTGATAAAATCTCTGCAGTTTGTCTTCACTGTTTAATAATTCCCTTTTGTCTGCAACTGCCATTTTAAATTTCTTTTCACTTTATGGTGAAAGTTATTGTAGAGGAAATAAACAGTACTAAATTGAAAGTAAAACAACTAGACTTTTTTCTTTTCTGGTGCTGTGATAAATTAAGTCAAGCTTAAAAGATGGCTACTCATGCAATAAAGGGAAAAGAATGTGCAGGTATTGTTCCTGAAATTTTCCTTGAATCAAGAATGCAGAGAGCTCATGTTGGTTTGTCAAATACAAAAGTTGTTATTGAGCAACATAGGTGGTGTACTGTTTCTGTCTAGCTTGGCTTACTTTGGCATATAGTGTCGCTTTTTATTATCTTCTAAGTTTTCTGCATTTAAAAACGCTCAGGTGGTATGAACTGAAAAGTTAAAGGCATTGGTGTTAAAATTCTAACCTGGCAACTCTGTAATTTTACTGTTACTACATTTTGAGCTGTTACTACCTAGATTTTTTTTTTCAAAATCCCCAAGTAACCTTTTCAGAAGTGGCAGAGATGCTGTGGCTCTGAAGTCACATACATGGTTTTTGGAAAAAATCACCTTCGCCCATAGCCTGGAATACAACTTTCTCATGTACTATTTTTAGACTTTATTCTTTCCTCCTACTTCACTATAAGACCTGTTCAGTGATTTAGAGCTGCCCTGGAATGTGCTTTTTGGAGTATATTTACATTATGGCTTCACTACAGGCATTTCTCTGGCTAAATGACGCTATGCATTTCAAACGTTCATATTTGAACGTTTTGCATTTGAAATGTTATGTTAAAATGAGATTGTTACCTGCGAATTCAGCTGTCATAAAATGAAAGGATGATGTTTCTGAGGATCCTAATAGTCCTTGGTGAAATCTGAACATAGGGGTCGCTGCCAGAGAAACTGCCCAGGCTCTGAAGACTTTGGCTCAGGCAGCACGAGGGGTTGCAGCATCTACTACCGACCCAGTGGCAGCCCATGCAATGTTGGATTCAGCAAGAGATGTCATGGAAGGCTCTGCTATGCTTATTCAGGAGGCAAAGCAGGCCCTGGCCGCACCAGGGGATGCAGACAGTCAGCAGAGATTAGCCCAGGTGAGTTGTGATACGAGCTGCTACATGAATTATGGGAAAACCCACTGAGATTACTTAGAACAGAGCACTAAATCAGAGAAAAACAGAAAATAGTTCTGGAAAGAATATCAGAGGGTTGTCTAGTCTTTCCACCAGCTCTCAGGTATTAACATCATGCTTATGCCGAATAATGCAGATGGTGCTGAGGTGAGATATTATAGTTATCCTTTAGGAAAAAGAATTTATATGAAGATGCAGTTTATTAATGCTTTTACTCCACAAAATATTTGGAAAGTGGGCTTCTAGACTGCAAAATGGAACTGTTAAACTCAGCATTACCAAATCAAGTATCTGTATTCATGTTCTATTCAAAACATGAGCTGTAACTCATCAACTGTTCTATGCCGTGTGGCACCAGTGCTTCTGAAGACAGTAGTAACAGGTTCTTTTTTAACTTGTTTGAAGAGCTCTGTGTTTGGTCTGTATTTTAAATAAATTATTATGAGGAGAGATTCATTTTAGGTAACAGGGTCAGGACTTTGAAAAAAGTTGCATGCAAAGGATTTCTCTAACTAGTATATGGTTAATTATTAGGGCTCCACTGATTAGGGCCATTCCCTTAGCTGCAATGCTGTAGCCGTTATCGCAGGTGCAAGCAGCAGTCATGGAGCTGCCCTGCCAAGACTGTACTATCAAATGGGTAAGTATAACTGATGACTACTGCTCATCTACAGGTGAGCAAATCAAGGAAGTCACAGGCCTTAAAAATGGCCTCGCTGGTCAGAATTTTAAAAAGCCCAGCTATAGAATGTGCCTCCTATTAGATCAGTGACCACTTAAACCTTAATCAGTCTGGGTATGTTTTATTTATGTTGTTGTAGGTGGCAAAAGCAGTGTCTCACTCATTAAATAACTGTGTGAATTGTCTGCCTGGACAAAAGGATGTGGATGTAGCTTTGAAGAGTATTGGAGAATCCAGCAAGAAGCTCCTTGTTGATTCGGTGAGATGTCTTTTAATGTACAAATAATTTGAGAGAAAGGAAAATCAGGTCTGTTACCCACATGTCAAATTATTTAATAGCAAATGTGCTTTAAGTATACTTTGTGTAAGTTTTGTATAGAAGCCAGTTCTCAGGCTGAAATGCTGTTCTTCTAATTCATGGGAAGTCGGCATATGTTTGTAGCTTATGAAGGCAGTGTTTAAGTTGTCTGAGATCACCATTAGTTTGTCTTTTGGAAATGCCAACCGTGATGCCACAATTTCACCATGAAAATTATCATCCAGCTCTGCTCTCACTCTCTGAGAAGTGATTGATTCAGTTTAAGGGGTGTTATAGTCATTCGAAAAGGTGCATCTGTAGTAATTTTGTGCAAAGATATAAAATGTTATGTTTCTGTTTCACTGCATCAGTGTCACAAAAACCCTTTGTGCACTGGTAATTTGCCTGAAGGCTATGTGATTTGAACAACATAAAATTCACCTACAAGTGATCCTGCTATTCTGCAAATGAAGGAGGAATTTTATTTTGACATGTTTGTGGAATGCCTTCAGTCAAATCAGGTCAGAACTGAGTTTGGAGACATACAAGAACTGCTGATACTTTTGCTTTGTTCTGGAAAGCTTGTTTGTGGGAGTGAATGATGACTTGGAGAACAAGATTCTTAGGGTTTTTTTTCAGTGCTCATCACTTAGAATTTCATAGCTGAACTGTAAAATAACTGTCACCTTGTCTGTCCCTTAAACTTCCTTTTTTTGAACTCAGATGATACTTTGGACTTCAAAGTCAAAGTCTTATCTTCCTGCATACGGCAGGACTGAGCTCTGCATTGTATAGGTTTCTGGTTGAGAGCTATCACTAACAATGCAGATGCAGTGCTCTGTTCTAGCTTGTATGTGAAACTCACTGCTGTATTGCATTAGTGTTCTTGAATTGTATTGAACTTTCCAGTCGTGAAGGTTTAGTGTGACTTGTTAGCCCTTAAAATACAGCTCCTGGTCTCTCGCAGTTACCGCCAAGTTCCAAGTCTTTCCAAGAAGCTCAGAGTGAACTGAACCAGGCAGCAGCAGATCTGAATCAGTCAGCAGGAGAAGTTGTCCATGCTACACGGGGCCAAAGCGGGGAATTGGCTGCAGCCTCTGGAAAATTCAGTGATGATTTTGATGAATTCCTTGATGCTGGTATTGAAATGGCTGGCCAGGCACAAGTAAGGGTTTTTTGTTCGTTTTTATCATGCTAATTGGGACAAGGGCTATCTTGGGAATAAGGTACAATGTGCTAGTGTGAGAATCTATCCAGAAATGATGGGTGATGGATGACTATTTCATAACATCTGTAACTGCCTATCTGGAGTGAAGAGAAATCACCTTGCTATTTGCATTTTATACAAGATACTGAAGTTACTTCCTGGTCCCACTCAGAAATGTGACTTTATACTATTCTGTCTAGTTTGGGCTGTTAGCTAACTAATTCATGAGCTGTATATTTGAAGGTACAAGAGTCCACTGAACCTCTCAAATAACTGAAGGTTATGGAAAAGGCTGCTTCTATTTTGGTAGATCTATCATGGACTATAATTTATATGAACACTACTCTAGTAGCTTTATGCTAAATTTCCAATGCTTTAAATAAAGGGAAGAAAAGGCACCTTTAAAATCTAGACTCTACATTGCTCTATGGTGTGTACCACTGTGGACTGGCTACAGACTGGTGCAGGCATGTGAAGTGGGCTGGCTGAACTGTCATGCATCTGACAGCAGCACTTAGACTTTTGTTTTGTGATTTAAAATCTAGTGCAGTTATAGTCTGGTAAACTCAATAACAATCAGCAATGTTGTCACGTATTACCTGGTTTATTTCTAGTAATCTGGGTACTCTTTTTGAAGTTGGAGCTATCTTCTTCATATCTTAGTGGATGTAGGTGTACTGAATTAGTGTTGCTATTCTGGAAGTGATTTCACATAACAAAGGACAGCATATATAATAAAGGGTTATGTACAAGGTGAGCTAGGAGGACTTTATGGGGGAAAAAAAATCTGCAGATTGCCTGTTTTGCGCTACTTAGTAGGAAGAACTTGCAAACTTAAGAACTTGCAAATTTAAAAATGGTTGCCAAAAGAAATACTAGCCGGCAGGTCTAAGGAATGTGCCAGGTCTTCCAGGTTAGTTATGAAGTGTCTCTATAAAGCAAATGCTTTGTAGATAGAGCTGAGCAGAGAGATCAGACAATGACCGCTGATTCCACCAAATCTTTCAGGCTCAAATCCATAAGGTGAATTAGGCAGCAAATTCTCTGAAGCTATATAGGAGTTAGAGACCTGACTGTCTTTTTAGCCATGGGTCTTATTCAGTCTTAGAACTTTCATTTATGAGGCTACTCTGTGAAGACCAAGGTAGAAATGATGCTGCAAATAGCTACTTGAAAAGAGAATTCTGCTGGTGACCTTGGGGCCCTTAAGAATTTGCTTATCCTGCTCACACAGTGGGTTAAAACAATCTCCATTATTAATGGCTGAACTTGGAGTAGAAGATGCTTTCTGTCTGTGTCTGGTCCAGAACAGAAGCAATATTGGGGGTTTTGGATGGCCCAGGGGGAAAGGCCAAGTGTAGATATAGATTAAAGCCTGTTTATATCAGCTGAGTAAAATGCAGTGTCCTTACATAAGAGCCTGAACAGATGGTTAAAAGGAACAGACTCTCTTTTACAGGTCATTGACAGAAGAATTTAGTCTCAGCCGTTTGCCACAATCAGGCACTACTCTCCTGTAATTGTACATGTATGAAGTTCTCTGTTTCAAGCAATGGCTTAAAATTGACAAGTAATAGAACATCCAAGTCAGAACGTTTACCAAAGCCAGTTTACAGAAACTCTTTTTCTTGGAATAAAGGAATTTCAGGAGGGATCTTTCTCTGTGAGTAATCTGTTAGATACAAGAGTGCTTGGGGGTTATACAGGGGATGCTGGAATACAGACAATACACGCTGAATAATGTGGACCAGTTGTGCCAGGCAGAGACACATGGGAGTCTGGACAACGAAAGCATTGTTCAGCAAGTAGTTAAATTTTTCCCTTGCTCCTTTGTGAATACTACTGTTGTTAGAAATCAAGCTATTTGTTATATGGGTTTCTTTTTCTCCTCTGTGAATGGAGCTAGAGGAACCTGTTGGGATTTTTTCTACTCTGTGATTGGAGCTAGAGGCACCTGTCTGCATGACCAGAAGTTTTGGTCAGTGCCCTTCTCTGATGTACAGGGGACCATAGTCCCTTGGCTTCAGGTGGATAAACAAATTAGGTTTCCAAATGTGGCTCGTGAAGTTTTAGCACTCTTTCTTTATTGCAAACTCTACACTTTATGTTGTTGTGGCTTTCCAGACTAAAGAGGACCAGATTCAAGTAATAGGTAATCTCAAGAACATCTCTATGGCTTCCAGCAAGCTGTTACTGGCTGCCAAGTCTCTCTCTGTTGATCCTGGAGCTCCTAATGCCAAGAATTTATTAGCAGCAGCTGCGAGGTAAGGATGTGTTGCTTGCTTTAGGTTTTATTAAGGTGTTTGCTTTGCAAATTACCTTTGCAATATTTATAATGTATTTATATATTCTTTTGATACTGCCAGTTAACTGTGTGTTTGGGACCTGTACTACTTTTAAATGAAATTAGATCCCAGGAAAGTCACTTATTTTTGGATTAGTTTCTTATCTGGCTTAACTTGTTACACTCCATGGAAATAACCATCAGATGAAGATCTGGTGTGCTTTTTGAAAGGGATGGATTCTCCTGTTTCTTCTTTACCCCAGCGTGTTTTGTCTACTTTTTTCTTTCCATTTATGTTCTGATAATGCACGAGATAATACTAAGCCTTTCAATCCTGAACAAGGAAAGAAATAAATTTTTTATATATACTGTGCTTAAAAATCGTGTTGTGACTACCTTTTGCTAACAGTGTGTGTGTGCATGATCAAGAACACTCTTGTCTTGCTTTGAAAGGTTTAGGTGCTATGTTTATTTGGTGAAAGATATTCTTTAAGGATTTTGTCAAGCATGCCCTGAATTTCATCCCATGAACGCTATTTCTCAGCCAGGGTACTTAGTGTTTGCTTGTAAAATATTACCTCATTTCAATATTTGTAGCTGGATAGTTTTCTACTTCACTTTCTCAAATCCTTTTCATGATTAGTGTGGTTTTTTTTTAAACAAATTATTTACTCATTTATCACAGTCTTTAAATTGAATGTTCAAATATCAAACCAGAAGGGGACTATTAAAGGACAGCTACATTCACACCCAAGAAATCTCAACATTTAAACAGATCAACGTTTGAGATCGTGTTTGCATGTCACTTGTAAAACTGTCTTCCAAAATGTTTACCCCCAACAAGGATTAGCCTGGAGTGTAAGAGAATAATTTAAGACCTGCTTCCTTAGGGGTAATGCAGTTGATGGTCCTGTACTCTGTAATCATCCCTTTTTTTTAATAGGAAATAAACTTTTTTAATAAATACACTCTTGTAATAAAGGGCCCTAGAGTAAGCTATGCTACTTTATTTTGTCTAACAAAAAATATTCTGACATCCATCTTGTCTCCTCAAATATAAACAGGTTTCTAGCAAAATTGTAAGTATTCAAAGGTGCATTGCTTAAAATGAAGGAGTTGTCTTAGCTGGTGTTATCGGCACAGCACCAGACTGCTACAGATTCCTGCGCTGGGCTTGGAGCCCTCCTGTTGCTTTGGAGCCTGAAGGAAGTTAGTGTCTTCAGTGAAGCTGGTTAGGTGCTAGTATCTGCCAGGCTGCTATTCAGTCCAGAGAAGCATTTAGTAAAAAAAGAGGCCAGCTGTGTAGAACCTTTAGATATTCTGTTTTGCCACAGTGCTTGTGTGTGTGCGTGCACATCTGCGTGCATATGATTTACGTGGCCAATAGATAACAGTGAGAAATAAATACTATATTGGTCCTAGGTTTGTGTTTGAGATACTAATGAGACACCAAATCTCCCTTCTCAAATCCTCTGTGGCTTTGCCCATGCAATGGTTCTGACAAGCTTGGCAAGGCTCCGCGCTCTGATCTGAGGCAGTCAGGGTCAAGTATTTTTATACTCTTTTCTGAGAAAATTAAAAAAAGATGCTCAGCTTCCTTTGCTTCCCATTTATAAGCTGGCTTATCTTCTCATTTTTCTCTAATCTTTTATGGTGCTGTGATTAATCTTCTTGTCTTTTCCTCCTCCCCCCTTCACTCCAATTTTAATTGAGGTTCCTACCCTTTTCAGTAGCTTTGGTCTCCTTGCAGAACCGTTTTTCCTGGCTTCCTCTGACAGCCTCTTAAGATCTGCAGCACAGATCCGAATATTGATAGTTGATTAAAACAAATGTGGTTTTTGGAATCCTAGCAGTCCTTTCCCACTCTGGGGATGATATTTGGGGGCCACCTTCTGTGTTCTGCTGCTTCCAAATATTAAAAAAGAGGCTTGCACATCAGGTTTATTCCTGGATACAGGTACCTGCTGTGTAGTAATATTGATGAGACTGCATTGCATCTTCTACAGAGCTGACAACTCAAGCGTATTATCATTTTTTTATCATTAATATTCTCTGAGTCAGCATACATTATCTGCCTTTGGTTAAAATCAACAGAGAACAAGAAATTTTTGCCTTAAGTTTCTCTGGGATTGGCAGAACCATCAGTTCTTGCCATCTGTTAATAAGTCTAAATGCTATGAAATTTTTTGGATGCATAGAAATCACCATGAGGTTTGAGAGATTCAGAATCCATCCTTTGTATCGATGGTATGTTGGTGAAGCCATATGTGCTATGGAAAAGATTTTCTAGAACTCGTTTTCTTGTCTAAATATTTTTTTTGCCAGGCTATTTCATCTTCAAATTCGATTCATTGCAAATCAAGTGAAATGCACTAGGATTCAGCTGACAACATCAAAGATCAGGGGGACCTATGCCTCAGTTAACTAAATTAGCAGATTAAAAATAGTGTGACCTAGTGGAGGGCACTAGGAAATTATTGAATGAAGGAAATGGAAAAGGGAAGATGAAAATAACTTGCCCTGCAGGTAAGAAAATCGGAAGAGGAAAGGAATATAGGACCAGAGTGGAGAAAACTTATCTGAAG
Source organism: Apteryx mantelli (assembly GCF_036417845.1). NCBI lineage: Eukaryota > Metazoa > Chordata > Aves > Apterygiformes > Apterygidae > Apteryx > Apteryx mantelli. Next base: position 20,901,444 of record NC_089992.1, read on the forward strand.
ATTTTCTTAAACTAGTATGTGACTGTCTCCGGCCATTTTGCTTGATAGCTTGCCAACACGTGGAGATTGTCCGCTGTACGCAGAGCAGTGGTTTGAGCTCTTGAAGGCAGCATGAATGTGATGTATAGCATAGACACTATCCATGTTTCAGGTGCTCTAATATTAAGCAAGATTCATTATAAATAGATCCATTTTAGACTAATGGCTAAGCACCCGGGAAAGCAGCTCCTAGAAGAAGAGGCTTTGCAGGAGGAACTAGAGCTCTGGCATTCATTATGTTATTAATCAAGGAAATTGTTTTCTATAGCAGGGCATGCTGTCACCAATTTGCAAAAACTTAGTTTATTTTGTGTTACAGTGTAATACAGGTTTATTGTGTCAGATCTCATGGCAAATTAGAAAATGAGTGACATTAACAGAGTACATGGAGGATGTGTTTTCCTTGCATTGGAACCTGTGCATGGCATATGGATAATCTGCCAGAAAACTGGTTGGTGAAAAAGCAATAACTTGATTGCTTAGACAGATGGTATCCTACTGCTACAAGAGGAAAGAAGGTGTGCATATTATGTGTGTCCAGTTATATATTTGATTTTGGGAAGGAAAAAAAATGGGAGCAACCATATATATAAATTCACAGACACCAGAAGTGTTTAAATTGTGAAGTCAAACTCTTAAGAAATCCCAGAATTAGTTGCTTATGCAATTCAAGTTCCTAAGTTGCTTCTGGACTCCATGCCCAAGCTCTAATCCCTCAGTTCAATTTTTATTTCCCAGTAGTAAAGATGTAAGGAGACAAATTTCGTGCTTGAAATTTCAGAGCTTTAGATTCTCTTAATGCTGAAAAAGCAGATTTCTGTTTCCTTTATTCCCCTGCAAGCTTTAAGTAAGAACTGGCGTACACCTTTCATGTGATGGGGGAAGGTTAAGATATCGAAATAGGGTCCACAGACTTTGCGCAAAGATGTGCTTCTTAGGCAAGAAAAATGGGGCTTCAAAACAAAGCAGTAAATGATTCTTCCATGTTTAGCCTTATCTTTATTTGGCCTTAAGTGAAAAAGGTTCCGGAATGTCTGAACAAGGTGTTTCATACATTAAAAAGGTCTAGGAACTTTTGGATTTTTTCCAGAAGGATTAGGTGACGTAGGTGGGTGGTTTTGGTGATTTTGGTGTTTTTTACCAAAAATCTTTGCAAAATATTTTCAAATGCACTGGTCTTTGATTCTGTGTATATGGGGACTTTGCAATACTAGATTTTTTTCATTATTTTTTAATAAAAGAATCTGTTTGCTTCAGGGTGTAGAAGGGAAATGATAATTGAGAAACCATATCATAGACTTTCTGAACCTTACCCCATTACTTCCTAAACTATTAGTAATATAAAATCCCTCTGTGTATGTGCAGTATGTCAGACAAGACACAACACTTCACTGGGAAAAGGTTATAATATTCCTCTACTTTCAGATGCTTTGGACATAATTGTTATTTGTTTTTGTGTCTTTTGTCTTCTGTGCTGCTAGTTGATAAATCATTCAGCTGATATCAGACCAGAAGGAATTTAATATTTTTAATGTCATGAATGCCATTTTAGCAAATAAGTTATATCACTAGGCTAGACACTTATCGCTGTGAGATTAAGCTTGTTTGTTATGTACTAAATACTAAATTTTTTGCACTGAGGGGTTGATTTTTCAGATGTGGATCATTATCAAACACTTTATTGAGGATTAGGTTGTTTTATTTAGTTGGTTGTGTGGTTTTTTATTTGTTTATTTTTTTAACCTATGAAGCTTGTGAAGGAAGAGATCTTTAGGTCAGCTATTTTATGGTATGTTATACTCCAAACACTGAATAGAAAAGTAGAACACCAGAGCTTGAAAACTTTATTCAGTGTGCAGTTAGTGAGATAAAAGCTGAAATAAGAGAAATTGTTTAACTTCAAAATATACCTTTTTTCCTCCACTCTCTTTAGAGCCGTGACTGAGAGTATAAACCAGCTCATCACACTGTGCACCCAGCAAGCACCTGGGCAGAAGGAATGCGACAATGCTCTCAGGGAACTAGAGGTATTGTTACGTTTCAAAAGTTCTAGTGAATTAAAATGGGCCAAAGATGGATTTTTTTCCCTCTGTTTTCATTGTCTAATAGTTGCTGTCATTGTCTTCCCACTTAGTATCTGTGGCTGGGGTTATCTTTGCATACAAGCTAGGCATAAAACCTCTCTGAACATCTTGTGGATTTGGCTGGAAGATGATGTACTGCTCTGTCTCCATCTCCTCTTCCCTCCAAAAGATACAGTTTATTCATTATTATTCATACTTACTGTGAATTAAAAAAGAATCAAGAGGGGATGGACATTCCCAGTACCAGCAATGCACTGGAAGGAGCTGCAACATCTTGATTGATTTTTCTGCTTACAGCAGCTTGTCACTGCCATCCGACTTTACGATAATGTTTATCACATTTTATCCTGCCACTCCTGCGTCTTCCTCATTTAGGTTTTTGCCCTGTATCCACTTTGTCACGGCCACGCTAGTGTGGAGTATCTGTCAGTGTCGGTATTTGCAAGTTATGTTCTGGTTCATGAGTGATGAGGCTATTTGGCTGGCTGAATAGTGGGTTGCAGGTCTTTCTATGAAAAACCTACTTCTGAGGTTTTGCATCAGTCAAAGACTGCTGCTTAGCATAATAGGAAATAGCATCTTTAAGTTAAACTAAATGAATTAAGTGTTGTCCCCTAACACTGTCAGGGAAGTGTTCAGTTAGAAGAACAGCCATTTGGATCTCTTAATTAGTCTGTGTTACCTGTCACAAAGGAGCGAGTATGAAGGGGCAGGAATTATAGAAGGAAGGAAAAGGTCTATCTCATGAACTGAATCTCTCGTAGGTTTTCTTGGCATCAGCAGAGCTGCACAGCTTTCTGTGTATATGTTTAATGTTGACTGTTGCTTTAAAGTGTTGAAGATTTTTTTTGACTGCCTTTTTTCCATCTTTGTTTCTTCATGCCAAAATGAATCTGCCAACTAGCTTTATATGCTGGCAGTTCTGGTTGAAACCAAGTTTCTTGGATGATTTTATTGGAAATGCCAGACTTGTCTATAGTGTTTGAACCCTTGCTGATGATTTCCTTGTCATTGAGCTAATGGGGTTACACTGATTCTCACCAGCAAGGTCAGCCTTAATGGCAGCTCTCAGTAAAGTCACAGCTGGGCTTTGCTTTGTTGTCGTAACTCAATGTAAGAACTGTTTTGTGTTACAGGATATGATTTTGCCACTCTTAAGAGGCATCCTTCTGCTTGCTCTATGAATGCATCCTATTCAGTAGGGAAAATAAAAACATCTCTGAGTTGCCGTATTTCCAGGGTTTGACTTTTGGGTTTGGCAAAATGTCTTTAGTAAATAATCGAGTTGATAAAGTGCCAAATACAAAATCAAATGATTTGATGCCTTTTATGTTGAGAAGAAACATGTAGATGCTTTTTCTGGTAGAAGAGAGGAGAGGTAGGGTGTCAAAATGGATTCAAGGTGGAGGTTTAGCAGTTCCAAGTATTTTATTATGTGTGAGGGACAGGAAATTTGGAATTGTCATGTTTTAATCAAGGTTAAAATAGAAATTCAGTTAATAAGTGCCTTTAATTCAGAAGGAAGGTGTAGTCAGTTTTCTTTTAAAATCAAGTCAGTGGGAAGAAGTGACGCTTTTATTTTAGATTTCAGTCCTTTGCGCAGTACAGAATATATGTTCTAGTAATTTGCTATTCTGTAATGTGCCTATTTTCAAATGTTTTGCAAATATTTCATGGAGAATGCTTCTGAAATATTGGGCTTGTTAGCATTTCCATAAGTGTTGGTGCAGCACTGGGTGATTAGGAGAACGTGGTGACAAGAGTACATGTGCTGATGGGGCAGATACAGCCTTTTCTCCTTCTCCTCCTCTCTTGCAGTAAGTCTGGCCTCTTTAAGCAGCATAAAACAGCTTTCAGGCCTTTTGTTTCTGCCCCTTGGTATGGAAAGGCTACCAAGGTCATTTTGGTGCATTCCAGGATACTCTGGGCTTTTTTTAATATACAAGTCCACACTCTTCATCCCAAATAGTAGTAGAACTTTTCCTAGGAGCTTTGTTGCACTTCTGGATTCTTAGCTTCTTGAGCTTACAAGTGTCCCACCTTAGCTACAGGGAGTGGTGGCAAGTCCAAATAACAGAAAGAGGAAGCTAGAAAGCAGGCTGTCATGTAATGTGATTGCTTCCCGAGATTGCTGCTGAAGGTAGGGGCAGGCCGAAGTGGGGAATTGAAGTGCCATTTCTCAGGAGTTCTCCAGAAGACAGGCTAATCAGGGGAGGCCTGTGAGAGAGCAGAGACCTGAAAGGTGGAAAGTTCCAGCTAATGAATGGCAAAAGCCTGAGAGCTTTAGTGGGAGACCTCAAGCCAGGGCAGCCCTAAGAAACCAAACCACTGTGGACGGTTGTGTGCCAATAGCTTGGCTTGTCTGGGTTGTAAGCAGAGCCTGGGAAAGGCAGGAGGGGAGATCTGTTGTGTCTTGAACTTCAGGAAACACTTGCTGGAAAGGAATAGTTAGTGAGAAGAGCCCGGATGTATGACATGAGTTTCTGATAAAAGGGAAACTGAGGCAAAAAGAGGTAGTTCAGAAACCAGACTGGAGACTGGTGTTAGAAGTGACCTATCAGCTTTTGGAAAAGCAGTATTTGTGGGCTTAACTTATAATTTCTTTTTATAGTGATTAAGTCCTTGACTTATTCTCTTTATTTTCCTAATTTATCACTTACTACTACTAGTCTCCCCAAGACTTCATACAATGACCAAAAATTGTCTTTCCTGTAGAAAGTGTTTCAACCTGAACTCGGTAGACTGTCAGTATGCTCTGTAGCCTTCCCTGGAGACTCTGGAAAAGTGTGTTTTTTGAAAGGACCTTACTATGTGGTTTACAGAGAGTCAGCTACACTTTCCCAGAACTTCAGCTGAAAGAATAAACAAAGGTGTTGTAGGAGCAGCAACTGTATCTTAACTGTCAGTGTAAAGTTGGGTTTGCTTGTGTTTTCCTGTGCTGCTTCTGTGCATTTGGAGGGCTTTGGTCTCCAGAATAGTGTAAATGTTGCTAGAACATCCCTTACTTTACAAACTGATATGTAATGATGAAGCACAGCAATGAAGAATTGTTGTAATTTCTGAGAACTGAGAAACAGATGGGAAGCAACTGGAAACTGTTTGCTAGAAATGACCTCTTCCTCACATCACCTTGTTCTTACAGTATCCTAATTGCTGGAAGGCTTTAAGGTAGACCACAGCTTTTAAAAAGAGAGCAAACTAATGATGGCTGAGCTTTTAAAAATATTGCTGTGGGTGTGTCTTACTATTAGGAGTTCAGTTATAATAAAAATCTAATGCTTCAAATTCAAACTCAGATTTCCTTCAGGTGGAAGGTGGAAGTCAGATAAAGGCTTTGGTGTCTTTCTATACCTGCTGACTTCACTTTCATTAGAAAGACTATAAATCTTGTCTGCCTGGTGTTTGGTGAGTTTTATTCCTTCAAATTTGGAAAAAGTCTTTTTGCAATTTTTTTAAGCATAAGAGAAAGGCTGCTGTGTTTTACAGCTTTCTATGAGTCTTTTTAACTAAATGCATGGATTCTTCTCAACAATTATATGACCCAGTTTTTACTTTTTTATTTCCAGGGATCTGATTCACCTCAGAAGAAGAAATTAAATCCAATTTGTACCTTTAGCTTTTTGGCAGAGGGAGCTATGTGAATGGCTTTTGTTGACAGCAGGGAGAGGCAGGCAGATGGTGTACTTGCATTTACCTTGGTAGTTCTTCCTGTCTCTAGCCAGTACTCAACAAAAGGGACCAGGTTTTCCTATCACTTACTTTCACCTCCATTTATAACATTTTAATTCTTGCTGCAAAGATGTATTAGGCTGTTCAGAACTGACACAAAATCAAGTTACTTGTGTCAGCCAGTCTTCACCAGCTGACTCTAAGTCACTCATGACAAACAGTGTAAACCATGTTAGCTTAGACTTCAGTGAAGAATGTTTTCCAGCAGGTTTGTAGTGCACAAATGAATAGTTACCACAGCTCAGCTGATGCAGGGCAGCCTTTCATCTGTAGCACGTGGTTCTGTGTGTCTGCCCTCAGTGATTGGATAGTTTTGCTTGCTGATAGATGACCATTTGTAGGAAAGATTTCACTGTTGTCATCAAGGCATTTGTGACTATATATAGTTTGCTCCATTCCGTATTTTAGGCTCTGTTAATAATCAAGGCCTTTTTCCTTTTCTCAGACAGTTAAGGGGATGCTGGACAACCCCAATGAACCTGTGAGCGATCTCTCATATTTTGATTGTATTGAGGGTGTAATGGAAAACTCCAAGGTAATTTCTTTTCCCTACTCCTGTGCCAATTTTGACATACATTTTAATTATTGGAAGTTTGCACATGCACGTAGAAAATGTTGGAAGCACAGCACGGTGTTTCTAGAACGTATATTCCATTCCTTGGGAAAACTCGGCCTGAGATAAATCTTGTATGGATCACTTAAAATTTTTTTATTTTGGTTGCTTGGAAGGGCTTTTTGTCTTGGTAACATGTTTTTTTTTTTTTATTAAAGCTCCCACCCATCACACAGTATGTCTTACTGTCATGCTGTGTTTTGACTGCAGCCATGTTAAAAATGCCTGAAGTGTAGATGGGAGCCTTGGCAATGAAATATCATTGTACTGTTCTGTGTGAAACAGCTTGGAGAAAGTCTGAGCAGTCCAGCTTTTTCAGCACACTAGCAGATTTCTGTGAAATCTGTTATGCTATTTTTAAACAGTGTCATACATCTTTCTTTGAAGCTTTGCTTTTGGTTTCTTTATTATTCAATGTGTTGGAGTTGTCTCAAATTCTTCCTTCTCTAAAAGAAAAAGAATGCTTAATGGATGAGGATATGCATGTCATCTTGTTTTGGTGCTGTACTGCAGTCAGACCTTACTTTGATTTTTTTTAAAAGAAAGTAAATAGCATTCAGTGAGAAGAAGCTTTAAGATTTAACATGCATTCTAATATTCAGATGATTCCAGCGGACTAGATGCAGCTTCATTTGCACTGAAGTTTCAGTGAGTTTTGGGGCAAAGAAGATCCAGGATGTGTTGAAAGCATCTGCTTAATTTGTTGTCAGTGCCCTGCAGATAAGCCAGTATGGCTGACCTCTGTATAACAGAAAAATTAATGGGGGCTACTTCTCTACCCTCGTGGTTGTTTGAGCTGTAACTATGTTTGCTTGACACTTCGATGCAGTGTTGATCTGCATGTCTCATCGTTCACTCCACACAGAGCAATGTGCCCAATTCAGTAAGCCTGTCACTTGGCTAAAATTTCTGGAAGCCAAGTCAAATAGGTTTGTGGACCAGAACTAGCTCCAGGGCCACTTGTCCTTGACCTATAGGAAAGCGTATTGTGCAATTTACTTTGTTTTTTAATTTCTGAGGTTCTTGGAGAATCAATGGCAGGCATTTCCCAGAATGCCAAGACTGGGGATCTTTTAGTCTTTGGCGAATGTGTTGGAGTTGCATCCAAAGCTCTTTGTGGCCTCACAGAGGCAGCAGCTCAGGTAAGCTACTGAAGTCTGTAAACTTACGTCATGCATGTGTAAATTTGAGACTTTCTTCCTGTTAGCCAAACAAGTGGTGTCCTTGTATTACATAGTGTATTCTACATACAATCCACATGAGTTGTGAATATATTGCTGTATACTGCAGAGGTGGCAGAGTGCAATAATATGTACATTCTAGATGGAAGAGAAATGAGACCAGGAGGGTAAGTTTTCCAAAGGAAAAGCAAGTGTCAGAACTGTAGTATGCAGAATTCATGTTTGCAGCTCCCAGTCTTGTGCATCCCCCAAGTTAGTAGCACTTCCAGACTATTACATCATATAGAAGCACAGAAACATGAAGCCACTGTTAAAACAAGTGATTCAACTTTGTGTTTTAATTTAACCACAGGAAAAAAAATTGTAAGGATCACTCCTAATCTCGGACTGCATTCTGAATCATAAGCAGTCTATGTGTTTCAGCTGTTTACATACTATCTGAATAACCAGAGTTCTTAAGCCATTGCAATAGTCTGAGTCTGGAACTGCTCACTGTGGTTTGAGTAATCTGACCTGAATAGCTGACTGAACTATTGAGCTGCTCTCCCTTGTAGTTAAAGCTGGTCAAGCCTTTTCAATGAAGGACTTGGCTGTTGGGGTACCATCTTCTGCATCTGGAAATTGTTCCTTGACTTCCCCAAATAGGGAATTTCTTATTATGGACTTAACGTTCTCCATTTCTAACCCTGAGTTGCCTTACTGGGGGATGAGGATGACAGATATTGTATCTTTAGTGGAAATTCATTAAGAAACACAGTTTTGCCAATCTAGACAATTTCTCTCTGTATTGAGATACGTAGAAACTCTGTTTAATTGAGAAGGAAAAAAAAGTGTGGCCACAAGACATCTCTAACAGCAGTGAGACCAGCAACTGCAGACTTCATGGGTCCTTCACTCAGCAGTAGTGCATTTGCTGTGGTGAATTTATTTTGGCTGCTAAGAAGTGGGGGGAGGGAGGGGCTTTTGTTTTGTTTTAGATATGAAAAAGAGTAATGAAGAGAAGTAAAATTTGTTTTCTACTCAAGTTTGACCAAAACCCTTACCTCCTCCGCCTGTAGCTAATCCGGTAACTAAATAGCTGATGGTAGTTAGCAGTGAAGCTCTTTCCTGGCTATCCTAGTGGAAAATAACTTTTTCGGGGATACCAGCTGCCTAAAGAAACAGTGGGCAGTTTTGTTCCAACTAATTAGATTTCACAACTTTAACTGCTGTGGTGCCTGTTTTCAGAGGATTCTGGAGATTTACTACCAAAGAAAATTTTAATAGTACTTTACAGTATGACTTCTTGATAATCTCTGCCCACCATGTGCAATGACATAGGGCAAGCTTAGCAAAGAATTGAGGTGGATTTAACTTTTTTTTCTTAATATGTTTTTTCTTTTCTCCATTTCTAGGCTGCTTACCTGGTTGGCATCTCAGATCCCAACAGTCAGGCTGGTCAGCAGGGTCTTGTTGACCCAATTCAATTTGCCAGAGCCAATCAAGCAATCCAGATGGCTTGCCAGAATTTGGTAGATCCAGCAAGCAGCCCATCACAGGTAATTCAAGAGGGCTGCAGTGAGACCATCATTGTTAGGGCACATCGCTTTGTTGGTGAACCAAGCAGAGGGTGACTTGGCTTGAAACTATTCCATGGCCTTGAACTGAGATTTTTCACAGCTAGACTATAGTAACCATCATGCCCCTTCAAACTGTTCTATGCCTCTTTTGTACCATCTGTTTTTACAGGTGTTATCAGCTGCCACAATTGTGGCCAAACATACTTCTGCTTTGTGCAATGCTTGTCGCATTGCTTCATCAAAGACAGCGAATCCTGTTGCCAAGAGACACTTTGTGCAGTCCGCCAAGGAAGTTGCAAACAGTACTGCCAACCTGGTTAAGACTATCAAGGTACACGTGCTTCTTAATTGCGCTTTATTCTTCATCTTTTCTGTTGAGACAGAATCAGAACAGTTAGCAGTATCTTTTTACCTGTTGTGGTATGTATTTAAAAAAACAACAAAAAAAATTATATATTCCATTTCAGACCTTCAAAAACAATCAGTGGTGTAATGGTCCCCACTCAGAATGGGTGTAGTCAAAATGGAAAGAATCAGGCCATGTTAATATTAGGAGAGGCAGCTGGCCCACCCAGTGTAAGACATTGTTGTGCCAATATATCTTGATGAGCTTTCTCCATCAAAATAATTTCCAAGCAACTGCAATTAAAGACTTTTAATGGCGCTTCTACGTGCTGAAATGGCCACTTTAACATCAGTGGTTTGATTGTTCAGTATCAAGAGTTTGTGGAGCTATTTGTGGCAGCTTTACCGTATTTATCAGTAATAATACTCGGAACAAAAGCAGCTTAAGTTGCTGCTATTTAATATATTCCTTTTAATGGTGATCTATTTTCCAGATACCTGCCTGCATTCTGGCAGGAACAGGTTTTTCTCTTGCAGGCAATAATGATACTTGCAAAGGCGTAGAGGACTAATGAATCTGAATCCCTCTGGAAGTCATTAGATGATCTGCTACTAAAATTCTTTTAAAATAGCTATGCTATTTGGACAGGAAAGTTCTATTATGATGTTATACAGAAGGTCCTTTATATTGCAGTCTTTCTGATTATGGAAGAGATTAGCTTACTTGTGTGAAAATGAGACCAGTAAGTTAATGATCTGGTTTAAAAAGTTAAGCCTACAAGAAAGTATCAGCTTGCTAGCCACTTCAACCCTTTGGAGTGTGAGGTACTGAGGCATGATTTATGAGAGTTATCAGAGTGCAATTATTTAAAATGTTTATTTGGTCTTGTGTAGCAGGGCAGCTGTTTTAAGTTTGGGGTCAGTAATCATCTGAGTAAAGAAACATGCAGTTAAGGAAATGGGGTTTTTTTTGCATCTGGAGGAACTTTCCAGTCTCAAATGTTATAAACATACAGTAAAAAATTAAACTTTCTTCAGTTTTGCAAAGCAGCCCATTCACAGAGCTTAATTATAACTTCCTTTCCAGGCTCTGGATGGTGATTTCTCTGAAGATAACCGCAACAAGTGCAGAATTGCTACTGCACCTTTGATTGAGGCTGTGGAAAATCTGACAGCATTTGCTTCAAATCCAGAATTTGTCAGTATACCAGCACAGATCAGCACTGAGGTAGGCAGATGTTGCCCTTCCACCCTCAAAAAGTTTAAAACATTGAAACTGTGTCTGTGGGTAAAATGGCCTGACCCTGAAATGTCTGTGTTCCTGGAACCTCATGGGAATTGCACTGTTATTCGTAGGGCACTCTGCCATCTTTTGCTTGACCTCTGCCCTTGAATTTTGCACCAGTGGGGTGAAACTAATGATGCTATCGTAAATGCCACCAGTCTCCAGCTACTAACTAGTAACATGGTGCAAATGACTTGCATGTCTTGTTAGCTTGATTCTTCCATTTGATAAAGTAATAAATCTCCTTTTTCTCCCCTCAAGAGTAGCTTTAACAATCAAATTAGTTCTGAAAAAGGTTGAATGGTTGTCATTTGGCTTTGTCCCTTCCAAAAATGATATGTATCCATGATGACAAAAAGTGGGATTTTTTGAGAGTAACTTTTCATAGGCCTTCCCTTTCCTTTCCTTCTGTTCTCCCTCCCCAGCTCCTGTAACTATAACAGATTAGTGTATAAGTTAACAAATACAGGTTTTCTTCAGGCAAAAAATTCTTTCAAACTTCATAAATGCTTAAACGTGGAATTGATGTAATGTTGCTGACTCTCTAACTGGTGGTTCCCACTTTTGGCAACCCTCAGTTCATGCTGGCTGTATCAGATGATTTGATAACTGTTGCAGTCTCAAAGTTGTGGGGCTGTTCCTTAAATCTAGGCCTGTCTTTTCCAGGCCTATTGTTCTTGAGTTAACGAGATTATTGGAGATAAACTAGATATAAAGATGATGACCCAACTACAGTGCTGTAGTCCACGTGATTACTGTGAAGAGAACCTGTTCACTTGGATCCTGCCAATCTTGTGACAAACTTTGTTAAAGGATATCTCTGTAGTCTACCTTCAGACAAGTGTCTTTATTTTCTCCTATTTCTGAGCTGGATGAGGCCTCTGTAAACTTCAAAACTGTTTTCTGAAGTATGTTACAGAGAAAACGGTTGGACTGCAATGATTTTACTACTCTTTTCTTGGTGATTATCAGTGAATATAATAGTATTGGGCAAGATATGATAATGCTTTTTTAATGCCATTGATGAAACCTATTTTTAGTAGCAGAACATGTGGACAAACTCAAATAATGATATAAGCATTCTCTGCGTTCCTGCTAGTGCAGAAAACACCAATTTTTATTCTGATGTATGTCTTTATTAAGATTTGGTAGTCAGGTAATTTGGAGTGTTTTCCATATATTTTGAAGCTAGTTTTAATCCTGTTTGTCTTGTTCCTCTCTGATCACAGGGATCACGAGCACAGGAGCCAATTCTAGTTTCTGCTAAAACAATGTTGGAGAGCTCATCTTTATTGATCAAAACCGCCCGTTCTCTGGCTATCAATCCAAAAGACCCTCCTACATGGTCTGTGCTAGCTGGGCATTCGCACACTGTCTCGGATTCCATTAAGAGTCTTATCACCTCCATCAGGTATGTTTTCTGTAGTAAGCATTTTTTTGTATCCACATTTAAGTTGCAATAGTTCAGCAGCTGATTCAATAAAGGGAAAATAAAGAATAGTACTATATTGCCCATACTGCTTTGTTGTTTTCTTTTTTCTTTCCCAGCTAATGGACATTATTTATGTTCTGTGATGCACAAGGTCTCTCCAGTTACACTGAGTGTTTAATCATAATTAGAGACTGTACTGCTCTGCAGTGTAAGATTGTTCTTTGTTTGTATTCTATTCTCCTTTCCTATTCCCACACTTTTTGTTTCAGTTTAAAGGTAAACTTAACAGAAAATGCTGTAGAAGTAAAAATTTGGCTAATATTATCTATATTCAGCCCACTTACCAACATCTAGAATGTGGAGAACAGTAATTTTAGGTCAGATACCATACAAACTAACTTTGCTATCTTTTTCTTTACAATACTCTTCTCTGTTTAGTTACAAGAATGCTGTTGCAAAACATGAATATTTCTTAAGACCAAACCTGTGTGTCCCTTTCTCGTTCAAAGGTGTTTGGTTTTTTTTTTTAAGTCCTAATAGGAGTTTTGTTGTTTATTCAACCTCTTAATGTTGATCAACTCAAAATGCTATAAAAACAATGCACTAGTATCTGCTACAGTTTCATTTATCTTTGGTAATGATTATACTAAAATAGCAAACTGCATGTCAGGACAAATTACCCAAAAACTAATTTTATTAGAAGGCACCTGGGACTGAGGGTAAAATATAATATCCAAGCAATTGTCTTCTGAGACATTCTGTCACACTGTACAGAATATTTTTTCCTGTTGTCTCTGTTGCTCTTTTATTGTGACCTCCTTTACTGGGCTAATCGCTTGACCATCCTGAGGAGGTTGGGTTGTGTGGGTTTTGGGGAGGGGGTTGTTTTTCTGTTTTTGTTTGTTTGTTTTGTTGTTGTTTTGTTTTTCCTCCTGAGACAGTTAACTTTATTGCATAATCCTTGGAGACAACTGATATTTCCTTCACTCCCTTTTTCTCCAAGCCTAGCACTGATTTTTACTAAAGGTTTGGAGTACTCTGTATGTATATCAAAATCCCCCAGGTACAGCAACGCTAATCCTTCTCCTGGTTGCACTCCTCCCACGTGGTTTGTGCATGGTCAGTTAACGAACTGCGCTTGTATGTGTCCGTGGAAGAGGCCTGCCTCCTTCCCCTCGTGCTGAAATTACCACCTCTGTTCCAGGGACAAGGCCCCAGGCCAGCGAGAATGCGATTACTCCATCGATGGGATCAACAGATGCATCAGGGACATTGAGCAGGCCTCGCTGGCGGCTGTCAGTCAGAACCTGGCCACCAGGGATGACATCTCAGTTGAAGTAAGGGAGATGGCACGGGAACAGGCTAATCGTGCTGCTTTCCTTTCCGTCTGCAGATTTAGAGCTGGGCACTGAGCAAGCACAGCCTGTCCCTGAGGGGAGAAGTAGTCTTACTGAAATCTTTCCAGGCAAAACCATGTGCTTGTTAAAAAGTACGTTGCTTCTGGAAGTGTGCTGGTAGGAGGAGATCTCTAATGTTTTCTGTGCAGCTAAGGCTGGCTGTAGATGGGAGGCAGAATTGGGAAGGAGGTAGCTGGGAGTTAAAATGTTTAAACTCTAGTTTTGTCTTGGATTTTGCAAAGTGAGAACTGGAGCTTCCTGAAATTAGAAAAAAGACTCTAAGGTGCAGGAGAGAGTAGTGAACAAGCAAACCAAAAATAGAGAAGGAGTGATGGTTTTGTTAACAATTTATGACAAGATTTAATATAGTAGCTCCTCAGAGCAGGCCTAATGACACTACTGTAAAAAATTTTTTTGTTTGTTTCATCGGGGGGAAAAAAATCATTCTTCAATTAATTGCTATAATTTAGGAAGTAGAAGCTGTAAAGCAGAAAGAGCAATACCAAGATAAGAAATCTATTCTGTAAGTGTTGAATATATTCATGAGCAAAAAGCTACTGTAGTTACTTGTAGCATGTAGTGATTATTTTAAGTGATAGCCCTAATGAGAAAATTTTCTTAAAATATTAATACACGTTACCCTTTCCTCCTCATACGTGAAGAAGCTTGACTAGAGCTACAGTCATCATGAGAAAATTATCTCAAATTACCAGCAGGGAGGTTGGCATTAAACTCCTTCATTATTTTGCCCTTTTTTTTTTTTTTTCTCCAGTCCTTAGTGTAAGTATTCCAGTATTTTCTGTTCTCCAGTGGAAAGGGTCGGTTGAGGCCACCTAGTACCATTTAATACATTTTTGCTAATTTGTTAGAGGGATTTGGCTTTTAAATTGATGTCCAAGTTCTGATTGCTTTTCTAAAGTGGTCAAATATCTCTTCCCATGTCAACACAGAGTAGGAGGGCTATGGGAGAATATGATCCTCAAAATTACAGATTCACTTGCCAAATGTAGTGGTGAAATTTTTTAATTTTAAACAACACCTACCTATTGCTGATCTGCCTGCCTTTTCTCACATGACTGACAGATGGTTAATGTTTCTCTGGCTTAGATTTCCTGTGCTGCATAGAAATCAGGATGTTTTTGAAGTTAATCTGTTACTAGAAGTCCAGTGATTTAAATTTCAATGTCTTTTTTATTAATGACTATTTTTTGGTTCAATAAATGAACTGTTGGGTTTATGTTGATATATGTTCACAGGAAAATCAGTGCCACCCCCTGCCTGGTGGTAATTTAGGCAAATTCTATGCTATTTCAGCCTTCATCTGTTTGAGTAAGGGCCATTAGGGCAGACTGCCTATGAAAAACAAGCAACTGGAGGCTAGATTCTGTTTGGTATTCAGTGTTTCATTGTTCTATTGCTGCTTGAAATTGCGTCTATATTTGTGTATTCCAGTGGTTTATTTGGGCTGTAATACTGCATATTAGAAACATCTCGGACTAAATGAAATGATACAAAATAAGTTACTACAGAAAATATTTCATACATGTAATTCTTTTCTATTTCAATCATTTCATTTTGAACATAGTGCTGAACTGAAATAAGCACTATTTAAGATACTAAGCTATTTGTAAAGCAGTATAGAAATACAGCCAAGTGCCAGAATGCTTCTCCCCCACTCACCCCCCCAGTCTTGCCTTGCAGGAGAATGAGCTAAATCCTGGCTGCCAAGACATTAACTGCCTTTGAATTAAAAGCTAGTATTTATGTGATAACAGGCCCAGTGTTGTGCCTTCCTTATCTTTCTGTCCCTCAGACTGTGCTCAGGTCTCTTGCACTCAGATGTCATATTTTTGCTTTCCCTTTTATATTAATAAATTTCTGCTGCTGGCTTCAAAGTGTACAGCAGAGTTTCTGCTCTTGTGCTGCACTGTTTGCTTTGAAAATGCTTGTTCGTATTTTAATTGGAGCTCTGACCAGTGCAGAGACCAGTGGTTTCTCTCACCAGTGCAGGGCAAGAATAGGGTTTGTTTTGGTTTTGGTTTTGGTTTTTTTGGTTTGGTTTTTGGTGGGAGGAGAGGAGGTCACCTTGCGATGAGAAATGGTTCCTATTCCTGCATTGCCACTATCAGCTCAAGTGAGAGGCGCCATCATCACCCCCCTCCCTTTCTCCCTCTCAGACTTGCCTTATAAATCTAAACAGCAGCAAGCCTCTGTTAGGGCTCCTACAGTTGAAATAGGATATATGTGAAGAAAACAAGCATGTAAATAAAATCAGTAGCTTGAATTTCTGCATCATATGTAGTGGGTCATTTAATAGAGATTTGAGTAGTTTGGTTGGTCTGAGGATGAGTTTATGGTGTGATAAAACTTGATAAATGAGCAGCTGTGGTAAGAACTGACAATTTGTCTTTATACTAGGCTTTACAGGAGCAGCTGACATCGGTTGTTCAGGAAATTGGCCACCTTATTGATCCTATAGCTACAGCAGCTCGGGGAGAGGCAGCTCAGCTTGGGCACAAGGTACGGTCCTAACATTACAAAGATATCTGGAGTCTTGGACAGTTGGACACTAGGGGAGACCATGGTTTAGTAGTTCATTCACCTCTTACAAAAGAGCAGAAGAAAATACGTGGAAGGAAGAAGGATCTGGGACTTCCAAACGCTAGGAGCAGAGACCAAATAAATCTGCTTATTTTATGAACCATAAGAAAGACATTTTCATTAAATTTTTTGGTGTTAGCAGGTGGGGAGGGTGAAAAAAGGACGAATTAAACAAGGGTGGAGAAAAGCAAAGATGGAAAGGAGGAGTGGAAGGTTATAGGTGTCTGTTCTAGCAGCTACAGATGTGTGTAGGTGCTCCTGACTCCTGTGATATGACCTCAGGCTTGTCACTCTCCAGGTTTATTTGGCAGTTCACTTGCTTGCGGTTTGTGAGCTGAATTTGGCCAAATGAAGAGTTCTGACAAAGGTTTGCCAGATCCCATGCTGATCTGGGACTCTGTGGATCAAGTGCCCCACTCCATTTCTTGGCCCATGTGTGACGAAGCAGGGCAAAGTGTGGGGGAAATGTGCAGGGGCTCCCTCTGGCCTCGCCTGGGCTCAGTCATCTCCTGAGGTGGCTTCTGTAGTCTGTGGAGAGGGAAGTTTTGAAGTGTGGCTTCAGAGCAGGAGGCTAACTTGCCCACTTACCACCTTTTCAGGGAGACTCTCTCCATTAATTATAGAGGGAATATAGCTTTATTAGGAAACAGTATTTTTGAGCTACTCCAAGTTTGGACTCCTGCTGTAAAATTTTAGGGGCCTTTAGTGGTGACGGGGGAGGAAAAGAGGAGAAACTTGAGTACTGTTTTAAGTATTTTGAAAACAAATGTCCCCCTTTACTTTGAATTAAATATGGTAGAAGTTGTACTTTTTGGATCTCTGATTCTGTATGAAAGGGTTAAGTGTATTTGCTGTTTGGATAAGGGTTTGCATTAATTGTTGAAAATGCTTATTATTTTCAGTCTAATGGATCAAATATGCAAATATTTTTCAAGTACTTAACTCATTCTGGAGCCATTATAAGGTAAGGTGTCTGTCCACAGCAAAGAGTTGCGTTTATCTCTGACAGAATCAGTAACAGGTTCCCAGAGCTGATCAGTAAGAGTCGTCAGCGTGCCAATAGACACACGTGTATGAAAAAACACTTGAGCGCCAAGGAGAGCAGGTAGCCTGAAAAGCGGTAGTGTACTCCTCACAAATGCCAGGCAGTTTTTTCACTAAAAATTCAGTTAAGGGTGACATGCAAAAAAGCCAGTACACTTCATAACCATGTAAACAGTGTCAGATCTGCTAACAAATGTTACTTTCTTTAGCTTTGGATAACCATCAATTATTTGGTACTGTATCAGCTCCTTGCAATTTGGATACATGGTCTACCTAGCCCTGGAGCCTTTGCAGAACTTTTCTAATTCTGGATTGATAAGATACAGGAAGCTATGTAGTCATGTTCCTCCTCTGTCTACATTTGATATGTCTAGACCAAAGTGCATAGAGCACTTAAGCATAGACTTCTGAAGTCTACTTTTCCTGTCTGATGCAGATGGTATGGTTTCCACTACTTGCTTTGACATAGTTTAAAAGATCTTATTTGTGAAATCATTCCAAATATTTTTTTTTTAACTATGGTTTTAATTTTTTTTTAATTCTTTGGAAAATAAAGTAGGAAAAGAAGGCTTACTAAGGTATTTCCAATCTTCATATTTTACTGGCTCTTAGCTATCCCTGTAGTCATATACATGGATTAAACATTTTAATCTTTTACTCCACAGTTTTTGGCTTCCAGTACAGTTGTTTTCCCTTGGCAGACCAGCTTTCTAAAGCTTCTTTATAGCCCCTGCAAATGTATCAACACTTTAATTTCTGAGGTTACAGGTACACCAAACTGTGCCATACTTCGCTTTTCTTGCATGTTCTGGAATAATCAGTCCAAAGTAATACTGTCTTACAGCCAGCAGAAGGTATAAAGCATAATTCTCATGTATTTAATGCAGGAACCAAACACTTTTATAGATGGCACATCAGACAAGTACACTGTAAAAATTTTCATGCTACTAAAACTCCCCTTTTCTTTCAATAAGTATATAGCTGAAAGCAGATGTTTCCTCAGTAGAACTGTGAATTAAATGAGAAACTTAGGAAAACAGAGACCGACTCCACACATTTCTGAAGACTAAATTACAGCAACATGAGTTGCTAGCAGAACTGTGTCTTTAGATATTGCAAACACTTTAACCCCTGTAATTAACTGAACAAACATGCACTTTCCCTGGTAAGTCTTCTTTCTGGAGCACCTATTCCAGTCAGCCCACACCCCTCTGTTACAGACCACCATGTACCCAGCAGTCTCCTGTTTAGCAGTAAGAAACACTGCATGGTTGGGCCACTTGGCTGTCTTGTGCAACTGTTTGCATATAATGAATTAAGAGTCTATCCTAAGGTGGTAATATCATTTCTGCAGACCACAGCATCTTGCACGTTAGAGAACTGTTCAGGTCTGCGCTGGAATCTGACTTAGAGGCTTTGAAAGGTTAGCCTGGTTTGCCACAGAGCAAGTTATTGCAAATATGGATAGTCTCTGAGATAAACAGAAGACTCCAAATCCTGTACAGTCCCACTCTGTTGTCTGTCAACAATGAAAGTTGAGAAATCTCTCCCTTGGACAGAGGAGGCTGTTGTCATTTATGCCCTTAAATACTGTGCAATTTCTTACCAGTTTGAAAACAATTTCATCTGACGTCAGGTCTCATGTCTTCAATTGTTTCTGTCTGAAGGGATAAACATTGTTATATTACAGCATTTGAAGCTGAGGAGAGACAGAATCACATAGGAATATGTTCATAAACTAAGTTTCATACAGCTTTGAGGCATTAGGAAACTGCGCTACTTGAGCTAACCCACTGCCTGATGTTAATTGGGGAATAGGATTCCACTCCCGTTTTTAAAGAAACTGGATTAAGAACCTTTTGTTTTTTCTGCTTTCTTAGGTTACACAGCTGTCAAGTTACTTTGAACCCTTGGTTTTAGCTGCAGTCGGTGTGGCGTCCAAAACATTAGACCATCAGCAACAGATGACTGTGTTGGACCAGAGTAAGACGCTAGCAGAATCTGCCTTACAGATGTTATATGCAGCCAAGGAAGGAGGAGGAAATCCCAAGGTATAATCAATGTGTGTAACAAATGGGTCATTAGAGATATTAACTTGAAATGATTCCTACAATTTTAAAGTGAAAATCCTGTGCATTAAGTTTGTATTTTCTCAAACAGATATGTTGTTTTCTGATGCTGGTAACTAAAGTCCTTTTATGACTTCCACTTACTGAAATTGAAGGCTTAGAAGGTTTTCTATTAATAGAAAGGAAGAATTGGCAGATTCAGATTACAAGGAGCAAAGTAATTCTGACTGCTATAGAAAATAAAGAAGAGGTTTTTAATGGATGGCGGCTTAAGTAAATAGGTAGGGTCAAAATGCATGCAATACAGAAAAAAGTGTAGGTATATATTGATTCTCTTAGTATATATGTGTCTTGTAAAGAAAGCAATGAGTAAAACTTTACCTTTTTTTTTCCTTTTGATAAAGGAGACAGTTGTCAAAATATATTTTAGTATGATTTGTTGCATCATGCTAAAGAATAGGCAAATTTTTATTGGGAATTCTTATGTTTTGTAAAGGACTATTGCAATATAAAGTCATGGAGTTGTGGAAGTAATGTTTATTTTCCTGCCTCTCTGCTGCGTCATGTGAAATGGCTTAACTTTAACCAGCACAGACTGTTTGGAGGGGAAGGAGGGAGGAATTACTGGATAGCACTTCAAAACTAGGCAGAAAAATCCTGAAGTGTTTTTATAGCTTAGAAAATAAAGAATAGCTGTTAAGAGAACCTGCTGTAATGTTCACTTACTCCTTTTACTGCTCAGATGACACAGTAACTATGTAGGGTATGGATTTTGTCTATTTAAAAAAAAAAATCTAGTTCTTCTACACTGCAGTTATTAGCAGACAGTTCAGGTGTTACTGCCTGTTTACAGCGTGCGATAGACCTAATTGTCAACCCGTAGGTTAAATTATTGTCTGAAAAATCCACTCCTGCTTTTTAACCTATAACCACCCATAAATTGAAATCTTTCCATTCTTTGTGAAGATCTATTCCATGGTGAAGAGAGGGGAAAGGGATTATTAGCAGTATAAATGTTAGGAACGCTTACTCTTTGGAATTGTTTTTTTTAATTGTGAAATGGTTCTCAATTTGCAACCATTTGCAAAACCTTTAAGCGTATGGCAGCTACCTCTTCCTGCCAAATTAATAGGCTATGTTAAGAGTCTAAGTTAGTATGTGTTTACTGTCTGTTGGGCGCTGCATTTCTTACAGGTCGCAGCATTCAGTGCCTCTCAAGTACCAAGGGAAGGCTGAAAACCAAATAGAACAGTTGCTGGAAAGGTTCCTACTGAGAATAGGTAGAGGTGGCCTGAAGGCTGGAGGATGCTCTGAAGATGTTGTGCGACACGCTTACCTTCAGTCTTTTGCACCAGCATGCATAAAACTAACTTGGTTTTGTTTGATAGCAGTGGCAGCTCCTGGCTGCGTGTCCAGGCCACATATTGCTTAAAGTGATGTATATAGTATTAGCAATATGCATGCTAGGGGTTGGGATCCCATGCTATAGACAACTGAGAGCATTTGATTTCTGGTCTTTTCTGTTAGAAATAAGAATCTGCAAATCAGAATCTGAATGCTCAAGAAACCCACTTGCCTTTGTGCACATTAACCATACAGCAGGGACTGGTACAATGTGGTGGATGAGAAGGAAGGTGGTGCCAGTGCCTTTTGGGGTTATCTTTTATTTGGACAGAGTGTGACAGAGGGGAATACCCTTTATGTGTCCCAGAATGCTATTTCCAACTTGACTGGGGCACCCACGTCCTACCCACAACTAGGTCCTACCCTGACTGGGTGTTTTCATATCACTCTGGCCTTTCATCAGACTTGCTATGGGGGCTTTTATAGCATAAATATGCTTTTGGCAGAAAGTGGGTTCATGACGCACTGAAACTGATATTAGAGAGGCTTTTTATTAGTTCATGGATGCTAACTTCTAAGACCTGCTGGAACTAGATTTGAAACACGTTTTATAAGTGTTTCAAATGTTCTGTATTATGCTGCTGCTTCACAGAGAGATTTAATCCACACATATGCAGGCTCCATAGAGTTGGGGGTTCTTGAATGTTCTCTCTACTGGCTGCAATACAGGCGTATTTTCAGAATGTTTTCCTCAGTAGGATTCAAGATGTGGATTGAGCACCGCTGAAATCCTAGCACTTGTTTCTTCATTACCTCTTGAGAGTGTAAAGTAGGAGGAGTCAGCAGAGATGATGCAAGGCTGTGCAACTGAGGTTGAGGAAAAATAATTTGGGAAATCTAAGTTGTCAGGATAGCCTCGGTTCTGCAACGTGCTGCATCTGCTAATTTCCGTAGACAAAGATTTCTTTAAAGGCAAAGATTTGAAGCAGCACCTATCAAAAACATTAGTACAAAACACACATCCAGAATAGCTGATGTCCACTTCAGGGTTTCTAATTAGCAGATTACTTGCATCACCTAAATACTTTACTTAAGGGATGGTATTGTTAGGAGTGAGAAGGAAATTTCAGCTTCTGAAAGAAAGGGAGAGTTGTCCTGCATTCCCCTCAATTTAATTTTAAATCCTTTTCAAGCCAATTAATTATGCTTCAGATTCTAATGCTGTGATGTCTTCGTTAGACCATTTGGCCTAGTTCGTGCTGAACTCTGATCCTCTCAGATCATTACCTTTTATGTTCATATTGGAGGTTTTACACACTCTGGCAGACTGTAGTGCCTCCGGGATAGTCACCTGCTACAAGCATTTCACATCTCATCGGTTTTATGCAAAGAGAATTCCTTGTTCCTATGAAACTGTCACACATTTTTAGAGTGTGAACTGTGAGCAAGACCACTTGCATAATCATTTCATTGCTTAGACTTCTGGCATTCTCTATTTCATTAAGTTTAGAAGAAAACTAAAATAGTTGACACTGTAGACTTCAGCAATCTACAACTATTTCAGCAATCTAAACCACTGTTTTAAACATGGATGGCATATACATTTGCCTGATGGCTTGTTGCTTACTGCAAGTGCTCATTGCTTCATGTTGCTTAGCAAATATTGATTTATTTCACCCCTTCCTCTTTCTCTTGCTTAATGATGGTTACTGATGTAGTAGAATGCAGTACTGCAAGTCCAGGGTGCTCTTGATCCCTAATTGTTGCTAATAGTAAGGGGTACAAAGGCTGTTGTTGCCTATCTCTTCTGCAAGAGTTCGGGTTATGTTTTTTTATGAAATATTCAGTTAGTTGTGTGCATGCCCTGACTTCTCTTACTCTGCTTTCTTCCAAAACCATTGATGAGCATCTGTGTTGACTAGATATTTTTAACCATTTTTTTTAATTTGTTTTCATCCAGAGCCTTGTAGACACATAAGCATCTATTGTGTATCTAGGGAGAGATCTCTGTTAAAGTTTGTCTTTTCTTTTATTTACCCTCAGCTCTGCAATTTGGTGCATTAGAACAAATGGACCCGTTTACATTATTTCTCAACATGTATCACAGGAAAACCTCTTCTGATGAATGTGACAAAACACATATGAGGATCAGATACAATAATAAGAAATGATTGTTTTGTATCCCTGCAAGACATTGTTTCCTCCGTTTACATGCTACCTGGATGTTTTTTGTAATGCTCAAGATTTTCCTAAAAATAACTAAAGCACATGAAGGAGGAGGAAGGGAAAAATGGAAGAGGCTGAGTATTGAACTAAATGTACTTGACTGGATTAACAAAGCAGCTGGGCTAGAATGTGTGCTTTCAAAACAGCTCCTTAGTAAAATTTGTTTTTTTTTTTTTTTTTCTTCCTCTTGGCAACAATCTTTTTCTTCCTGAGTTCAGGAAATGGAGAAACTAAAAACCTTGCATCAACTTTATGGAGAAGAAACTTTCTGTTAGTGGCCTGTAGGGATGATGGGCTATGTATTCCACACTAATGGTTATGTAAATGCCATCATCTTTTCTAGAAGTTAAGAGCCTTTATAGAAGAGAGAGAAAGATGAGATGCAGATTTCTGTGTTCATGCTTTGTGAGGGCATATTGGTAATTTTGGCAACTTACGCTGCTATCTTTGAGCTGGTGGTAGCTTTTGGAAACTCAGAAATGAAAGATTTGTGAGTTTCTCAGTAAAAAAGGAAAATATTTCAAACCAAAGACATCAATTTAGACACATGTAGAAGAATTCTATTGCCAGAATAAAACAGTTTATTACCTTTAGGTCCTGTATAAATTGTTGATAAACAGGGAGGCAACTAGACTTTAATTATTACACTGTTGGATTATTATTCTGGTGGACCTTTTCTTCTGAAATGTCTTTAGCCAGGATATTTTTACATTGTCTCGTCAGAATCAAGAGCCAAACACTGTTTAGGATTATCTCTGCTCATTGCTAATGAGGATTTTGTAGGGAAGTAATGGCATTCCCTCCAACTTTGGCTGGGGAACTAAACAGTATTTCAAGATGGAAAACAGTCAGTTCTGTGTCTTCACCCATCTGAAACACTGCAAACTAAAATCTGCTTTCTGGATTTGCATGAGTGAAACTGGGATAAACCAAACCCAGAGTTCTTAATTGCCATTGTTTTTAAAATCTCATCTTGAAGCTCCATGTTCTCTGCTGTTCATAACTGATTATCTAAAAATTGTATCATTTTCATCACAAGAATCTGTTCATAAAAATGAAATGTATAATAATGTATATTAAAAGGGAAGTGATTTTTCTATTTTATGTAGGCTTTTTTTTTCTGGCTGGCTTTTCATTTTTCACTGATTATATGGTTCATATGAATAACAAAATAAGCTTGTTGATATAGCTCCAAATCAAATGAGAGTAGGGTTTTGATTATTGAAGTCTGTTTTGATTACCTGCATCAAGAAATATTGTCATTAAAGAAGCCCTCAAGTGTTTTAACTCCTACAGAATGCTTTAATGGTTGTACATACACATGCTAGTATATGCAAAAGACCCTTCCATTATGCTTATGCATTAGTCTAACTTTATAGATGTGTGTATGTATGTGTAGGTATGTATACATACATATTAACACAGATGTGTATATATACACTCATACTTTTTATACCCTAGGCCCTATACTACAGTCATGGCAAGGCCCTTAGCAGTGCAATTTTTAGTAGACTGCTTAAAAATTACTGAAGCTCAGGGGTATTCATTGTCTTTACATGTAAATATGTTGAGGAAGGAAATTGGGCAAGCTTGCGTACAGCCTTTGTAGTGTGTGTGTCTGAAATGCAGAAAAAAGGTATTTTCTGCACTTTTGCTTTGGTGTAAGAGTAGACTGTTTCAACATCTGGTGTATTTTTGCCTTTCCCTAACTTTGTTTCTTCTGTTAAACACTAATCACTTTCCTAATCTGTTCTAGGGAAGGTCTTAATATGTTCCCAAGTAATTCTTATTCAGTATTGCGTTTCTTTTTTCAGCCAGCTTTTCTCCATCAATGTTGATGCTGGACAAGGTTTTCAAAGCTACTATTAGATGTTGCATTAACTAATAACACTTTCAAACCGGATGTTGACTTGTGCACAGAACAGTCCCTAATATTCTTTCTTTTCCCATTCTCTCCACTCCAGGCATCACATACGCACGATGCAATCACAGAGGCGGCCCAGCTGATGAAAGAGGCTGTGGATGACATAATGGTTACCTTAAATGAAGCTGCCAGTGAAGTAGGCATGGTTGGTGGTATGGTAGACTCAATAGCAGAGGCAATGAGCAAGGTGAGCATAGATATTTAGAATGCTTTTTGCCTTGCATCTGAAAGCTGATCCACAGTGTAGCAGCTGAAAGAGCTAGTGCTAATTCATTTCAGCGACATGTGATAAATGACACACTACCCCAGTAAACCTAAAGAATATTTGAAAAATAGCACGGATTTCAAAATCAAACTGATATGTGGGATGGATGTTCCATTACCAAAATAGACAGCACCAGTGGGTAGAATTGTTTTGGAAGATTATTCTATTCAGTAATACACTGGTAGTTAGGAAAAATAGAAGAAGCAAAATTAAAAGCCTAGATGACCTAGGTTTATCACCATATTTAATTATCTTTTAAATTAGTCTTCTAAGTGATCAACAAGTCTGTTTTGGGACAAACTCATCCCAGAAGGAAGATAGCAGAGACTGAAGTGTTTTGCTACTTTCTGTAAAGTGTTGTGCTGGAAATGTACAATTGCAGAAGGCAAACGGGCTGCGCTGAACCAAAAAACTGGCTTTTCCTGTCTCAAGTTTTTGGCTCTTAAAGCGTTAAGCATTGCACATTAACTTTTAGATTAGCAGAGTACCAAAGGTGGTTTGAACTTGCACAAAAAGTTAATTTTGAACTTGAAAACACTGCACTGTAAATTCTGTACAAGTTGTATTCTATACTGACATTGGGCTAGGTCTTTTCTGAGTTTTCCCATACATGCTTGTGCACTGATTTTATATATTTAGAGATATTTTATAAGAATTAACATACAATACAGTTTTAATATTAAGTGGAAGATGTTATTTATTATGAGGTTATTTCTTTCATATTTTTCCCTCTTTCATGGAGCTGGATGAAGGTACACCTCCAGATCCCAGGGGAACATTTGTTGATTATCAGACCACTGTGGTGAAATACTCTAAAGCCATTGCTGTAACAGCACAAGAAATGGTAAGAAATTTGGCTAGAGATAGTAAAAGCTGTTGTGCACACACAAGGAACATGAAATGCTTTACACAGTGTTACATACAATGTTGTGATATTGATTTCCAATACGCCTATCTATATAGGGGTAATCAACAAGAGAGGTTATGGTTTTGTAGATTTAACTGTTGAGTCTTAGTCGCACAATGGAAGGGGTGGCTGTCCAGAAGAGGAGTGCTGGGTCTCTGGGTTGTCTTCTGGCTATTCTACAAAGCCCTCTTTTAAAAAAAAAAAAAAAAAGTGGTATTCTAACTTGTCATTTTGTCCAAGAAAACCAGTATGGAAACAGATGGCCATCAAGAGGCTAAGTCACTACTTGGCAGAATGTAGTGGGATTCACTGTGATAGGGAAATACACTTTTCGGGAATAATTATAAGGAAGCAAAAAGAAATGGTTGTTAATTTGGGGGGAGAGAAGTTAGGATACTATCAATGCTTGATTCTATCAATGCATAGCTTTTATCACTTGCATCAGCATGGGCCTGGAGACAGATTTCTGTTTTAAGTTTTAGCAGAGTTTATAACTCTCCCTCCTTTGTGAGAAGTTTGATTTGACCTGAAACCTGATTCTGTTTGAAACAAGGTTTGTCTCTGCCAGAATATTTTATAACAGAGTCCTCTAAAAGTTGAAAACAGGCCAATCAACTCATTTCATTAGCTTCATCATGAAGCAGTCTACTAGCACTACTTAAAAGCTGTCTGGCCAAGTTTCTGTTATTTTAATGAAAAGGTATCTAACTTGGAAGTTGGTGGTGATTTTAGCTCTCTGGCCTAAGACCTGTATAGTGAAATGTAAGCTGAAATACTTTTTATTTGGCTTTTTGTATGAGAAATTAAAAAATATATATTTCAACATGTTTTGATCAGCCCTTCATTTGTTACTGAAATCTTGTCCTATGTTTCTTGTTTATTTAGATTAGCCCTTCACAGTGTTTGCTTATTGTTTAACTTTGCCCATGAACTGAGATCAGATTTTTATGAGACCACTCTAATAGTTATAAATATGGATCAAAAGGTCAAGTTTCTGTTTTCTTGGATTTCTGTAATTTAGCTGGATTAAAAAGAAAAAAAGAGGAAACTTGCTTAATCAAGTCTGTCTTGTTTCAGTGATGTTTAAGATAACTAAGTTTTGAAGAGTTTGGGGGAGGGTGTTGTGTATTTGGGGTTTTTCAGAAGAATAAGGGAGGGGCTCCCTTGTATGCTAGGTAAAACAATTTTCTATGGAGATGTGCTTAAAAAATTTTGCGTTGCAGTCAAGAAAGGTTGATGATACTGCAGTCTATGATAATATAGCTTATTTGCAAACAGTAGGAATTTGTCCAAAACTAGTTTTGCTCCAAAGATGGAATATCATGGGTTTTGCTAACATAAATTGAGGAAAGAAGAAATATCTTTGTATAAAAGGTAGGTTTTCCTGGAGAGGTGTTTTTTTATACTGACGTTCTACCAAGGCATTTTGCATAGTTCTAGTTATTCTTCTTTGCCCTCCTTCCCATATCTTTATAAAAGATGAGATGTTCTGCCTTGATCCCAAGAATTTTTCCGTTTCCATGTCATGCCAGCTGAGACTGACACAGACTAGCTCACCTTTGACAAAATGAAGGGGTGGCTGTGAAAGACAAGACCTGCTTCCCCATCCAATCTGAGTAACTCTAGCTGGCCTATTCCCTCACTATGTTAAAGAGTGAATTACCACCTCTAACTGCTCCTCTTTGATTACTCCGTATGTTCTGCAAGTGCCTGATTATCATGACTCTAATAAAGCATGTTTGCTTGAGTTTGCTCATGGAATTCTTGCTGGGAGGCAGATCCCTTAAAAAGCAAGTGTTTTTCCCCCATTTCATCAGTGTGGCCAAACAAACGAGTGTGCTTCTAGGCTGGAGTGTATTAACAAGTTATTCTCATGCCTGTCTTTTTCTTTTTCTTTTGCCTGTGTTCTTTTTTCAGATGACTAAGTCGGTTACTAACCCCGAAGAGTTGGGAGGACTTGCATCACAAATGACCAATGACTATGGGCATTTGGCTCTCCAGGGCCGGATGGCTGCAGCTACAGCTGAACCAGAGGAGGTCTGCAGTTTTTAGACCTCTTCGTTCTATGTACACAGTGGTGTCAACATAGGTGTTCTTTTACCATAGGTGATAAAATAAATGCAGAGCAAAATATCAAGGGAAATTCACCTCACAGAGCTGCAGTCATCCCCAGGTCTGATACATCTCTTGTATGGTCAAAAAGATAACTGGTTTGGAACCATGTGGTAATGTGTTTTCTCTCACATGTATCTGAGATGATTCTAAAACAAATGCAGTAAATGCATTTCCAGGCAGGAGAACTGCCTTTGCTTTGCTAGCCACTTGTCTGTGTGCCAGAGATGTCCGTAGCATGTGTGCTCTGTTTGATATGTGGAAGGATGTGCTACTTCTGCCCCACTCCCACTAGAAATGTGGGGCAGGACAACACATCTGTTTTTCAAAGGAATTTTAATTGGCCTAACATTGCTTTGTTGAAACCATGCCATGATTCAAGTCAAAATTGTAGATGCAGTTTGGCTATACA
Source organism: Apteryx mantelli (assembly GCF_036417845.1). NCBI lineage: Eukaryota > Metazoa > Chordata > Aves > Apterygiformes > Apterygidae > Apteryx > Apteryx mantelli. The sequence continues at coordinate 20,930,012 of NC_089992.1, forward strand.
GATTTCTCTCTTCAGATCTATGTTTTCAGTAAAAATGTAATTTAATGCATCAAGCATGTGCACCAAGACCAGAATTCTGAGTTTGTTTTCATTGGATAGAATGGAGCAACTGGTGTAGCAAAACTGTACATCTTTTCAAAATGGCATGAAATCATTACTTGTGCACATGGGTGTGTAAGGAAGGGAATTAGGTGTTACTGTAAGATGTTTTCAGTGAACATTCAAAACTTTAAACAGGTTTAGTTTCTGTTTCTCCTAACTCCTCCTGTTGCTCTTGATGTATGGAAAGTATCTAGGGAACAAGTTTTCTGCTAGGACTGCTATGAATCATCCAATTTTTTTTAAGAAGCATCAGGGACTATACAAAAGGAATAAATTTTTACTGTAAAAGTGTGGGTTCTCATGCTATAAGCCCTGTTGTAAAAATTTTCTGCTTGAAGAACAGAAACCTCCAATCAAAAGCTCAGTTCAGCTTAAGAAATAGACAACTTGAACAGCTGACAACTCTGTAGACCAGAAAAGAATCTCCAGAATGTCTTGGGGATATCACTTGCAGGCAACTTGCAAATATAAACAAACTCTTTATTATAATATTTTCTTTAAGTCTCATTTGGCTTGATGAATTACAAATACACTTTTTGTCTTACTGACAAGCGATTTCAAGTATATCTTGCTGTCCTGAAAGTGAGATGCAGAAAGAAAGTAGCAGCAAAGTTGTCTTTTGCTGTTGAGCATCTTTCATATCTTAGCATCAGAATATGATGGGGGGGAGTTTCCCCACAGTTTGAGCTCCTCATGCTAATTGAGGAATACATGCTATTTGCTTCAAGTGTATTAACCAATTGCAGTAGGTGCTGCAGTTTTGCTCTGAGCAGAATTAAATAAACCCCCTCTTTTAATTGAATTCCTGTGGAGAATAATTCCTTATGGGGCATAACAAAGCTTTGGTGAGTTGGGGTGAGGGGATATCTCACCATCACCAGATGTATCAGATTATCCAGACAAATGACTTCCAAAGAATTTTTTTCACTTAGTAATTACATTTCACCACTGAAAGATCATTCAGGTGTTTTAAATATCCTGATGCCCAGTTGCTAAATGAAAAGCAATGGCTTGTGTTCAGCTTGATATTGTTAAATAGAATGACCCTCATGCATGTGAGTTTCTGCTTGAAGTAGAAATAATTTCATTTGTGAAACTAATGGCTACGGTTCCTGCTTCCTTGTTGATCCAAACAGAAAATTATTTGCCTGAGTACATGCAGGTACTAAAGCTAGCACACATTTGTGAACAGGGACCACACAGCTTATGTTGTAAGATTAATAATAAACCAGAAGCAGTGAGGGCAGCTCTTGTCAGTGTTTCACATGTGGTCAGTTCTGGAAAACTGAGAATGTGTGTGATATTCCACAAAGAATGAACCAAATCATATATTCTTCAGTCCCATTTGAGTAGTGTAGAGCAAATGCATGCTTTTTACCCATCCTAAATGCCTTGAAACCAGCATTGTGTTTATTTATTCACTTTGCTTTTACTTCTTTTTCCCCTGTACCTCCTTTACCATCTAGATAGGGTTCCAGATCAGGACTCGGGTGCAAGATCTTGGTCACGGCTGTATTTTCCTTGTACAAAAAGCTGGAGCCCTCCAGATTTGCCCTTCAGACAGTTACACCAAAAGGGAGTTGATAGAATGTGCTCGTGCTGTGACTGAAAAGGTGAGATGCCCCTTGTATTGCCCCACAGTGTCTGTCCACCACATTCCCCCATGAAGTAAATTAGTCAAATTATACGGGTCCGAATTTTTTTTTGTACTTTACATTTATACTACAATACTGGAATTATAGCAGCTGAATTACAGTAACTTTTTACTTTTGTGTGCAGTACAGTCACAGATTCATGTACTAGGCTAGTCCTATTCTTGTTCATGTCTTGTAACAAAGCTGTGGCCTGATACCAGAGGGAGGCTAGTCCAAAGCCAATCCCTGAAAAATAAGATGGTAATGTTATCTTATGAGGCACTCCCTGGGAAAGAGTATATCCATAGTTGTTATGCTGAGGTTGGTTGAGGACACATTATTTCACGTAGCAACGTCCTCCCTTTCATGCTAACCCACTTAGATCCGCATGTTCAGATTGTCTGGCTTTTCTTGGTCTTTGAAAACAGATGCATTTCAAACTGTGCAGCTTGCCTTTAGTAAGCCTTTTTGACTTCTCTCCCTTTTGTTGGCCATGAAAATTGAAAGTCAAGTGTCAGTTCCATTTAGGTTTCACCAGATATCCCTTTCTCAGCCTGTGTTAATATGCTGTCAGCTGTATGGCTGTTTTGCCATGCCATGACCCAGGAGTATCAGCAGTCCTAAACTTATGCAGGGGCAGGCTGTATCTTAAGTGTTAAAGCTCAAAACAAGATTACTAAATCAAGGAAACTGTCCAGGGAGAAGTTTGAATCTGAATACACCATCAGGAAGAGTTGTTGTATTTGAGATACATATCCCCACATGTGGATCCTTTTTGCAAAAGCCATATTTAGGACTGTAATATGGCATAAGGATGGCATCCCAGCTACAGAGCTTTGTAAATAGAATGTTAATTGGATGAAATAGAGAATTATAGCTTTTATAGTAGACAAAAATGTTGATAGATGTAAAGCTAGATATTTTCGTATGTTTTTTTTCCTAATACAATAATATTTTAGTATTTGAGTTCAGAGAGTATATACCTTCCATTTGTCTGGCATTACAGTTGATACCAAGATAACTTAAAGGCATGATTTGGTGTTTGCCTGTGCTATTAATGTATTTTGTTGCTGACATCTATCTTGACAGAAGTTCACTCCATTGTGTGTGACTGTATTTCAGGGAAGTTCGAACTGGTGCTTCATCCTGTGATGGAGAGGGAGCTTCCTTCTGTCTGAAGAGCAGAACTGCTAGCTCTAGTCCCCCTTAATTTGAGACAGTCTTGAAGTAATCTGGGGCCAGACTGCTAACTGCCCTGGTGAAGAACAAAACCTTATGCTTTTGTCCTCTTTCCTTAATCCTGTCTAATTCCCTGTGTCTATCATAACCTATTTCATTGCCCCTCTTACCTGTAGCCCATGGAACAGTTCCTGCAGAGTACTCTTCTAGATGGGCCCACAGTAGTTTCATTAGCCGAAATTCCCAGCTTCTCCCTGCTGCCATCTGAAAGTACTGAAGGTGCCAAGTGTGGTAACGCCGTGGTTTTGTGTGCGTGTAGGATGCATTTGATCTAAAGGATCGTTTAGATGCAGGTGTTTGTTACCAGATGGTAGCTGGCTTTCAGTGACCATTCCCTGAGGGGGAAGTGGAGTGACGGTGGTATCTTAACATCATAGCACTGCTGTGTGGCAATGTACAGCAAGAGACATCGGCTCTGGGCCATTGTGGTGGTGTCATGTTTCGTGCAAGTCGGATGTTTATCAAAAGGAGAGATCTCGCCTCACCTCAGTAGCAGGACCATATGAGTTATATAACATCAGCTCATAGAGATGCACCTTCTTTAATATTGTCTATATAACATCATTGAATCACAAAGAGTTTTTCATCCTTATGATCATGTTACCAAGCAGTGCCAGAAATCACAGAAAAGTAATTTTGACACTAAAGTAAATGCAGCTAGGTCCTTATTGACTATACAGAGTGTTGCAAGATAATTGGAATTCTTATTTATTGTACCTGGAGAAGCTTTTCCTTTCGTATATGGAAGATGAGTGCTTAAACTATTGATTGTGGAGTACCATTATTTATACGCAGAGCAGATGTAGTTAAGGCTTTGATCTGCTCCTTTATTGTGTACCATGCCTGTCCTTGCATGAATGACAAATGCCAATAGCAGGCTTCCTACTATGGAAAAAATGATCAAAATGACTAATGCACAAACAGAGCAAGCAAGGGAAAGGGGAAAGAGGTTTATTAAAACTTGCAAAAATAAGACTGCAAAATGAATTTCACTTATTGTTTTCAATATAAATTTACATTGGAAGAATTAGCTTAATTCAACAGCAGATAATGGGGGCTTTATTTTAACGGCCACCTTGTTTTATGTTGTTTCCAGGTTTCCTTAGTTTTATCTGCCCTTCAAGCAGGAAACAAAGGCACGCAGGCCTGTATTACTGCAGCCAGTGCTGTGTCTGGAATAATCGCAGATCTAGACACCACCATCATGTTTGCTACTGCTGGAACCCTTAATGCAGAGAACAACGAATCGTTTGCAGACCACAGGTCAGTGTAAATGGAAAAGATGGACGAGCATGTGCATGGGGGAACAGGCAAACTGGCAGAAGGAAAGGCACATGGGGATGCTTTTTTCAGCTTTATTGTCCTGGCAATCTTTCTAAATTTCCAGGAATGAAGTGAGATGAGGCAGTGGGGTATTGGTAGAGGATAACAAACTTCACTTTGGTTATTTGTGTGAAGGAAGAATTTTAAACAGCTGAAGAATATGTGCCAAGAGAACTTCAACAGAAGACCACACTCATAGCAATATTGGGGGGGGAAGTGGGGCGGTGGCGGGTAATCAAGCCATTTTGTTGCATAGGCTACCCTGCGCTGTCATTCCAGTAGGGAAAATTAGCTGTCCATGACACTGAAGAGGAATCTTTAATACACTTTTTTTCCACGAATTGTTTTTCATTTTCTGACTGTTTGTGTTGCTAAGTAATGCTTATGGTTAACACTGTGTGGACAGGAGTGCTGGAAATGGCACAGCTGTGCCACACATTCTCTCCTTTGGGAGTGAGAACACAGTTTTTCCTTCTAGTAGCATCTGGAATATAATAATCCCACTGCATTTTTAAGAATATTGAGATTTGCAGCATCTGACTTGCTTCCTTTGCAGTAAAACCCAGGGCTTCATAGTAAAGACACTGAATTATTGCTTAGTAGCCTAATTGGCCTACACAGTTGTTGCTTGTCCAGCATTTATTTTCCACCTTGCCATTACTCAACAAATAGGAAAGGTGCAAAGATATGCAAGTTGCTGCTATTGTACAGAGCTCAAATCAGGGCTTGTTTGCTTTAACCTCACCAGGTTAATGAGTTTATTAGTTGCTTTATAGGCAGATGTTGAAGACTGGGCCCCAAATGGTTTCATCTTTTAAAGAACGGTGAATTATAAATATCTTTTTAGCCCATTTACTTAAAACCAAACAAACAAAAATAGAAAATCTAATGGGTTTGACCAGCAGTGAATGCCATGTCTTTTGGTGTAGATTTGGCTTGTTTGGTGTAAATTTGGCAGTTTCTTCTTGTTCCAAAACATCTTAATGTTGCACCAAAAATTTTATTCTTGCTCTTCAAAGCAGATTTCTTGTTTAGGAAGGAGGCAGGCGAGCAAGTTGTTTTGAGACTTGAAAACTTTTCATGTTGAAGAGCATAATTTAACTCTAGGTTAGACTGGTGAATACTGTTTTTAAGTTTTTCTTTTAAATCCCTTTGAACATAAATTATGTATACTAGCTGTTAAGTGTTTGATATGAAGTTTCTAGACTAAAAAAAGAAAAAAAAAAGATATTCTCAGTTTAGCTAAATGAAGATGAATGAAGGCCTTTTAGCTCCTTAATATGTTACTTAGGGTGGCACCACTGGAATTTAATGCTTAACTCTGGAATTACTGACTGTCTCTCCATTACAGTGAGTGACTTTGAAAATGGTGGAAGCTGGCTCTTCATGCAGGTGCCATTAATTTTTAGGCTGACACTTTATATAAACAAGATTCTAGTTCTCAAACTCCCAGTTAACTGCTTTCTTTTATGAAGTGCTTACTCAGAATAGTTTCTTTTCACACAAATGTTGCTTTAGATTTGTTTGCCCAATGTGTGTGGGAGGGGGTGCAGAGGGCAATGAACCCTGCATTAGTCGCATTCTCTGCACCTTTTGTCATTCTTGCTACGACCTCCCTCACAAATAATTTTCTTTTCCATACAATATACGTGTTAAGGTGGACATTTGACAACTGTTAGTTTCCTTGCAGCATTGCCACATTTTCTTTGCATGTTAAAAAACCCATGCGCTCTACCTTCATTGCCTTATCTTGGTATTTCTTTTCAAGAGGAGGTTATTTCACTGAACTGCCTTGTATCTTTTTGTATTTACAGCCTGAAACATAATGCAACTGTGTTAAAATGGTTGGAGGGGGTTTTTTTGTTTGTTTTAATTGCAACCCAACTTGTGGTACTAAGATTATCATGAGTAGACACTGGTATGATGACTTATATCAGCTCTTTTATGTAGCTGTTAGTCAGGATAACATTGAAAAGCACGTTTTTTTCCTCTTCTTTTTTTCCACTCTCCTGCTTCCTCTTTTCCCTTACAGGGAAAACATCCTGAAAACAGCAAAAGCTTTAGTTGAAGATACCAAATTGCTGGTATCCGGTGCTGCCTCAAGTCAGGACAAACTGGCCCAAGCAGCTCAGTCATCAGCTAATACCATCACCCAGCTTGCAGAAGTAGTAAAACTGGGAGCAGCCAGCTTGGGATCAGATGATCCTGAAACACAGGTGAGATGTTTAAGATTTTTGTGATGTTCTTTAAGAGACCAGGGGAGTTGAAAGAAGTAGAAAGTGGGGGTAGAGAAAGAGTTTTCATTTAATAAGATTTTGTGGGACTTGTACTTTCAAACAACACAGTAGAGTTTGTCCTCTGGGATTTTTTCAGGTTTAGTCAGGTATTGCTTCCCCCCCCCCCCCCCCCCCCCAATACACTCAAGAGCCTAACACATTGAGTGGAACTAGACAAGCCGCTGTATAAGCCTTTTCCATGTATTTCATAGGTGTGTTGTTGCTGGGATGCTTTTGGCAAAGTGCGTGGGGGGGGGGGGGTTGTTTGTTTTACCAAGTCAGGGCCTCCTGACTCATCCTTTGAAAAGCTATTTTGTAGTAAATAGATTGCATCAGTTAAAAGCTATTCATTGAGCTTACAACTGGGCTGTGCCCTGTGTGTTATTTTTATAGGCCAGCAGGCTCTTGGGCTTCTGTAGCTATATCTGAATTGTTTTTAATTGAACTCAGTAACTTAAGCCTTCAGTGTGGATTATGTCATATATTTCTTCTGTTTCTTGTTTGGATCTTGGTGAAATGGAGGTTGACAAGCATGTTGCAGATGTGCCTGTGTTGGCAAATTAATTTGAAAAAATCCGTCTGAGGCACTGAAAGGGTTATGTATCCTGTTTCGTTTGACCTATACCATTCTAGCGTGAACTTCAAAGATATTGCTCTGCAGGAAAACCCTGCTGAAACTTTTCTTATGGAAAGATTTCCTTAAACTAGCAACGTAGACCAGTGTAAAACATTTATCACACATTGTTTTTTTTCTCTATGTAAAAGCTGAGAATACAATACTTGGAATGAAAGCTATTATGCAGGAGTAATTATTTATTTGGAGAAATTTTATATTGCTGCTTTATAATATTCTGAAATCAGGTTCAGAGAAGGTTAAGCTGAAGTAGTAGGCACGTTGTATGTCTTAAATGGAGCATTTCTAATAGGTTAGCATGAGATATCATCACATCATTTTTCCATGGAAGCAAAACTTTTTTACATGGTGTGATAGAGCTTCAAATGTCTTGCTGTGCAATGCAGGCAGTTGAACAAGGAAACTTTCGGGGAAAAGAAAAGATTTTACTTCTGTATAAGTTAGTGAAGTACAAACAGGCTGAAATGAAGCTGTGTTCCTATTTTTTTTAAATGCTACAGAAATGCAGGTTTTGAAGTGATTGGTCCACAAATCTCTTTTTATTTTTTCTGAGCTTTTCTGTTTTCATGCATATGTAAACTTTTTTTAACGAACAATTGTTCTGGTATTGCCGAATTCCAGCAAGATCCTTACATGTCTGACCTTCTATTAGTGGAAAGGACAAAGGAGAAGGATTTGGAGTAAAGAATCTTTCCAGTAATACCCTAAAATAATTAATAAGGCTGTGATAGTATCTGTATTTTGTCTAGGAATTGTATCTTTCTTTGATCTTGGTTTTAGGAGGCAATATATCTATATTTGACTGTAATGCCAAGCAAGTTATTCAGCATTTAATTCTGTAGGGCTTCTTACAGAGATTCAACATCTTTTTCCCTGCGCAAAAGTGTCCCTTAACACCTAGCAAGTACACTTGATCTTTTCAGTAGCTAATTTCACAGCTGACAGTGAAAGGTGGAATCAGACTGTAAGCCTATAATCTCTCTCTCTTTTTTTTTTTTTTTTTTTTTTTTTTTTTTGCTGTCATCCCACTTCCATCCAATGGTGTTGAACACTGAGAAGAGTAATCGTCTTTAAGGGAGGCTCATAGGAGGGAAATCCCACCTGCAATCAGCATTTGAGTTTCTTCACAGGAAGTTTCTGACCAGTGTCTGAAATACCATAGTTATAAACATGGCTCTTCATTTTGCAGAATATGGCATGTTTTACTGGGGTAGAGGGTGGTGGTATTTGTATATCATATAATCTTTACCTACCAGCACTGAGTTTTGTTTAGGAGTTCTGTAAAAAGCATGCTCACATCCACACTTCCTTCTCTTGACTGAGCCTCACCTCTGTGTTTCTCCTTTCCATAGGTTGTCCTGATCAATGCTATTAAGGATGTTGCAAAGGCCCTTTCTGATCTCATTGGTGCTACCAAAGGAGCTGCCAGCAAACCAGCAGATGATCCATCTATGTACCAGCTGAAGGGGGCTGCCAAGGTAAAAGTTTGGTCTTGCATTTTATTTGAAAATATTTGTAGCATCACTGTTGCTAAACATCTAAAGCTTGGATTTCAGCAATTTCTGATTCACTGAAATCTCATCTTTTTCACTAGCATCCTGGGATGATAGAGCTAGGTAATGAGGCAATTGAGTTTCCAAGAAAACTGTGTTTTTGTAGGCTGTAGGGTGACTTTTGTGGTTTTGGTGAAAGAGCTCTAATCTTTCTGAAGAAAACCCTCCTTCTTCTGCAAGCCTGTGTCACTAAGGGTGGGTTTTTGTGCTCAGGCTAAGCATGTTGGTGTGCTGCTTAGATTAAAAAAGGTTGAGTTGTGTGTTCTGCAGCAGGCTATCGTACACTTCTGATTCCTTTCTCCTAGAAGACGTTTCCAAGAAGCACGTAAGTGTCTGAGCTCAAACCTCGCACTGATTCCACCGCACTTGCTGTGATATCTTTGTGCTTTAATTTCCCTGTGTCTGAGATATACTATGACATTTGCCTCACAAGCATCTTGAAGTTTAGTATCTACAAAATCTTCCCGTATGTGGAGATTTAGGCAGTGTTACCTCTGAATTCTCCTATTATGAGTGTGTCATGGTGGCTTTCATCTTTCTGCTTGGCAGCAAGATACTGTACGCCCGTGTCTGTTGCCTGCTTGAAATACCTGCGCCTCTGTTGCTTTTGGAGCAGATGAGAACAGTGCACCGTAAAGGCACTCCTTAAAAATGACCCAAGAAAATGATCTCATCAAGAAAGCTAGTTGCTTATTTGCCCTTCTGCTTGAAGGGCTATCTGTGTTTTCAGTCCTAATTGCCAGGAAGCTGGCCTGCCTTTTTTTTTTTTTAATTCTGAAGAACTCCAGTGTGCTGATAAGGCATCACTTGTCTGTCAGCATGCTGGGGTATAGGGAAAGGCATAGCAATCACAAAAAGAATTGGGTTATTCTGCATCTGAACTACTGGGTTTGTTAATAGGAACAGCAGCACTGATACTGTCTCTGAATTGGGTTTGAGAGTGGTGTTTGTTCAGTTGTTTTTCTGGTTGCAGAGAATGTAATGAATCTCTCAAACATAATGTACCTGCATTCACATTTCTTTCTAGTTATAGTGTAAGCTGAGTGGGAAGAAAAGATGCTAAGATAATTAATCTGAATGAGAGATCTACCCTGGAAACTTTGTGAAGTTTTCATTTTTGTAAAATCTTTGCCAGGACACTTGTATTTAAGATGTCACCAGTCTGCAATAAGTTGTGCTACATTCTTCTAACTTACAGGGAGCTTTCAAAAACTGTGACCAACAGGAGAGGTCATACTTAGTCCCATAACCAATACAGTCTGTGCAGCCTCTTGGGCCGTATTAGAGGTACTAATGTTAGATAGCTTACTCTGTCTTGTTTCAAACCACCCTGCCTCTGAAAAATGGGAGGAAGGAATTATGCATCTTTTGGCTTTGCACCTCTCTTTTTCAGGTTATGGTAACAAATGTAACATCACTTTTGAAGACAGTTAAAGCAGTAGAAGATGAAGCTACTCGAGGTACAAGAGCTCTGGAGGCCACAATTGAGTACATCAAACAGGAACTCACGGTAAAGAATAGACTAGTCATACATGGCAGCTTTTGAAAGTATACCCTTAAAATCAAGCTAGGCTGCCCAGGGGCTTCTCAGGCTATGTTTTACTGCCCTATAGTGAGTTAGATGCAGTTTGGTCCCTACCACCTGTTGTAAATCAGCTCTGAAAGTACAATTACATGTCACTTAAGCCTATCTAATTTCAGATGTCACCAGTCCCCACTGTGAGATTTGAGATGCTACTGTCATGTAAAAATCTGGAAGCAACTGGTTCTTTGTTCTTTAGACATTAAGCTTTTGCTACTGATATTATTTTCTGAGTCAAATGCTATTTGCTTTTTATTGATCCTGGCTTTGGAAATGTTTCTTCAGCATCAAAGCCTTATTGCACCTGCAATTTAATCTTATTTCTATTTTTTCTTTCTTATGAAATCGTATTACCAGTGATAAATAACCTCATATCTAATATTTTGTCTGAGCAGGAATTAAAAACAGCATGGAATCTTCTCCCAAATTAGATGTTAGGCCTTGACTATTGTTTTGTTTTTGTTTTTTGGGTTTTTTTTGTCTTTAAGATAGAGCGGTATAACCTCCAGCTGCTGCTTTCAGTTAGTGTTTTCCTAGTATGCTAGTCAGTGACATAAATTAATACTTGTGGGTACATGAAGAAGCCTGTTTTTTTTCTTTGCTTAAAATAAATTTTAGAAAAAGATGCATAGACAGAGTCTTCATCAGAAAATATTTTCTTGTATAGTCTGTGAATTAAGAACTTTTATCCTCTAACTATGCTGACACAGTTTTAACTTGTCAAGCACTCTCCATAGAATATTTATTTTTCATTGCATGAACAATGCTGATGTAAGGAAGAAAAGAATTTTTATTAAAAATATACTAAAATAAACATTTGCGCACAATTATGGGCATTTCTTGCAGTGTCTACTATGCAAGTAGTAAAACCTCCTGATTTAGTACCTGATCTGGAATGCTCTGTATGATTTCTAGTGCATGGGATTGTCGTGCATCTGCATGAAGACCTGGCTAACTAAAAACAAAATTATAATCCTTCCCGTAATTCTGATCTAAAAACTGTCCAGATATATAGTTGAGTGGTTGTGCTTTATCACATCAGTTTTCCTAGTCTCGTGGTACCTCTTCTGAAATGTTTCTCCTCCTTTTTCCCTCTGTCAGCGTTACTACAGAATGGGCCGCTGCTGCTGCTGCTGCTGCTGCTGCTGCTGCTGTTGTCAGCCCTTTCACGGGGAGAGAAGCAGAGTGATGGGGGGGTACAGAGGTAGCCAGGATGGCGCACATCCTCAGTAAAGTGCCCCCTGCTTTACCTGGCACTCCAGAGGCTGAATTTGAGCTAAATTGAGGCGTTTCCTTCACACATCTAACTAGGCTTTATTTTTTAACATCGCCTCCATTTTTAGAGAGAAACTAGGAGCATGGGAAGGACCAGGCTAATGTTCGTCTAGACGTTTGGATTCTGTGGTCCCCAGCCTGCTTGAGGAGATGAAGAGATGCTCCCAAAGCATTGCTTGCTCTGTGTGTAGTGGAGAAACCTCTCCAGATTAATTGTGCCCTCTGAAATGCTCCTGTAGGGTAAAAGAATGGCAAGTAAATACAGAATAAAGCTTTGGAAAAGGAAATTTGAGCTTAAAAGTAAGGTTAACCAGCTCTTGTTGTCTATATCTTACCACAGTTAGTGTATTCTGGTATTCATAAGTGGTGTATATTTTCAGATCCAAGTGTCACGATTTACCCTGCACAATTATATCTTTAGGTTTCTAAGGGAGACTAAGTATAGCGTAAGAGACAATGCTCTACCCTCCTCCACCGCCACTTCTTTAAGAGCCATTTGAATATTTTATTGATGTTCTCGGTCTGTCCAGCACAATGCTGATTTTGGCAGAGAGGGCTTGGCAGGGCACAGCCTTTGCTGGGGAAGGATCCTCATGTGACTAGACCCACCTAGGCAGCAGTCAGGATGAAAAAGAGAATATAACTAAAGGAATATTTATTCTTTTGATACTGTAACACTCTGAACAGCAGTCTGTAAAAACTGTGATGCAGGTAGTTTAATGGCAGAGTCGTCCTTTGAGAGGAATGGGTTAACCTTCCACTGTGTGCTTCCCTCAGCTTGCTGTTTCCTGTGGTTGTCTGTAGGTGTGCAGGCTTATCAGGACCAGACTCAGGACAGGCATGAATGATATCAAACTACTCCAAATACGTCTCTAATTTCCTGCCATTTGAAGGCTGCTTCTAGCTGCTGTCTCTTTTTCGAGGGTTGAGTTGTTCTGCTTTGATTTGAAGGGGATCAGGATTTCCTTCTGCTTTCACTTCCAGGTGTTTCAGTCAAACGAGGTTCCAGAAAAGACATCATCACCTGAAGAATCAATCCGGATGACGAAAGGCATCACCATGGCAACTGCCAAAGCTGTTGCAGCTGGGAACTCATGCAGACAGGAGGATGTGATTGCTACAGCGAATCTGAGCCGCAAAGCAGTAGCTGACATGCTAACAGCTTGTAAGGTAACGATTCACTTCCTTGCCTAAGACGGATTTTTGTCTTTAAATCCCTTGAATGTTGGTTTCTGTTCCGTTTTATTAATGTTTTACTTTGCAGCTGAGAAAGTTAATGGTTATGATGATTTTAAGGTAACATCTGTACCAGAAAGGGTTTTCTGTGCTATGCCAAAAAAACCACTAATACTTGCTATTTTATTTTGGTGAAAATGAGAAGTTTTAATTGACCTGAGACTTTGTTGTTTTCTTCAGTCTTTCATTAAACTAGACGAGAATCTGTGCAAACAGTAGAATATAAGAATAATCCTAGGGTCAAAAATACAATTTTAATGTTTTAGGAGTCCATTGGTGAAAAGAATCATTCAGGTCCATTTTTAGTAGTCCTTTCCACCCTAACCAAACCTGCTGGTTTGCTCAATTTTTTTCCTGTGCTTTTGAAAAATGTGTTTTTCCATTGTACTAAAAATACTGATATTCTCTTTTCTAAAGTTGCATGAGCTGGGCAACTTTCTAAAACAGATCTCCAAAACTCTGTGTGCAAGGGCGTGTGTTTGCGGTACATAAATGGCTTAATATTCATTTGGCTTTGTTCTGATGGTATAAAGGTTTTAGCTGTAAATAAAAGTGTCAAGATTATGAAGCCCCTATTGACTAACTCATTTCTTTCAGTCTTAAATAGTAAAGTAAAAGTGCCTTTGTTTGTAAATGATATTTATTTACTTTACCTTTAAATGTGTGGAAAATGACAGGAAAATAATGGTGTTGTGTGAGAGGTGTGTGAAGTTGAGGATTTGATCGGATCCCTGCCTGGGTCAATCCTGGATGATTTTTTTGCCTAATGTTAGCAAGATGGAAGGTGTTGATTTGGTTTTTTAACATGATCATCATACAGAAGTGCAAGTTCTAATATAATTTAAAATTGGTTTTATAGAAAACCACTGAAGGAAATTTTTTACTTTGACTCGGTTTTCTTGCTGAGTTTTTAGCATCTGGCAGTCCTTGAACTCTTCATCTGCTTCAAGTTTTGATTCTAGCTTCTCCATGCCATAAACTCATAAGCTCAACAAAACAGAATAGCTCTAATTTGCATAGGAAAATTAAACCACCATGCTAATTACATGAGGAATATTCCAGCCTAATATGTCTTAGGCAGCATTCAGTTAATTGAAGCTTCTAACAGAGGCTGAAACACTTTGTAGTTGTGCAACATTATGACAAAAGACATCAATTCAGATGCTGAAACACAGTAAACATCCTTTAGCGTTGGAAGTGGCTAGTGTAGGCACACTTCTGTTTGGATCTCTCCAAACAGGCAGCAAATTCTCAGGAATGAAATCATCTGTTTCTAGAAGCGTTATATATAAACTTGTGCACACACAATATACAGCCTGATACATACTTTTAGACCTTTAATATTAAAGGATTAACCTTTTTGTTTACATTGCTCGCAGTTCTTGTAATGATTTTGCAGTTTATGCATTGCTTGTGGCCTACAACATGAAACTTTCTGCCAGCTGAAGAGCGGAGCTCTGGGATGCTGGAAAAGCACTTGTGATCGGTCAGGGAATTGCTTTGCAAAGCAGTCTGCAGAAGGAAAATGGCTGGGAATCATTTTACTTATCTGTAACAATATATCAAAAAGGAGTCCTTCTTGGACTATTCATTCTTTTATAAATTGGGCTTCAGTAACCTAAATAAGTAAGGAAAATTCAAGAATAATGGCTAGCTAGCTGTAATGTGGTTTAGAAGAGAAAAGACAAAGGTTCCCTTAGTCTAACAGATCTGGTTTGATCTCCTTAGTTTCCCTAAAGTCAAGAGAGGTTATTGGACAAACAGAAATAAGAGTCTAGAGGGATACTAATGGTATGCGCCACCAAAATGTAGGACAAAATAACTATTTCATTTAATAAAAACTTTTAAATAAACAGTTTCTACAAGATCTTACTTAGAAAATCCTGTTCCTAAAAATTTTGCCCTGGGAACTAGATACCTTATGGCATTAATTTCTACAAACTAATTACTGAACGTGGCATTTCCATGAAAGGCTGAGCCTCTTGAATTCTAAGGGTAAGAATCAGCAGTCTTAGCCTCGCTACACCATAAAAGCTGTGCAACCCTGTGCAACTTGTTTTTTGTGATATTTGACAGATAGTTCTTCTTCCTTCACAGTATGATGAAGCTAGTCCATAAAATAAGCAATGGAAGATAATCAGAATTTGATGTTCTTTGGGCTAAAACACAAACACAATTGTGTGTGTGAACTATGGTAGAATTCTATAAAACACAGCTCAGACTTCCCTGCTGTCAGTAATTTAAATTTAAGTTCCATTTCACTGCAACCTGCGTGAGGAAAGTAACGTAAGGGATTTGACTACTTAGTAGTTGTATATATGCTTGTGCTTTTTCTGCTATATGTGATTATACAGAGGTCATTACTACATCAACATTTATAAGTGGATACCATTTTGAAAAAAAATTAGGATGATTACTGTGGGATATAATGAACCAAGCCAGCTCTCATTAAAGTCAATGGAAACACTGTAATTACATTTACTGGAGGTTAGAGCAGGCCCTTAGATAACAATTCTTGTCTTTATTAACTATTTGTATAAAATAATGACTATTCAGGAACCAACCTGTGTATAATATCAATATTTTTAATGACCACTGTTGGAAAAGAAACAAGTATAGAAGGTCCATCAAAAGCATACAAAGTAATCTGAGTAATCACTTAGACTCTTACGTAGCCAGTAGATTGAGGGAAATGGTTGTTTGCTTTTACCCTGCCCTTGCTAGACTGCATCTGGATGCTGTGTCCAGCTCAGGCCCCCAGTAGGCGAAAGGTGCTGCTAAATGGGAGTGAGTTCAGTGACGGGTGAGCCGGGGTGGGGGCTGGAGCGTGTGCGCAAGGATATGCGGGGGCAGCGGGGCTTGCTCAGCCTGGAGGAACGATGGCCTTGGGGCACCCCCCAGCAGCCCTCTCCGACCGGCAGGGAAATGACTGCGAGCCAGGCTGTGTCCTGAGGTGCATGGCAGCACAAGGAGACGGGGTCAGCAACGGAAACGTGGGAAGCTCCGCTGCTCTTCTGCTATGGGAGTAATTAAGCACTGGGACAGGAGCCTAGAGAGGAGGTGAAATCTCCATCTTTGGAGGTTCTCAAGACCCAAGTGGGCAAAACCCTGAGCAGGTGTGGTCTGAATTTCATGTGGACCCGTCTTTTGGCAGGAAGCTGGACTTAGGTGAGCTCTCAAGGTCCCTCAACAGCAATGATTGCCTATGCTGTGACTGTTTCAGTTGTAGTACTTGAGTCAAGTGCTGCTGCCTCAGTGTTTTAAAAGCACATGGAGAGAAAATGAGAGTTGATGGTAAAGAGAGGCCTCCATGTAAGGAAATATGCATCTTGGGTCTTTGGACACATGGTTCAGTTTTGAGGTGCTCCAACACACTGTGCAAGTCTGGAAAAATAAAAACTTCTGTTACAATCCTACCTGGTATAATGAGATTTATGTTAGTTTGTTTGGCTTTTTAAAATGAATTTATGGCCTCTTTAGTCTGCTGTGAAGTGAATGGATTTGTTTTAAGATTCACTGAACCTTAAAAATGCTTCCTAAGTATTCTGATACCAGCCTTGGTTACATATGCAAAGCATAAAAGGAATTTGTATTTCTCTCTTATGGACAATTGCTATAATAGCATGTGTAACAATATTTAAGTGCAGAAGAGTTCATATTAGGGTACATACAATAAATTCATATGGAACACTGGGGTGCCTTCCAGTCTCTCTGAAAATGGAAAATCAGCTGTTCTGGGTTATTTGGACCTTTGAAACTTGTTTGAGGTATGCTGAAGGCAGCAAAAATCGAATCTTGTTTCCTCCCTTCCCCTTTTCCTCCGGATTTTACTTACTGATGATGAAGAGCTGATGGTGGCTAATGAGCACTAGTGGTTTTAGGCTCTGCTTCTTGCAAGCTTCCCAGCAGAGGGAGCCCATAAACCAGCTCATACTCCAGGCTGTTGCCAGCACTTGCTGGGGATGTTGAGGATTCAAGGGAGCCTCTGCTCACAATAAATGAGCAGCAAGATGATTTTCAGTCCTAATTGAGAATATGAGGCTGCAAGAGCAGAAGGGGGTGTTCTGTGAGAGGAAATGCTAAAGGAAATTCTATTTATCAACAACCAGCAGTTATGTTCAATAAAACATAGTCCCCAGTGACCTAGAAGCTCATTTTTGGAAATACAAGGCTTGAACAAGCTACAGTTTTCACTTTTTATTACGAATAAAATGGCTGAACCGGTCAGGCCTGTGTCAGACATTACACTTTCAGCAGTCCTGAAGTTAAAGAAACAACTCTGGTGCTTCTCCTCTCTATTTAAACATGCAGCTCTCACAGTGTTAAGAACCAATTGCTGTGTTAAATCCTTATATCAAGCTAAAGCCCATAATTAGCTTTTTATAATGTCTTAACAGGTAACACAACAGAAAGCAGGTAAGTTTGTTTGTTTTGCCTTTTTTCCACCTCATGTATAATAATAATATCCCAGTCTTCCTATAGCACTATTCATCTGTTGTTTGCAAAACTTTGTACAAGGAAGTGAAACATGATGTTTGTTTTGCGGAGTGGAGAAGGGAACAACGATGGTTGAACCACATGCCAGGCTGGTGGCCGAGCTCCTGCGTCCAGCCCGGCGCTTTGGCCTCCAAAGCAAATGGCCGTTCCTGGTCTCATTCCTTTCGGATAGGCTGCACAGGCTATGGAGGCTTAGAACAGAAAATGGTTTTAGCACATTTCTAACCTGGAAGATGTAAATGCCCACTTACGGATGGCAAAATTATACTTAAGATTTTGATTTTTGATGATACTAGTAGAAATGAAGAGTCACACTGGCACAAAACTTGCATGGTTACGCAGAGTATATGCACTCCCAGAGTCCATTCCAGCCCCAAGACCTTTTCCAAGTGTTATGTTTTTAGCAGGTGTGTCTATATCTGTTTTTAACTGGTGCAAAGAGTAGTATTAATACCAACAATACCTAATGATGGACTCTGAGAAAGAGAGAGATGTTGCACCCTCATAGAGGGGGGTGAGCTAATAAGAGGATATGTGTTTCTAATGCCCTTCTCAGCACTGGAGCTCTGCTGCTTTGCAAGCCCTGTTTGCTTGTGCCTTTGCAACAGAGATGGCTGGCTCAAATGTCACTCACATGTTACGAGGAATCTCTTCACTCCTCTTTCCGCTATCCTGTTTGTGTTGACTTCCTCTACTGGGAGCAGTTTTGGGGTGTTAATGTTGTTCTGCCTCCTCAGCAAGCATCGTATCACCCAGATGTGAGTGAGGATGTTCGAGAGCGAGCGCTGCGCTTTGGAACAGAGTGTACCCTGGGCTACCTGGAGCTCCTGGAACATGTGCTGCTGGTAAGGAGGAGCCTGTGTGCATGTATTGGATCCCTTCCAAGGAGCAAAATCTCTCTAAACTGTTTCTGTAGTGACTGCTAGTGACATGTTTTTATTAAGTTGTCTCAAGATTATGGTTATTTCATTATTTGGAAAAACAAACTAAAGCAAACTCAGCACTTCAGCTCAAAGTGCAAGAGAGAAAGAAGAGTGGAAGTACTTATATTGGACTGAATTCTGGAGCGGGTCTGGAGGCAGTAAGGGTGTTGACCTAAAAACGGTCCCTGATGAACTAAATTTAGATGCTTCTTCAATCTTCCTTTAAGCTTATGGTAAGCATTAGACATACTAGGCACATGCCTGTCCCCCAAACCAATGTGGCTGTGAGATCTTTATGAAAGCACCATCTTTCATATGCCTTTTGCAGTCCTGATCCCAGGAAAATAAGAGGCAGGTACCCAATGCCAGCCTGGCAACCGAAGCCAGCATCATCTCACAAAAAGTTCTCCAACTGTCACGACTTTGTTTTTGTTTTCTTTGGCCGGGGGGGGTAGAGAATCCAAAATTCTAAATAAAAATTCTGCACTGAAATCCAGACTCATGAATTCTGTATTGACTTGGCTTTTCTTGACCATGAATAAGTATCGAATAATACGTTGTTCCTCTGTTGCTGTAAGAATTGTAGGAAGGAATAATGTGCGTTAGAACCAACGTTTGTGAAATAGTCAAGTTTCTGGAGGTGATTTAGATCAGCTATCAGTTTCACAGACTCAAAGATTTCTTTTAAGTGGCTTTAGGCTGACGTATTTAAGCCTCCTAAACTGAAATTTGCACCCACTGGCTGCAGATCAGCATATCCCCAAGTCACATTTACTGCTGAGGATACAGCATGCCTAATCAATTAAACTAATTTGTTGAAATACGTGTAAAATAGAAGTAAAGTCACAATTATGCTTATGCTTGCCACTAGCAAGGAAAATAGTGCAAGAAAGACTGAGCTGCTTAATGTCATTTTTGGTGCTGTGCAGTAGTAAATGATTTACCATTAGATGTCTAATACATTTTTAGTTTAGAAGTATTTTGGAGAACTTTTCAGATTTGGTCCCCTTACTTGGTCATGGTACTTGTTTCAGACTATATGCCAGGAGGGATAAAGACTTGAATCAGTTTTTACTCATTTTATTTCTCTTTGCTTACCATCCACATTCTGTTCCACTTCCTTGGAGAAAGAGGCCTTTCTTATCTTAAGCCTCTTTACTTATAAGGCCTTAAATTGCTGAGAAAATTCCCTTCCCCCAAATGCCTGCTGGCTCAAAAAAGTGACTATGACCCAGATTACAACCAAAATTGAAGAGCATAATGCTTGCGTGGAAAGAAAGATGGATGGAATGATAACAGCATCTTGACTGTTTGCAGAAGCCTGTCTAGAACTAGTCACATAAACACATAATACATCTATGTTATGTTCCATAAATGTAAACAGGATCTGGAAAGCACATGGAAAAAGATCACTTTCAGAGAAGTGCTGAACTGAGTAAATTACAGTCTTCTGCTCAGGGACTTCTGCCCTCTTTCCGCTGAATTCTAGTTGTGGCAGGGAGACAGGCTGGATGTGATCCAAATGTTTTGTTTGCTTGTTCTGTGTTTAATTGAGCTATTCTCTTGATGTACACAATCTTCTAGTTTATCATCCTAACTCAAACTTGCTCTCTTTGGATAAAAGAAAGTGACAGCAAGATGATTTCAGATTCAGACGATCCTTATGCTTCCTGATCCCTGTTAGTCTGGTTGTAGATGCGGGCATGCTAAACTTTCTCATTTAACCCCATGAAATACAGATTGTCTCAGATTAGAAATCTCTAATACTTAGTCAAGGTGGTATCTTTTGATACAAGTGTTAGTAAGTTCTCACTGACATGTCCTTAGCACTCAGGCTAGATATGGTTGTATGGGTGTCTCAACACTGAGATGCCAAAGAATAGTATTCAGCAGCCATATTTCTTTGAAGATGGTGGTACTTAGGCACAAGAGTTGTAAAATGCAATATCTAAGGCTTCTTAAGCTTTGTGCTTTGCTCTGCTTTGTGCAGAGGTTCTGTTGGCCAATGACATAAAACTGACTTGACTGCTCAGAGGAATATTCCTCTAATCATTCATCTGAAAAAGCAGTCTAGTTAAGGGTGTCGGGTGTGCACAGATTAGTATAAAACACCGCCTGTGCACCGCTTGTGCTCTTATGAAGGTTAAAGGCTGACCTGCCCTCCTACGTATTCCTATGCTCTGTCTCAGTCAGTATTGAGGCACACTAACTGCAGCTCTTATTGCTTTCTTGTGCAAGTGTCTGTACAAGGGTCTGCAAGGAAAAAGGATCATCTGTCGTGAGATCTAAATTGGCTTTAAACCAACGCAGTGTGTAAACCTGCCAGTTTGAGACTTTGCATCTCCTTGTTCAATTACAATGTTGTCAGCGCTATCGTAGCTAGTACTACAGTCAGAGCTGCTGGAGCAGGAAATGTGGTTCTTTGCTATAGTTGTGACGAACACTCGTGTAGTTTTGGACGTTTTTGGCTGTGTGGGAAGGTTACCTCTGAAAGGCCCAATGCTCTGTCTGCTTGACTGAAAGATTCTGCAGCAGACAAGCCCTGATTATAAACCTGTTGTTAAAGAAGGCCTTAATTTGGTTAATATTGCAGCAGATTGTTTAGCTGTTAAGGATTCGTGTACTTCTATTTACTATGGAAACTAATGTCTTCAGCCTTAGACACTATGAATTGCCATGATTCATGTGAGAGTTAAATACCAGCCGGACTTCTCTAGCATCTTTTGTAACAGTAATTAGCGGGGAAGTGCCCATAACTTCCACGGGTGTTCCGTGTTGTTGTTTCTTCCTGCCCAAGGAGCCGGCAGGAGGGGACGCTCCACTAGAGGGAAAGCAGAACGCTTCTAAAGCTGTTGAAAGATGCAGTCAGAATTTCTGAAACCTCTCAGATTCTCAGAGATTAGAATTGCTTGGTCAGGCTTCACCTAAAATCTGTGCTCTGACATATCTGAATTTTACAACATCAAAATCTCAGTGACCACTGTTTTACAAGGTACACATAGTTTGTGTACCAGCCATGTGTTCCTTGCCCCTGCCCAATGTTAACACATTTTCTGGCATTTAAAAGTGTTCTAGATGCTTCCTAAAGCATACAGAAGAAACCAGTCCTTGTCTGAAAGCAGTTACAAGCTGTGGTAAGGTGAAACAGAGAGGGGGTTGTTGCACATGAAGAGTCGACACCCCCCCCTTTTTTTTTCTTGATCCACTTGTTTAAAATTTAGTCAAGGTAAAATCACCTTACACCCTTGCTTAGGTTTTGTAAGAACGTATGTATCAGTTTGATCATTGTGGATAGTTTAACTGTGAAGAGACTTTAATATCCTATTCTCGTTCTCTCTGAATGAGCAAGAAATAAGCAAATTGCAGGTCTATTGCCAGCAGTTACTCAGAACAGCCACGCGATGCCTGCAGCACTGAGCTGTACCGTTTTCAGCTGTATTTTGTTCATTTGTTGTAAGTCATGTTGAATTTCAGGAAGAAATTTGAAGCAGAAGTTACTCCCCGAGCCCTAAGAAGTGCAAATTCATCCCTATTTCTTGTATTACTGCTAGAGTAGATAATGAATGTCTCAACAGGCTTGGTTTTGCGGGGCAGGGGAGATGGGGGGGGTGTTTGGTTTTGTCGGGGTTTTTTTGTTTGGGTTTTTTGTTCTATTTTGGCTTGAGCCAAATATTTGTCAGTAAATTAGTGCTGCTTTTTTTGTTGTTGTTTTAATTGTTTTAGGATTCTTTTTTCCTGTTGTTCCATTTGACTCCATTTGTATTTTCCTGCCCTGCTACAGTTAAAAGTTGATCAAACATTACCAGGAGCAAGAGAATGAATCTCAAGCCCTAACAAGGGCATAACAAAGATGGCAGTAAAAAACACGTAGCTTGGACCTCACTTTATACCTGATTCCAGAACGAAGATGTGTCAGGAATCTTTTGGCTTGTGTATGAATTAGGGTGAATATTAAATATGTTGAAGAAAGATTTTGTAATTTTACTGGGTGTGAGTATTTTTAGTCATAAGCTTTCTTCGTACTTCTTATGCTGCTTTTCCCAAGGTAGTTGTTTAATGCCTGACTAAAAGTCTTCCTTGATGCGGTTACCTCAACCCGTAAGAACACCAAGGGCCACCTTTGGGGAGCAGGCGTTCGGCCAGCTGGGCCCGTAGGGTGGCGGAGCAGGTTCAGAGAGGTGGAACGCCTCGGGTGGCAAAGTTCGCATCAGGCAAAATGAAGGAAACTGTTCAGCTGAGTTGATGCAGTCAAGGTAAAGGACTAGGCATTTGACTGCAAGATGGGAAATGTGCACTTAATTTTCAGAGCTGCTTTGAAGGGGAATTTTTGAAAACATTAAGCAAGTGTGGAAACGCACACCTGAATGTGACTTTGGAGACTCAGCCTCTTGTTCTGCTCTTAAATATCTCCATATATCCATCATTTTCAGAAGTAGCTGCTGAGTGTAAATGAATTTTCAGAACATCTTCTTCTATCTTCTTGCAGTATGGTCATTAAAAATGCAAATATTGTCTGACTTCCATTGAACAGGAACATCTTTAGAATTCAGAATCACTGTCTATGGACTGTTTTTTTCATTTGAAGAAGCAGTTTAATATGTGATGCAAATTCATTTTGGGGGTGTTTCCCTTCTGCTTAAGGGTCTTGCCCACAGTTGGCACTTCTTCCACTGTGTTCACCACTGCTGGTGGGTTCCCCCCCACCAGGACAGGCAGCTAGCGTTAGCTTGCAGAACTCTATTTCAGTCTCTTAGAAAGATTGTGTGCAGCCACTTTGTTAATATTAAAAAAATCAGCTCTTCTCCCACAATTTGGAAACACCAAGCCTGATGCTAAGTATAACTATAGTATTTGAGAATAGGGTGCTCAGGCTATATATTCCTCCCACATGCTCACGCATGTACTTCAGTTTTAGGGAAATCTGTCCTACTTGTAGCACTAAGAACTCCTGGATAATATTGTCAGTTCCTGCAGGAATGGCAGACAGTGCCACTTTCCTAGTGTGCATTAAACATCTTGCAGTGTAATCCTTTGCTCCTACATATTCATAGACACTTAACATTTTTTTTATTATTATTTTTTACACTGGACTCATGCTTTTTTACAGTGATTGCTGCATGAAATGTTAGACCTTCATTTAACTCATGTGTCTTGGGAACTTTCCAGTGTTCTGTAGAATCCTTACTAAATATTTTTTATTACTTGTTACCTTTTTCTTTAGATCCTTCAAAAACCAACTCCAGAACTAAAGCATCAGCTGGCCGCTTTCTCCAAGCGAGTTGCTGGCGCTGTTACAGAGCTCATCCAATCAGCAGAAGCAATGAAAGGTGAGTTGGACAGCCTGGCTACCAGTACGATGTGCTTTTTGCACCAGAGATGACCCTTCATTTTTGTTGTTTAAGCAAAGCAAAACTCCTGTGATGTTTTAGGATCTTGGTGCCATCCAATTTCTTTGTTTTAATTTCTCTGCCAGCGTTTGGTTGTATATGAGCTGCTAACATTGTTTTCATGGTCTTACTCCCTTCCAGCTATCCATGTGTTTACACTGAAAGACTGCACTAAGCTTGTTCCTTTATTTGTACACATGCAGTGAAGACTAAAGCCATTAGAAGTGCAGAAAGGGTATATTGTACATGACCCTGCCAGTACAGTTATAAAGAAGAATTTTCATCTCCTGCAGAGCTCGTGCTGTGTGTCATCTGCAAAACCTTGCCCGGTGTTGCTAAACATGGCCATTTAGCCCTCTCCCATGTCATATGATCAGTCACAAGTCATCAGTAGAGCATGTGGCCTTTGGAGATGGATCCATCAAACAGAGCACTTGAGCTACAATAGCAGAAAACAGAATATAATACAACTTTCATTGAACCAGAGGTTAAATTGTAATTAGATGATTATTCCCTTCCCCCACACTCCTGCTTGTTTCATCAAAATAAGTCCTTTGCTTTGCAGTGATAGGTGCTTCCCAATTTCAAATAAAAGCAGACACCATCTTACACAATTAATACGCAGCCCCTAGCACTGATATAAATGTTAGGTCCATACTGCATATGGTTTTCTGTGTGGGTCCTGCCCTGATAGAGGATGTTATTGAAACTGCTGAGACTTGAGAAAACTCAGGTCTGGATGATTTCCTGAACTCTTTGAACAGAAGAAATTGTGGACAAATATAAATTCAACAGTCAAATGAGCAGTGAATTCAATTCCTTAGTAAAAGTTCATTGCTCTTACAATAGATTAGTGATATTTTTCTCATATACTGACTTTAGTAAATATTTTTACCCAGTGATCTGGGCAAACTCTTAGGACCAGAACTGTAACATTCTGCCCTGTAAATGAGACAATTACGTTCACAAAGAAAGAATTATAAATAGGCAGAGAAATAAATGTTGAGCTGGCATTACAAATATTAGACTACTACTGCTGAAGCACATTTAATACAAGGTTTACTGGAAAGTTTAATCTGAAGAAGAAATGTTCATAGCCATCCAAAAGGTGCCTGAGCATTCTAATCTCATAGCTAATAGAATGCTACAGTAAAATATTTTGAATAAAACATTGTAATCCCCCCCCCCCAAAGGCTACTAGTAAATTCATATTTCTGATCATTCTTTCCTAAGCTAGGCCAGAGCAGAACACAGGAGTCATTTGTCTGATACTTGTGTAACAGAGGCTGTAGGATTTCCACAGTTAATTCTTGTTTAAATCAGTATACACATTTCTTAGAAAATCCTGACTAATCTCTTCAGAAATAGAAAATTGTTATAATTTTCTTATATTATTTCCCTCTAGATTTTTATATGATTATCCTTTTTCATGTGACAGTCATGTACATTATGCCTTTTCCCTGTTCAGGTGTATTTATTGACCACTTCAGCCTTTTCTGCACTCTTTCTTGTTTCTAAATTACGTTTTCATTTGCTAACAAGCCAAGCATATATCAGAATCTTCTTGTTCCCTGAATGCTTTTTGAAAATCTTTTTATTGTCCTTGTCTTTGGTTGTAACACTTATTCATTTCTTGTAATTTGTTTTTTAATTCATATTTACTAATATCAAATTACATTTTCCTTCTCTTATAATGCTTTTTTTTTAACTGGCTGTAGGCTGTAAATTTTTTTTAAGACAGTACAGATTTTCAGAGTTTTTTCCATGCAAAGTAAAATGTTTTCTAACTGTTCTAATTATCACTTACAGATGCATAAAATTCTTTCTCCTAACTGATGTATCTCATAAATGTTTTCAGCTTTGTGAAATGGCTTTTTTTGAAGTGGAACTCTTACAAGTTTGGATTTCAGTGTTTATACCCACTGCTTGTATCAAAAATGTACTTTTTTTTTTTCCTGCTAACCTGCCAAGATTAGGGCTTATTATTGTCTTAGGTAACAGTTCAATATTTGATACAAGAAATACATCAAGACTCACAGCATGAGCCGTCTCACTAGGTTCACAGTTCCATGTGCTTCTGCTTTCTCTCTGCACATCATAAACAGCTGCAAGTCATCCTGTATTCTCCTGTGATTGGGTCACCTGCAGCAGAAACTCTTATTCTTTAGCTTCTGCAATGTTAATCTGTAAGTGTTCAAGGTTTCCTTTAGAGTTCGGTGATTCAGAAATGGTTATGCTACTCTTGATGCAAAATGCCAGTGTCCTCCTGCCTCGTCACTGCTCCTTAATACTAATTAATATTTTAGTTGATGTTCTAATGCTAGAGTCACCCAGATTTTCTAATCAAGTTTCGAGAAGGTTAACAAAGCCTTAAGATTTTTTTTATCTTTGTTTATTCATTCTAGCTTAGTCTTCCTTTGTCTAGTACACACAGCTTCCCATCCTTTTCTGTCTCCATCTGAGATCACTTCCTCCTCTTGCCCTTGCTTTCGTCAAGCACTGGTAGCTTCATCTCTAACCACTGACAAAAAGGAGAGTTTGAGAATTGTGCTGCGGATGACTATCTGTTGTCGTGTAACATGTCCACTTTACTATTCTGTTGGACTTCTCAATGCACCTTGCGGCTTGGTCAAGGAAGGCATGATAGAAACCCTCTTGACACACACACAGTTGAGTGATGACTAGTTCTGTTCCCAGCATGGACAACACCCCTTCTGAAGCCACTTTGCTTCCACAAGTCCTTAATCGAGTTACTTTTGTAATGGAATATTACTGCTAAATACTTTTTCTGTTCTGACTTAAATTTTGCTCTCAGTGGCATAAGCTATAGTATTCTATGCCATTATGGTACTAAAATGAGCTTTCTGTGTTGTGCACACTGTGTATTTGACACTCAGGGGGACTGTAAATCTCCCTGTTCGGCAGCTTCCAGTGCCACTGAAGTTACTGTCTTCCTTTCCATTAATTCAGGGACAGAGTGGGTGGATCCAGAAGACCCAACAGTCATTGCGGAGACGGAGCTACTTGGGGCTGCAGCATCAATTGAGGCTGCAGCAAAGAAGTTAGAGCAGCTGAAACCAAGAGCCAAGCCAAAGGTGAGTCCGTCTCCGTTGTTTCTTTTGAAATTAATAAAGCAAGATGTAAGCAGCCCGTGTATTGGCTTATTGCTTACTACTGCCCACAATAATAGTATGAACAATCAAACTTTGCATCATTCTCAGTGCCACTTAAAGCCATGCTGGAAGGGACTGCACCCTAAAGGAAGAGGTTAGAAAAGGTGCTTTTCAGGCAGTGAGTTAGCACAAGATGTTGACAAGCAAAGGAAGAAAAGCCAAATGTCAGAAATGCCTGTAAGAGTTACAGTATCATTACTGTTGATTATTTACTTTTCTATTTCTGAACACGTTTTCCTGATGTGAAAAGTCATTCTCACTTGCTTTAAATCCTTTGATCCTTGCTTTAAATCCCTTTGAAGGCCCTTTGTTCTCATACGAATGTGTAGCATAGTGGGAGAAAGCAGCAGCAAAGGGATTGAGCAGAATGCAAAAGACCTTTAAGATTTTCTAAGATAAACACATAGCTTTTCATTTCCTGCTAGAAGAGTATTTGCTTTGGTATCATATCAGTTACATGGTATGGCTGTTGTTCCTTAATTTTCCTAAAGGAAAAAATATTGCAGTTCACTATGAATGCGGGTGGTATTGCACGTTGCCAGATCATTTCAAATGTGTCTCTGAATATGTTGTATAAAATGAGGCCAACTATTTTCAGGAGTGGTGCAGAGGGAATGTATGACACTGCTGTTACTTATGGTGATATGTATAGTCCACAGGATGGGATCTCAGAGAATTGCTACTTGTTGCTTAGTGTGGAATAACAGGCAGGTTTTAGAAGAAATTCCCATGTCACCTGCAATTGTATCTAAAATGAAACTCATGCTGTAGCTTTGTAATTGGCTTCAGGAAAGGTTTGTGTATCCATGTATGTTCTTAAGCTGCTTTGTACATGCAAAGTTGTTTTCCAAGTAAGGTAAATGAAACATATTTCCAAAAAGCAGGGCCTCAAAATCATTCAGTGGTGGATTGCTGCTTTCAGTGCAGGGGTGGTATTCTGTCATTCAGGAGCATCAGATGGAATAGCTCTTGGTAGCTTCGCTCTTTCTGAGGACATTTTTTTTCCCCCCCTTTTGGTGATGGGAATGAATTAGCTCATGAAAAAAATGCTTTGTTCTGCATTTTTTAACAAGTACATCCATTTTTTTTATAAAGAAAAATGGGCCCTTTTAATGAGGTTCTGCAGAACAGAGGATGCAGGCTGAGTTTGAAGAGAGGAATGGTCCTCCATCACCTTTTCTATACAATCACTGCACAATAGCATATGCGAGTTGCCTGGTAACCATGAAACAGCTTTCCTTCTAACATCTAAGCCACTCCAGGGTCATTGTAATTTCCCAGTGAATACAGATCCCACACCTGCTCCTCGTTTACCATGTTAATTTGAGTATCCAGTCTGCCTGTGATTTATTGGTCCATTTATTTGTCACTTTCTGAAAGGCAAATTCATATCCATCTGTCTGTTTAATCTGGGAATTGAACAGCCCTTGCATCCTTTTTTGGATGTAAAATCCTTGTCACAATATGGACTGTAATCCACGTGAAAGGTGCTAGGTAGATAACAGAGTTCAAATATCAGCTTTTCTACTGAAGTTATAGCATGGGCAGGACCAGTGCTACCTAGTACTCTCCTGCTGTCCTCCCAGAGTAGGATTTCCAGCTTTGAACAGGCTCGCTCTTTCTGATGCTCAAGTCTTTGACAACATACATGTTGTTGTGGTGTGAATGCCTACGCTGGGTAACTGGATTGATGCAATCGATTTTCTTATGCTCAGTCTATGAAATGCAGGAATAATAATTATCTTCTACACTGGAATAAACCACTAGTCCAACTAGACCAATGTCCTGTTAATGGTGATAATCACCATTAAGTGAACTTGCAACCAAGTCCTTAGTAGTTAATTTCAGAATAATCTGCCCACAGGAAACCCATCATCTTCACCTTTTTTAATTGGTGATTGATTCTTTATTCTTGGGTGAGCTTCTTTTTTTGGGAAAGGGGAATGGGACTGATTTGTTTTAGATTTGAAATTTTTGGTCTTTGAGTCTGTAAGTCTATTACTTCTGAGACTTACTCTATTACTTTTATTTAAAAAAAAAATCAACAGTTGAAGGGGGAGGCTCATTTGTGATTGAGTTCTACTGTCTTAATTTCCTTTTGATACTTCTGGATTTAACACACACACCGCCCCCCCCCCCCCATTTTTGCACCAAACATAACCTTCTTGATGTCTTAGACTGAGAATAATAGAGTGAGATCTCTTCATTTTCCACTGCTGGAGAATCATTCTTGCCCCAGAGAGCAGTCATCGTAAGACAGATTTGGTAATGGGTGCCCGTGTTTTATTATTGTATGATGCACATTGTGTTTGAGTTGATTCATGGTAGTTTGGCTACAGAGCAGATAGATCCTTTCTCGCTCTTCACACATTTGGTCCTTTCACAAGTGAGTATGCTTCTAAATTGTGTGAACTGTTAGCCCAGCACCCCAGTGATGGCCTGTTAATATTTGTCTTACTTCTGAGCTTGTATCTTGCAAGAACTTTGAGGAGGAGTCTCCCAAGTGGATGCCTTTAATCCTACACATAACAAAACCTGTTCAATATTCTAACTGCAGTGTTCAAGGTGGGGAGATGATCCATGAAGCAATGAGAGCTTTACTGTTCATGAAGCAAGTTCTGGCTGTCACATTTCCTTTAAACAGTTGCATATATTTTGAGCATGGAATCTTTTTTTTTCTTTTCAATTTTTAGTGGGTTGAGCGTCCTGCAACGGGGCCACACGTTGCCTCTTTTTCTGGACTTGTAAATATGCCAATGGCTGTAAACCCTAAAAACTTCCTAACTTTTTGAAGAAGAAAATTATTTTGTCTAATAAAAGCTACATGCTTCACTAATGCTGGGGAAAAAAAAAAATACTTGAAGGAAAATGGTGCTGTAGGTGAGGTACAACACTGGAGAGCATTGCTGTACTTTATTCTGTTGGTACCCTCTTCATGCTTCCATGCAGGCTTATGCCTTCAAAAAGTGTCTTTAGTAGTCAATAACAGTTCCCTGCTGTTAGCTTTCAGCAGTTTGTCCTTTTTTTCCCAAGATGAATCAAACCTGGATGCCTTTTCTGCAGGACTCTGTGTGATATGTTTGATATATTAGGTTGTTATTTAATCCAACTATATATCAAACATATTCCTACAGTGTCCTGCCCTGTCTCCGGGGGTTTATAACATAGTATAAGGCAATATGAAGGAGTACATTCACTCACAAGCAGGTTTAGAAGACTTCCTGCAGACTCTTATTCTAATCTGATTTTAAATACATACATGAAGTGCTCCTCTGAGTAGAGTTGCTCTTGGAGAGATTTGTAAGTTGTATAGGGCCTTTTATGATAGAGAGCAGCAGTCATGCCAAGAACTGACTTTCATTGAAATGGTTAATGTGTTTTCTATGGCTCAGTGCAGTAACTTATCCTTGTTGGGTTTTTCTTTATGAAATAGTAGCTGAGAGCTGCTTCAAAAGAAAAAAAAAATGGTTTGTCTTTTGTAATAACTTCTAACATTTAGCAATGGCATTGAGGGTTCATTTGTTCCAGCTGACCCTGACTTTATTTATGCTATCCCTGATAATGAAGGCTCTATAAGAAAGTGGTTAAAAGTAAGAAAGTACAAAATCATCTGAAATCATACTTTTAAATGGTGCAATCAACATTTTGAGGATATTTTATACTACAGACTTTGTAGTTAGTCTAATAATTTTGGTTTGTCCATTCTGGTGATCTTATTTTCCAATCCATTTATTGTACCCATACACAGTCAATAACAGCTTATTAGTTTAAGCTTGTGGAAAAAGAGATGCTGATCTTCATGATGGCTCCTGGGGAAGAGAGAAGCTAATCGCTTGTCTCACTGATCCAGTTTTTTAAATAAGCCTAAGTTGTCCTCCCAAGGAACTAAAATCTTACAGGGTGAACTTTTCTGTCACGTATCGCATCATTGCTCCTGACTTTACGTTCGGGAAAGCTGTGAACTGCGATGTGTTGTGAGAGCACTGTTGATGAGTGTGAACCTAAGACAATTTATGATGTGGTCTTTAATAATGGGAGCGGGTAGACGAATTACTTCTCTTGTTGGGCCTTTTGCTCTGTTCAGTCTTGGACTGTTGCATGTCCTCATTGCTAAGGAGTGCTCCGAGGTGGGTACAGGTGGGTAAATGTGCCCATGACGCTGACTGAGCACCATTTCACATTGAGCAACCAGCCCTAAGATGTACTTTTTCCTTCAACATTCCCAGTTATGACAAGGAAGGACTAGATAAGTGAGAATTTGTCAGAGATGACGACAACTCAGCACAAGCTCCACAGTTTGTGTTGTGTAAGGCTTGTTCAAAGAGAAATCCTCCACAGAGGGGATCTGTTGTCAATTAAAAAAAAATTTTTTTTTCCTCCTCCCCAGGAACAAAATAAGTCGTAAGACAACAGGAAATACAGGATTTGGAAGTTTTGGAAACCTAGGGTGTGATTTCTCTTCCTCCTCTTCCCCCCAGTACAATATAAATGGAAAGAAATTAATTTTGTACAGAGAAGAAAAACTGTTATCTAGTGAGATGCTAAGGTTTAGCTATCCATTTTCCTGCTGAGCTTTGGCTGCTGCTCCAGGATGGCAGTAATTTAGCTGCTGAATAACAGCATTCTCAGTAACGCAAATGTGATTCCCTTGCATTCCTTTTCGGACTAGTCGTATTTGCTTAGCACTTACCTGCAATATTTAGTTCAATCACTCTGAGAGTTTAAATAGCTATTTTTCTCAGCCTCTTTTTGGTGGCTGGTTTTTGGTAAGTTAAAAAACACCTAGGCATGTACGCAGCTGTCTAATGGATTAGTGTGACCATGAGCATTTTATTAAACTTTATGAACAAATATCTCATTTATTAAAAAAAATAACTAGGTACTGAATTGCTTCCTCCCTTAAGTTTGAATTCCTGGCAGCATTGACTTTTGAAGAATAATATGCATAAAATATTTTGTCATATTGGACAATTTTTATCCAAAATAATTTTAATGAAAATTTTGAAAGCTCTTGATATCAGGAAGCCTTAGACAAAAGGAAGATAGCAGTAACGGTCTGTTAAGGTGAAATATCGACAAAAGTATTGCTGGATGGTAGCCAATTTAAATCATTAGTCTACTTAAATCAAATTCACTAGTGCGTATATTTTAATAATGAAAAGAAATCTGAAGGAAACTGAATTCCGTATAGTCACTTCGGTTTCTTTGGTCATTTTGTGATATCATGATTGAAGTAAGAGTTCTATAAATAAGACTCGAGGCCTGTTGAATAAATCCAGGACCACCGTGATTACCATTTAGATATAACAGTCATGATGTTACCAATAATTCATGGGGAATGTGGCTTGCTCACCTTACAGAGCAAGTCCTTACCATACTCCTATTACACAGGCATACGCTGCAGTTGAGGGGCATAGCCCACTAGCGAGACAACGTAAGCATTTTCCTTTGAATTAGGTGGGTCTTTTCTTAATGGATAAGAAAAAAATTAAGGTGCCAAACAACTTTACCTAGCCATCAGTGTTTATTCTCAGATCACCATGTTTTTCTAGTGTTCATGGATGCTGAGCTTTCATCTCCCAGACTTTATTTTAGTTTGGTAGTTATATGAAATGCCATAGGATATGTCATATGCCATATGCTTGATATGTTATTTTGCAATTAACGGTAATTACTCATAATTATTTGTTGCTATGAATTATTAGTCAATTATAAAATAGCAGTAACAGGAGAGCTAAACTTGCTTTTAGATTGGCAAAACTTAGATGGATGCATTTAGCCTCACAAATGAAGTGCCCAGTTTTCTAACTGGTTCCCAAAATTTTGGTTTTTAGCCCAAAGCTCACTTGGCTCCTATTCCTAGAGTTAGTTATTTGATACAAGAATGCTGTGCTTGCAGAAGTGGAAAGAAACCTGTATTTCAAAAGCCCAACCTTTCATAAGGTGTTTTGTTGTGGTATTGTCCCCCACTGGTCATGCCGCATTGGATTCTGTTAGGATTTGATCACAGTCAAAATAAATTATTTTGGTTTGGTTTGTATTAAAAACAATCCTAACCATTTCTCTGCATCTATTCCATTAACTATTCAGAAACTAGTAATCATGCTTAGATGGATAAACGCTTTCTGTATGTGTTTAAATGATTAGAAAGTCAAGGAAGATTTTTTTATGGAGCAATAGATTTGCCTTTTAACTAGCAAAAAGCTCATTAGGAACAGCTGATCTCTCTATTTGCACGTGCTTGTTGAAACGCATGTTTGGATAACTGAAGTGTTCCAGACAGACCTTTGGAATTCCCTATCTCCAAGAGGACTAAACTGGACTGCTTCCCAGTACTGCTCTCTGAAATGATGGCTCTTACCAAAAGCTGTTAACTGTATGCACTTGCTTGGTACCTACATCACATTTCTTAGTACAGGTGAATGAGAAAATATACATTTATCACTGTCCTTCTATAATGCTTTGTGTATTTTTTTTTAAGTATTTATAAAGTATTCTACATAATTTAACAATTCTGGAAGACAATATTTTAGCACTACAAATACAATTTTGATATATAAAAGCAAAGTAATTTCTTTTCAGACTTGCACTTTTCTGAATGTAGTTCTGAGTAGTGAAAATAATGTATTAACAAGTTAAAAACCTTTTTTTGAGGCATATTCTGTGATATACTCAATTTTACACGTGATCAGCTATAAGAGCAATTTAGTATTTGTTAAGTCCACTGAGGTTGACTCCCAGATTAGACCACAGGGAGCTCTTTTGTAGAAAATGATATTGTAGCTCTTCTTGAATCTACTCATGTGTTTCAAAATCTTGCCTCAACTTGCATACACCCTAGATCTTGAACATGAAACCACTCTCTGATGAATGAAATCACTTTCTGATGAATAATGTGTGATGTCCTTTTTTGGTTATAGCAAGCAGACGAGACTCTGGATTTTGAAGAACAGATCCTGGAAGCAGCTAAATCCATTGCAGCTGCTACCAGTGCCCTGGTGAAGTCAGCTTCGGCAGCCCAGAGAGAACTGGTGGCCCAGGGAAAGGTGGGTAAACGGAACAAGTAGCAATAGTGGAGGGGAAAATGTCAAAATTGATAACAGTAGGAAGGGAGTTTGGGAATGACTAATTAAAATGTAAACATTGCCATTGCTCATCAGACTACATAGCTTAGGCCTCCATCTGTTCCGAAAAACATTTTTTTTCAACTTAGCAAGTGTAGTCAGGTATTTGGCTTTTCAGGTGATTTTTTTGTTATTGTTTTTTGATATTTTGGGGTTTGGGGGATATTTTGGGGGGTTTTTTGTTTTGCTTTTAACAGCAGCATTACCTTCTGTGAAGGGCTGTGATTCAAGCTAATAATGAATATTCCTACAGGGCAGTTTAGGGATTCAAAAACAAATGTCAGAGTAAACAATGCCACTCTGGACCAGAATAGCAAAGGGCATCACTAATTGTCCTCTCAATGTTTTGTTATCTGATACAATGGGGACACAGGCCTGCATGCAAAATGGGTACACTTAAGTGTACCTAAATATTTTTGGGACCAGCTAAACAGTGCTTCTAATGTGTGTCTTTGTCCTTTTGGTCTTGTCAAGAGTCAGGTCTTTGTATTTCATTTCACATCCCTCACTGCTTCCCTCCCCACTGCCTTCCACCCAGTTAGTATAATTTGAAATTTAAAATCTGAACATCAAACAGATATGTTGTCTGTGAGAACAGTTTGTTACAGGACCATTGCTGTTGTGTAGTTATGGTTTCTAATTGCATCTGAGCCTTTATTCTGAGCAGACTGTCGTGGATCCCGTCACAGAAGAGCTAATCCGCTGTGTTCAGCCAGGATTCCTGGGGAGCTTGTGCTTTATTTCCAGCACAAGCACAAAGCAATTGTTTTACAACAACAGTGATATAACTGATTGAAAAGACCAACCATAAGCTGTAACTGTAGAACTTCTTAATAATGCATAAAACAAGATATTAATAATTAGCCATTGAAAGGTGGCTATGGAAACAGTCAAGAAAATGGCAATTTTGACCTACCTTACTGCTTCACTTGAATTATTGTGCTGTTTACTTTTATCTGATAAGACCCGTTCTTACTTTGTTTTATTCTGATGTGTAGCTTTGTTTTTTGGGGGTTTTTTTTCAACACCATCAATACAGAGTTATACAATATATCCTGATATGAGCCCTTAGTATCAGTTTTGGTTTCTTGTGACTGCTCCCTCTAACACATTTCTATTTGTGCCTTTCGCTCACAGCACTTGCATCCTGTTCCAGCCAAGCTCAGAAAATTGCTAAAACCACTTTAATCCCCCTGCTAAAGGAAAGCTGTAGCTTGCCTTTCTAATAGAAGTGTACCTGTCAAATATAGTGCCATATTAGTAGATCTGTTCAACCTGCTTTACTGGATTTAGTCATTTTGCTTTATCCTTCACTCTTGTTTAGTAACCTGCTGAAAGACCAGGAATTTTTGCAGCGAATGGCTTTTACTGATGGCTGCTTTCTGCCCACAAGATCTCCTTGCTTGAGCCAGCAAATAATGCAGTGCTATTTATGGGAAGAAATGAATCCAAACTAAAATAAAATTCTAAGGAAAAATAAAACTTCAGAATTGTTTATGGCAGGCATGTTCTTGTCCTGTATAAATTTCCCACATCACTTGGTAAAGACTGTGAAAGTATCTTACAGGGCAAATTGATGCATGTCATAGTTGAAAAGGCTGTTAAATTTTAAATGAAAATTTCTTTCTCCTCTGAAATTTTTATGACAATTAGTTTGATGTTGAGCAGTTGTTTCTGTCTGTATAGTACAAATAAAATCTGGGAAGTTGGATCTGATCTATCTTATTCCCCCCCCTCCGCCCCCCCCCCAGCCCGCTTCTGCATTTTCTTTCTCTTTGGTGCACACATGCAATTCAGATGCCAGTGTTTAGTCTCCTGCATCTGTGGTGTACTTTGAATGCTTTTTCTGGTGATTATTAGGCAGGAAAACCCTGAAATTTAAAAAATTCAGTGACTTTACTGTATTGCATAACTTTCTCTCATAGCTGTGGTGACGTGATAGGGTCCCCGTATCCCATTTGTGTTGGTGCCACACGTAACAATTCCATCCCAAACTCTGGGGATCTTCCTTACACATGAATCCCTGTTTTTTTTTTTCTTTTAAATTATGACAAGTTTCTGGACTGCATTTTGGTTTCACATCTTCCAGCTTCTCTCTCCAAAGACTCCTAAGGCCAGGCGAATAATATGGGGGGCACCAACTGTAATATTTCATTTCATTATATTCATCTGACGTGGGAAGAAAATTCTCTCCTGGTTGTCGCCAGCAGTGCTGATTCCACGGATGCTTCAGTGGATGAACCATGTAGAAAAATAGGCTGCTTTCCTCAAATGCCTAACTGGGCATGAAGACTCTAGGTGGCTGTCCTGTGGAGCTTTCTGTTTTGTACCTTGCCATAATGCCGGAATCAGAAGAGGTTCAGAAATGATGTAAAACAGAACATGTGGGGGAAACGGAAATAAATTATTTTTAAGGCCAAGGGAATAGGAACTACTGGTACAGCTGTTGCTTAGGCCAAAGTTTCAGCTGCAGCAATCTGGGATCTCTAAAAGTGTTCCAAGAGTGGGACAATTCAAGCAACATAGCAGGTTGGACACCACCTGAGCAGGCAGATGTGTGCTGGAAGCACTCTTACTTTAACAACAAAAACCTGTTATTGGGGAGAAAAGAGTTCTTGTGGATGCTCATTCCTTTAGTAGAGCAGTCAGAAATCCTTGGGTCGCACAGATATGTGTATTAAAGCCTGAGAGCCTCTGACTATGTTTGCAAGGACAAATCGCCAGTTCTCTTTTTCAGTTGGATCTTGTGCTCCTGGGAATTCAGTCTCTCTGCACTGTGGGCAGGCACAGGTGTTCGTCTTTTTACTCAGATTACTGTTTGTCTAAAGCCTAGATAAAGCAACTGTGTTTTCTGTTTCATTGTAAGCCAGCTCTGAACTGTTTTTTCAGGTTGGAGCAATCCCTGCAAATGCAGCTGATGATGGACAGTGGTCTCAGGGACTTATTTCTGCTGTGAGTAAATTCTTTCGTGTTGATCTTTAAAATACCAGAGAAACTAGCACCTTCTCTGAAGAAATAATATCCTGTGAGAATACACAGTGACTTTTTTTTAAACTGACTCCTAGGCCAGAATGGTGGCAGCTGCGACCAGCAATCTCTGTGAAGCAGCTAATGCCTCAGTACAAGGCCACGCTAGTGAGGAGAAACTCATCTCATCTGCCAAACAAGTCGCAGCTTCTACAGCACAGTTGCTTGTGGCTTGCAAAGTGAAAGCTGATCATGACTCTGAAGCCATGAGGAGGCTACAGGTACTTGTGTTCTTAATCCCTGAAAACCCATGGTAGTGCTACATAAACGTTGTTCTAGCAATGTGAACGAACCTAAAATTTCAGGAATGGCTTTCTGAATTTTCAGAGTTCTGCTCAGTTTTCTTTGTGGGTTTCGAGGGGGACTTTCCTTCAGCAAGGATGAAGCGACTGTGCATTTATCATTATTCAGCAGCAGCTAAAGGTCACCTCACTTTGCTTGTTTTATTCTTTATCTTTAAAAGATACTGAAAGATATAAATGTGGGCTGGTGTGTGCCTAGTCCTGACTTAGGTGCAACACTGATCCATTCATACCTGTGATCCATCACAGGAACACGTGAACTGACAAAACGTTGCAGCATGTAATGTTAATGTCAAATTGGAGTTGTCTGTTATCAGAAGTAACACTTAGGTTTTCTTTTTGCTTTAGAGTTGTTTTGTTCATTATGTTTTGCTACATGCATTTTTGTAGCAACTGAGTGTAGCTGGTTTCTGTGCAATTATTCTGTGTGCGGTTAGACTCCCAGCGAGCCTGCAGGCAGCTAAGCACTCTTAACTTGGTTGCGCGTGAGTATCCGTCTGACCTCTCCAAGGTTACGCACGTGTTCAACCAAGTACTTGCCTAAGTGCCTGACGGGGCTGTGGTCAGTTTTCCTTTGTTTCTGAGCGCCAGGAGACAGTAACTCCAGACAGAACATTTCTAAAACAGGAGAATGATTGTCAGACAAAAAAGCATATTGGCAGCATCTCAACAGAAGCTGACGCGCCATCTCAACTGAAGCCTGATTTAACTTTTTTTTTAATGCAACTGGTTCCATTTCACATTACATGTCCCTTTCACTTTGAGCTAGTGTGAACTGTTATTGAATTAACACCGTATTACGAGGGGGGACTGTTGTCCCCAGGAGTTCTCTTTAAGGGTGTTTGTTTTTAAAATGGCTACAGCCTTTTCTGACTGCCAGTCCTGCAGGCTCAGCCTGGAATGTAAGAACTATTTCAGCTCCTTTTCATACCAACAACACGGTGCATCTCTGAGAGTGAAACTTCCCATTTTTCAGTTATTTCCCCAAATGCTACTAACGTGCCTCTATAAAACAATTGGTGTATAGGTAGGTAGAATCAATGCCAGTGGAAATATGTATGACTGAGTATCTGTCTGAGCAAGAGGAAGTAAAATCATTTTTTTCAAAATATAACAACAGTTTAAATGTTTAGGAGGAAAAAATAAATGTACATATGGGTGGATGAAAAACGTGTTTATATAAAAAACAGTGTCATGTCAATGTTATCCCTAGGAGTGAGATGGGCTGAGTGCTTGATAATGGATTTGTATGAGTTGGGTTTCTCATGGGTCTGTGGGGAAGGGATCAGAAAGGAAGATAGCTCTGACTTAATGCAGCCCACACTTCCGTATCCAAATGCCAAGACAGAGCTGGAGGAATTTTAAATGCAGAACAAGCAATAGAAACAGGAAGTTCAGGGTACTTGGTCACTGTAGACAAATATTATTAAATAGACATGGAATGTGAACAGTTGGGAAGGCTGAAGGAGACAAGCCCAGGAGCTCTAGAAAAAGTAGTTGTTGTTTCAGCATTGTGCAAACCCAAGCATTGAATTTGAAAAAAAGACTTCGAAAATGAACTTTGTCACTTGACAAGGCTTTGTGTTTGTCTCAAAATGAATAATGAAGGGAAAAGCAGTTTGAACTTGGAAAACGTCCTTTATAATAGCAAAACTAGTGAGTTGATGTCTGCCAAATATTTTTATTGGTAAATTTGCCAAATCTACTGTGGCTTTTCAGCAGACTGTGCCACCAGCACGAATGTTTTCATGTAACTTTAATCAATAGGTTAGGTACAGGAGGTTGGACATATTGGTTTTCCCCTTCTTCCCCCCACTAACAACGACAAGCTCTGGGAGAAGGCGTTTGAGCTGCGTTTCCTATGAATGCTGATTTGGAGTGCATTGTTCCAGAGTCTGTTCCAAAATTTAACAAAATAAATGGAAACATTTCCACTCTTTTTGGATCATGTCCAAACTGAGCAAAGCAAATTTTAAGTGATTTGTTCTTGGGTCATTTCAGGTGGGGCAAGAGTTCAGTTGAAAGGGAGGTGGAACTGGAGGTATGGAGTTGGGTGGGGGGGTTGGAGCTGGTCCTTATGGCTTTTGCTCCTGGTACATGTGAAAGCAGACTCCTTTGGCCAGTGGTGTGTGCGGGTACCAGAGTCCTCAGCATGCCCAATGCCTGGGGACATCAGCAGCCAAGGGACAGTGGGCTCTACTTACTATTCTTTCTCACTGCCTGTTGCAACGCTGCCTTTTTTTCCCCACACACACTTTGCTAGCATTAATATTATTTATTGATATTAACTGATCTGCTGTTAGATACTAGGGTTTAGAGTTTAACGTGAGAACAACCTTACTGGATTAGACCAAAAGTTCATTTACCCCAATATCGTGATTCCAGCAGTGACCAGGAGCAGATGCTCAGGGCAGAGTAGGAACAGGGTAAGCATGTGTGATATTCCCTAGTATGTTCCTAAATACCCAGCATTTTCAGCTCAGAAATTTCCTAAGCCAGATATAAATTCTGTATGTTTAGTAATCCTCTGTGGTTTTTTCTTCTAATTTATCCAGTCCTGCTTGATCCTATATAAACTTTGAGTCAAATTAACACTTCCTGGGCAATAGATTAAGCTAGGACAGCTGTACCTGTGTTTGCCCCATCCTTTTTCTGCTGGTTTCAGTCCACACAGAAGGAATAGCTGAGTGACATGCAAATCCACTCCTGTAGCAGACTGGTGTCAGATTTGGTTTATAGGTTAGACATCTTCCCAGGGCAAGGCTTCTAGCAAGGCAATAGAAGACTAGCCTTTCGCATCCTTCTCCTCATGAAGTATTCAAGTGCTCTTAAGAGTACGTGGTACAAAGTAATGCTGTGCACAATTACATGAGCCAGTTTGCATAGTGATAAATTCATGTCAACATGACCAGGCTGTGTAACTGCAGGAGCGTGGATAGCATGTTGCTTCTGGTATCTCAGCTACATTTGTCACAAATAACTCTCTGATATCTCTGCACAGCGTTTCACTGTGCTCTGAAGATTTGCCCTTAGTAATAGGTATTGTAAGTGCTCCTCTTAGGAGATGGAAGTATCCCTGAGTGGTGCTGTCTCCTCTAAGGTCGTTTCTTTGCTAAAGTAATTGATACGCAGTTAGGGATCCACCTTTCAGTATTTGTATGTGTAACTGAGGAGTATACATATAGCTAGGTCTCCCAGTCAGTCCCTCAGAACGAGTGGCCCATGGCCCCTCTCAGCTCTGTCTACTTCAGCCCAGAGGGTCTTTTCCTATGTCTGTCCTGACATTGATGATTTGAGAAAGAGGTAGGAAGGAGGCAAATTCTAGTAAGAGCAAGAAAGGAGGCAGGTCAAATCTTTGGTTCACCAGCTAAGTTGAAAT
Source organism: Apteryx mantelli (assembly GCF_036417845.1). Taxonomy (NCBI): domain Eukaryota; kingdom Metazoa; phylum Chordata; class Aves; order Apterygiformes; family Apterygidae; genus Apteryx; species Apteryx mantelli. Next base: position 20,970,678 of record NC_089992.1, read on the forward strand.
ACAGATTATGAGGCATAAAACTTACCTGGGACTCAACA